>NW_019718639.1:464093-545979 GCF_002891405.2 Cryptotermes secundus
ACTCTCTGGTAGCAGAACCCGAAGGTTCAACACCGCTAATACCAGAGCCCGCCACTGGACACGATCCTGAGCCAGATCCATCCACCTCCCATCCTTACAACCTGTTTCCCTAAGATCAATCTCACTAATTAACTAACTCTCTGGTAGCAGAACCCGGAGGTTCAACGCCGCTAACACCAAAGCCCGCCACTGGACACGATCCTGAGCCAGTTCCATCCACCTCCCATCCTCACAGCCTGTTTCCCTAAGATCCATCTTACTAATTAACTAACCCTCTGGTACCAGAACCCGAAGGTTCAACTCCGCCCATACCGAAGTCCATCGTAACCTCCATTTTACTTAATTCTGAAGAAGGCAGATACGCCGTAGCACAGCCCACCTACGAGTCAATGCTTCTACAGTCCGGTTCAATGAGCTTAATAGGATTCTGAATTTATTTCCGTACTTTCATTACATAATGAAATCATGAACCAATTCTTAACGACCGCCTCATGCGGTGAGGTGAACTTGCTGCATATTATTTCGTGAACTCTCGTTACAGGACTGGAGACTATTGGGGCAATTAAAACAATTGGAAAGCTCAGGGCAACCCCACGTCATAATGACAGAACTGCCATCTGTCGCAAGTAACAGCCCTTCACACGCTGAGCTCCGGGGTTTCACGTAATTACATCACATCTGTGACCGTCCCCACTGTGGCTGCGAGCATTATGGTGCTGTGTAGTCTCTGCCCTGAAGACGGTAGCAACAATTCCTCCGAAACGCTAGTAACGTTCTACCAGACTATACGACATCATAGCTCAGAGGCCAGTAACATAACACTGCAGTTCGAAATCTGTAGTCCGTAGCATAACCGAACGTAAAGTATACAGACAATTCCTGGACAGAGATGTATTGTAGCCAAACTTCAGCAATGGCATCTTAGTCTTGTTCTACTTGTATATGTTTGTGTCTCGGGGATACAATAGCAACGAACTGCCCAGGGTTGAGCTTAGACTGGGGCCACACGAGCGCACAAAATGCGTCCGTTGTAACGAACATACTTTATGACGGACGTTGCTGAGGACACCACACAGTTACAGAATGCGATGCGTAGTTTATTTTCTGCAATGGAGCCAGAAGAAAGCGTAGCATTTGCTTCTCGTGTTTATTTCTACATCGGACGTCACGACGTTCATTACAACGGACGCATTTTGTGCGCTCGTGTGGCCCCAGCCTTAGAGTGCAGGCACAACATCTGAACGCCTATCTTGTGCTGTACTCACGAGAACTGAACGATAGTTATGGTGCATGTGAAGTAGGTTTAGCGCTCAGATTTTGTGCCGGATCTAGCATCTTGTCTGCGTAATAATTATGTATTCTAGTCTTAAAATTTGGTATACAGTACGTCAGGAGATGTACTTTCTTTATGTTAGATATTGTCAGGTGATGGTCGGGCTTGGACTTTGTGATATAGCGCGTGCCTACACTTCGCACTTCGCTATTGCACACACTAGTGTCCATAGACACGTTAGGTGAGGTCCACGTTAGGTGGGTCCCTGTCACCACGGCATGGTGCGTCCTGAGGTTGCGGATGGAGGAAACGCCCTCCAGATTTGGAGGGAAGCTGTCAATATATTGAACAACTAGTCGCGGACAGCCGACAAGGGGTGGTCCTCCAGCTTGGGGGTTGGATGTGGGGCTAACAACTCCTCACCGTAAAAAATAATCATGTTACGAAAATGAGCACAAAGCCTCGGACCTCGGATCCTCTGGATAAACGACCTCAGCGGGATCAGTGGAGGGCTTTTGTGAACAGGTAATGAACTTTCGGGTTCCATAAAATGCTGAGAATTATTTGAGTAGCTGCAAAATTGGCGGCTCCTCCAGAAATGCTCAGCTCCATGAGTAAGTAAGTGTCCACAGTCACGTCCTCACTGCTGTTGCTTGGCGGCGGTTTCCAACGGCGAACGTTCCCCTTCCTCTGGATTCACGAACTGCACCTGTGACTCAGCTACCAGCTTCTCACAGCAACAGATCACAATGACTGAACCTCGACAGTCCTATATCTAACTGACTGCAACAGCTAACAGGCCCTGCTTATAAAATCTCAGTACGAACCACGTAGAAAACGTCTCTTCCATTATCGATGTATTCTCTTGTAGCCGCGGAAGGATGTTTGTTTGTGGAGCCGTTACTTAGTATCAGTTGCTGTATAGCTGCTTATTTCGCGGTCGTTGCCTAGCAACGGATCTACATGCCACAATATTTTGTGAGTGTGGGTAATGTTGGAGATCTGGAAGGTAGACAGTGCCGCGTAATGCTGCGCCTGCTAAGGAAAGTATTGTGGTTTGTCACAAGTTCAAATTATCCGTTGCCACATTCGCTTTTATCGTTCCTAATGTTACTGCGGTTCCTACGTCTAACGATCGTCGCATTTCAGAACTGGCGCTAGTGTAGCTTCAAACCCAGAAGTTTGTGCCGCGCCGTATTCCTGTTACAGACTAAAATCACAGGTATTTAATTATCTATGAAATTTGTTAAAACTTACAGTGAAAGTGTACTGGACATTGAAGACGCAGTTAATTATTTCCTATGTTTATTCCGAATATTTTCTCTCCGACGAAATATTTAGGGAGACAGTCGCAGAAGCGCATATAAATCTTAATGTAAAGATGTTAATACACGTAAAACAAAAAGGTAAAACTACCCCTGTAACAGACCGTGAGACGTCGAGGTTCCCACATCTTTTTGTCAATCGGCTCATAGATGACAGTGAAGTTGTAAACCTTAGGGCCCCCATACACACGCAGTTTGGCCTGCACAGTTGAAGACTGAAAGGGAAAACTGATGTGTGTGGTGCGGCCGGCCGGCCAATTGTTTGGACTGTTGGCCTGTGGGAAACCCATCAGTCCGTCAGTTCTGCCTGCAGGACCGCAGCACGTGACGTGTGTGACTCAACATTATAGGCTGGAAGACCGTGACTGTGGCATGTAGCCTGCCGCTTTATCTGCGCGTGTATGTGGAGGAAAGGGAGGGGGTAAACTGTTACAGTTTTGCCTGTAAGGTCGATCGGAAGGCCAAACTGTGTGTGTATGGGGGGCCTTACGCGCCTGCCGCCCTTTACCCCACCTCCCTCAGAAAGATTTCTGGTACTCATTCGATCCCAGGGACATAGTGAGCCTGGAAGTATTAGGTCAATTGAAAAAAAGTTCAATCACCTGATCTGCACTCGAACCAGCGACCTTCCGGCTTGTAGCATAGTGCCTTAACCAACTACACTACCGCGTGCTCCCGTTAAAAGACGCTCGGCCTAAATTTAAATTGAAAATGTTTCCGAAATTGTTTCGTAGAGCTACGTAATATCGAATGTTACTGTAAAGCTTTCCAGCGGCACTCGGGTTCTTCCAAGCGGAGGGACGGACCGACAGAGCGAACTTAACAGGCTCCGAGTCTACAAACTGAAGAATAGAGAGGAAACAAAAAAGGAGGAAGATAAACAGTGAGCCAGTCGGGTAGTCTAAGTGTGAGTCTTTTCATTCCGTAGAGTAAGAGAGTCTGACAAATCCAGATTCAAGTACAGCCGAACGCAGCGAGGGCACTGGTACCGAACCCCGCCTGACTCTGCCCTTCTCATTCCTTCATGCAGTTAAATGAACTTTACAAGTTCGTCAGCACCTGGCGCCCAACGGCAGGGTGCATCAAGAATGAACAGGAAACAAGAAATAGCGCGGTAATATCCCGGAATTTACTTGGACAGACTGAGCAAAACCACGAAGAACCTCAGGATAGTTTTCCCGACTGAGATTCGAACCAAAAACATCCGAATCTAGAGCGATACCGCTAAGCCAACCCGCTCGGTATAATTTCCCCATCCACCAAGCAAAGCAGCTGTGTTGGGACAGTCCTGATGTGGGCGGGGTTGACGGCGCCACGTGACCAAACCGGTCCTCTTTATCAGTTCCACGTACACACACATGAAGGATGAGGGGTGTGAGGGTAGTTAATAGCCCCCCTGGGGCCCTACGAGCCTCTAAAACTCCATAATATCTCAGTCCCCTAAACCAACACACAGTTGCCACAGGGATTATAATATAATTTTATGAATATGCATGTTCGTTCGGGTATCATTCGTGTAATAATTCATCACTGCTCGCTATTTCGGGCTGCAGAGAATCGTTCTGTGTAGGGCGTTTCGGCACAGAACGGGAACTACATTCCCGGTTATTGTTATGGAGCTCCAGACTCTGCTCCAGAAGAAGGGTTCAGAGGTGCCAACTTTCGCAACTTCTCCCCATAATAAAACCAGGGGCAATCACCACTCAGAACATTGTAATTAGTGAAGTCGTCATTTTAATTGGGATCACTTCATCTTTAATGTTACATCTACATGCGATGCTCGAGGCTTGAGAGAGAGAGAGTTACGAGAAACCAGTGAAATTCCCGTTGAAATTTCAACGATAATAATTTGACGACTTCAAAAATCTGGTTACGACTTCCACAGAAAAACCTTCCACTGATCCAATCTTAAACATAAAGGAAAGATGGGTCATTCTGAAGTGACCATTTCGCTGAATATGCAGGCTACGAACTTGTTAAAAGTTCCGGAAACTTAGCTTCATAAAAGAGGAAGTGCTCCCCTAAAGATAACTCGCATCGAGAAAGATCGAAAATACCACAGCTATCTTCCACGGTTGTGTATTGCAGTTGTCTTCTAATCCTGTTGTTACTATCAGTAACACAATGACGAACCCACAAACATTACGATAAGCATTGGCCTATTTAAATTGAATACGGTTATAGAGGCAGATTTTTCCTAGCAACAGACGTTCTATTGTGGCGCGGTAATGTGTTTACCGAGTCGCTGCCTAACAATGGATATACACGTCAAAATATGTACGTATGCAAAGATAGATAGATAGATTAGATTTTCCGCGCTGAAGAGTAAGGCAGAAGATTTCTATGAAACATTTTTAAGTTTCCACCACAGCACGCGGCTTCACATCCAGATAAAGATAATGTTCAAGAAATTCTTCATCTTTTCCGGACCCTGAAAGTTTATTACTGCGTTTACCTGTGAACTTCTTCAGAACGGTAGGATCGCTATTTCAGCTAGTGGCTGCAGTGTCTGTATGGACACGAACCTTGAACTTGCATCCTAGATTTAGAAACAGGATCCAGTTTCTCCCGCGCTCTCCTTCTGGCACTGACCAGCTTCCACTGTCACATGTTTCACGACTTACGGACCAACTGTTTCGGGGAATTCCCTGTGACCGTCAAGAGAGATGTCTGCAGTCTCTTGTTTTGGCTATTAGCAGAACCTCGTTGCCATGGCAACGTCATTCACCTGCTCACAGCTCGGTAACACACCAACTGCTGCATGAAGAGAAGACTGCATTTGCTTATTTAACCCTTATAAGCTGAGTGGTAACTACGTGAACCACCTACCACAAAAACAGAAAATCTCTGTGTTTCACCGACAGTGCATCCCTGTGTTTATGATAGCCCTAAGCAGCAATAAGCAATTCTTAGTAATGACGACGCAATGTGTTTCCTGTGAGGTAAAGTTAAGGTAAAGCTATCCCTGTAACAGGACGTCGAGGTTCCCACATTTTTCTTGACAATCGACTCACAGATGGCGGTGAAGTTGTCAGCCTTACGCGACAGCCGGCCGCCCTTTACCCCTCAGGAATATTCCTGGTACTCATTTCTGTTAGAGGCTGAGTCATCCCATCGCCATAGTGCGGCTGCAAGGATTAGGTCAGTTGAAAAATCAAATTACCTCATTGGGGGATCACACCCGCGACCGCGACTATAACACCATTATGTAGTCGGATGGTTTTATCGAAGAGTTTACGTACGCCGCTCCGGGTCAGTAGCAGATGACATGCACAAGGCTAGGCTAGAGCTCTTCTGCTGAGATAAGGACAGTGACTGTGTTCGAATTACTCATCGGCGTATGAATACAGTACGTTGGCTGGAAACAGGATCTAGCAACTTCTAATGACGTAACGACGAACGTCTCCAACTGACGATGACGCAACACTGTTCCCAAAGCAGTTGGAGTATAGTAACAGTTACGTGGTCGTGTACATGGGTCCATAATTCAGGTATCCTGATTTAAAACTTAAATCAGCCACGGTAACTTCTCAATGAAGTGTTCAAACTAAGATATTTTTAATTCAGAGTTAAAATTCGTGTTATTTTATGATTCAGTCGATATGTAGATTTTATAGCTTCAAATTGTGAGATGATTCATTGACACTGAATTGGATAGTAAACAACATGAAAAGACTGTTTCCTAATCGATATGCTCCCTGTATTTGCCTGGAGGGACTGAGAAAATCCTGTGGATAGTCGGTGTCCAGGTCGAGATTCGAACACGAGTCTAAAGCGATACCACTACGCCAAACCGGTCGGTAAATGCATCCCAAACTACGTACCATATGCTCACACTGACGTTGCAGCATTATGGTATTCTGCACCAATAAACAGTCGTACTTTACGAGACTGTATATGCAACATCCGCCCCTCAATAAGTTATTTTGCAGTTAGACGAAGTGTGCATTAAGATATTCTGCAGTAAGAAACAGATGTACTTTACAGAGATTGCATGTAGGTGGCACTCCATTTTATTGCCTCAATGCAATATCCTAAAGTAAAGTTACACGCGAACTCAAACATGGATAGCTCACACTGCATGAAGGTATTCTGCAGTCAGACGATCCTAATTAACCGCGAGACTGTGAAGCCAAGGTCTTCTAGCCGTTTAATTAATACGGCCCCTTAGAAACTCCTCAGATGAGGCTCTGATGTGAAGATTATTTCGGACAGCCAATGTCCTCAGCGGAGTCTTACCTCGCAATTAATTAGCAGTTTCAGCTACCTGCATAACGTCTGCTCAAGACTGACTGCAGATCCTTCAGGGTAATTCTACATAACTTCGTACAAGGCTGACATCCTCACCGCCTAGAAAATGTGGGAGCCTCGACGTCTCACAAACATATGGGACTCCACGGCCCTTTTACAGGATAGCTTTAGATAGACTTGAAAGGATTCTGACGATGGTGTATACTGCACTTCTTTTGGCTTATTTTGGACTTCATCCATCGTCTGGTATGTAAAAGACAAAAGACCACGACGTCTCGGAGACTGGATCTGTCTCCGTCTTCAGGTGGGTAGGGAAGGATAAACCTACTCAGTTGGGCCCGTTAGAAAGAGNAACAAAATGACACTTTATTTTTTCCATGATTTTTCATTTCATCTACTCTTCTACTATACTTTCTACCTCTTTCAGCTTTCTTATTATAAGTCGCTGTGATATGAACATGCAGTTTTATTGTACAAATTACTTAGATTATTATTATAATTATTTTATTGACTTTCAGCTTACCGCCTTGTAGTATTATATGAAACACAAGAAGTTCTGGGAAGAATTACTCGCCTATTTTCCTTTGACACAACACGGACCGCATTAGCAAAGGAAGACATTAGGGAAGAGACAGATAACAAGGTGAATTTATGTCTCCTAACAAAAATTTGGGAGGTAGGATATACAGACAGCAAGGTAATGTCATAAGCCTCTTTTTATTGTTTTTCAAAATGAGAAAAGTAGGCTAAAACAGAGACCGTCTGAACCTTGTACTGGGAACCATGCAAGAAACTCAGAATTCGATAAAATGGAGGACAATGAAATAACACTTTAAATATATGAAGAAAGAATTAGGTTGTCTTTTACAATGATTTCTCCAATTTTTGGCACAAATTTATAAATCTGGGTTATTGACAGGAAAACACAGATCGGTGCTAGAACGCCACATCCGTCGTAGGNCACCCGCGAATCGCTATTTCGCTCAATAATTTACATCATAAACTTGAAAAGTCTTGGAAAGATAACTAAAAAGGTTTAAGCAATTAATACTTGTCTAGAGGTATCTTTGGGAGTCTTACCGAATGTGTAGGATCTAGAAAAACCGAAGTGAACGGTGAAGTTCATGGAGGTAGGCCTAGGCCCACTGGGGCTGTAGTGCCAAGGGGGGGGGGGGAGGGGATATTTTTTATAGGCAGAGGTCGCCACTGAAATACCGACTGAACCACTGCCGTCTACTCACGTCACCTTCTGGTCCCATTGTACACGTAACTGAGATTGGTTTTGCGTTCGGATTGCATTCAGAGAAGAAAACAGACAAATATTACAACAGACACCGTCCTGCTTAGTTTTGCATTTCATTTCCATAGAAATGACGTCATGATGGACAAATATCGCAACGGACACTGGGCCTGATTGCACTGAACACAAATTATAGACTGCTCGGTTGCCTACCTAAGACACGAACCAAACAGTTAATTTTCAAAGGCTTGAGGGCTTTTCTACTTCACTGCAAGCATAGAAGCATGTCTCGGCTACCTACACATAATTCTCGTGTGGTAAGCTCTATAAATGAAGCTGAACACATTAATTATCCGTGTGTTGAATATCCCTTGGCCATATTACGTTTCCAACCCTCTTAAACATGTGGTCTGTAGAAAACGTTATATTAATCCCACGAAGACCGAAATTAAATTACATAATATTTATAACATTCCTTACATAAAACCAGGTGGAACTCAAATAAAATTGGACACATCAGCTGTTGGTAATTGCTGATGATGTGAATATTCTGGGTCATAATATACTCGTAGATATCATTAAGAAAAACTTACTTACTTACTTACTTACTTACTTACTAATGGAGCTGAGCCCTTCTGGAGGAGCCGCCAATTCTGCGGCTACTCAAGAACTTCCCAGGCGTTTATGGAACTCGAATGTTCCCTCCACTTCTCCCTATCATGAGCCAGATTTATCCAATCCATACCATTCCATCCTGTGTCTCTAAGGTCCATTTTACTATTGTCCACCCACCTACGTAGAATGTAGTTTTTTTATGTTAAAGCAAGTGGTATATATATATATATATATATGCCGGTCACGGTAGCCGAGCGGTCTAAGGCATGCACTGTCTTCGCTCGCTCGGAAGCCGGGATCGTGCGTTCGAATCCCACTCAGGGCATGGATGTTTGTGTGCGTTTTTCTGTGTTTGTCTATAGGTAGAGGCCTTGTGACGAGCTGATCACTCGCCCAAGGAGTCCTACCGTATGTGTAAGATCTAGTAAACCGAAGTGAAACGGAGAGTTTCATGGAGGTAGACCTAAGCCCAAATTGGGGCTGTAGCACCACAGGAAAAAAATATATATATATAGCGAATAGCATCGTTTAAAGGATTAAAAAAAATTCAATTTTGTTTCTGTGTGGGCAAATCATTTTCCACGAATAAAATATTCAGGAATTTTGGTGGCTAACTGAATTATAGGTTGATGAATGGATCCATTCACAATTCTCTGTCAGTTTCACAGGAAAGTGAGTAAATAGAGGCAACATGACCCCTTTCGTTAGAATATGAAATTAACTCATCATTATGAATCTTTCGCATATCTCAATCGACGTTGAATAAGCTTAGCAGTTGATACAAAGTCGTTACATAAGCGACAAATAAAGTACCGTATATATTGGAGTTGATTTGGTATGAAACGACAGGCTGGCCTTTACGTGTTGAGGTCAGCGTGGAATTATAACTGTCTTTACTTATGCATTTATTTCCATGGTAACGTATGGCCTTGTCTGTTGAAAGCCGCGAATACGCATGCGTGTCTACCAGTGCCCAGACATGTTACGAGCATTTATTTTCACGAACACTAAACACAAAATGGTGTTCGGAGAACACACAGTATCTCATTTACTACCTGGAAAGGGTTAATAAGAGGCAAATCTCTTGTAGGGATAAAGAAAAGAGCATTCCAATTAGCAGAGGGCAGTGACCCGTTGCAGTCCCTTTCATTTGCAACTACTCCTGAGTTCAACAAACATTACTCGTTCAAAGTGCTCCGAGAGGGGCTGGCGGGGAAGGGGGTAGCGTTCTATGGGAACAGAAGTGCATTGTGAGTTATCAGAATAATTCGGCGATGAATTCCTTGCATTTAGATTTGCTCCTAGCCTCTCAGGTTACACAACTTCGGCAGCTGGAGCAAAAGCCTTTCAGATAAAGATATTAGAAAATATTGTAGCGTGTAGACCTCTTGCTAAATATAGACAGCGAGACAAGAGCCGTTGCTATGCAGCAGATTCTTAACACGTAACACTTTACTACAACAGACGAACTGTTGGAGGCAATTCGGCCGAGCCATAGCTCAAGCGGTTACTCGCTGGCTTCCTACCGCGGCGGCCGGGGTTCGGGTCTGGTTAAGTGGGATTTGTGGTGGGCAAAGTGGCGCTGGGGCGGGTTTTCTCCGAGTACTTCGGTTTCTCTTACCAATCTTCATTCAACCAAATTTTCCATCATCATAATCACACGGGGCAGGCTACAATAGGTCAATCAGTGGCCGTCGTACCGAGTGGACACAGTTGGACTCCGCCACCACTAAGAGAATTAAAAATTAATTAACTGTTGAAGGCGGTGTCTTCTACGCGACCAGTGACAAGGGGTTACATAACGAGGACACCAGCCGAACAATTGAGTTCAGAGGCCGTTGTCACTTAAAAGTTAGTTACCAGATGAAAGTCTGTCTGTGAAGGGGAGACTGGGAAATGGCCACCGGCCTGAGAGTTAGTCAGAGAACTGCAGTTCAGTCCTTGTGATCCGTTGCTGTTAGAAGCTGGTAGCTGAGGCACGGGGACAGTTCGGGAGCCCAGAGTGACGGCAACGTCCGTCATTGGAAGCCGTTACCAGGCAAATGCTAGTGAAGACACAGCAAGCTGAAAATACTTTATGTGTGCTGTAGTGATCTGTCAAGTGTGGAAATCGGTGATGGCATTATAATTAAGTGTAGTCACGAGAATCGTGAATCACTCACAATCGTGACATGTCTACAAATGAAGCACTGCAGGGAAGACTCAGACAGACACAAGACCGTCATTTACAAGGCAAACAAATTTATTAAATACACAGTTTACGGCTGCTTAAAAAATGCATTTAATTCAGATGAAATTAACACTGCAAAGACAGGACTTACATACAACCTTCCGTCGAGCCACTATGTCACTTTTCAAGTCCGTTACTTGGCAACGGTGTCAGTATCGAGACTCTATAGCGTCGGATGGTACGATAAATGAATGTGGAGCAGTCGGTGGAATAAGAATTGGTAGGGGAAACCTAAGTACTGGAAGAGAAACTTCCCCATTACAATTGTGTCCACCGTAAATCCCTTGTTCTAACCTGAGATCGAACCAAAGTCGTCGTGGTAAGAAGCTGGCGAGTGACTGCCTGAACACCTATGCTACTTCCACTCCCCCAAAAATTTGTTGTCACTCGGTTCTTATTCAAATACTCCATCAGGAATGCGTCATATGGAATGCTGAAGGATTTGAAATGTTTCGGGAGACATTGAAACTTCAATTTTCAGGGTCAATATCTTTGAGAGTCATTGGTGAGTGTGAAGTGACGTCTTGATTGGCTGAACAGATGAGCGGGTTGCTCGGAAGAGATCTACATAACGGTTTTCGTTTTTAACCCTGAATACGGCATCGAAATGACTGCCGAAACCTTGGATAACGTTCAACATTCCCGACGGCATAAGTCACCTATGAAGGATGATTCAGCCAATGCATTAAACAGCGAACAAGGTGCATGCCACGTAGCTACCGGTCGGTCAGGAAGTTCCCTGTATTCCCAAGGGATGAACCCAAAGATGTCATGTTAAATCGCACCTGTCCATGTAACGCCAGGGTCGGGAATATCGATGGTGTGTGCCGGCGTGGAGTATCCAGCAAGTGCAG
This sequence comes from Cryptotermes secundus, assembly GCF_002891405.2. NCBI lineage: Eukaryota > Metazoa > Arthropoda > Insecta > Blattodea > Kalotermitidae > Cryptotermes > Cryptotermes secundus. The sequence continues at coordinate 475,882 of NW_019718639.1, forward strand.
TGATTCTGCTGGTTAGGATACAGTTCATTAATATTTCAGGAAGCTCTCGCTGTCCTGGAACTGGTCAATTTGTGCGGCTGGCTTCGGCGAGAAGCCCCTCCTCATGGTGCGTCACTTCGTGACGTCAGCATCTACAGACTGGGCCGTTTGACATGGCGTTATATCCAGGAATATAGTACTCTTCATACCCACTGCTGTTAGAACCTCAAGTCCTACAGGACAATATGTAACTTAACGACTTTGAAAACGGACGACAATTTTATAGGTTTCTGGGCGTGACGCCATGCAGTTTGGTAGATAAATACCAATATTTCTAAGAAACGTGATTCCTCCATCTTCAGAGCACATGGTTTAAGACTGAAATCCCCTGGGATGTAAATGCATATGAACGTTTCGGAGGAACGTATTGCTTCCATCTTCAGAGTACATGACTCAATATTACGGTCATCTGGGACATGAAGCCATATAATTTGGTAGGAGGTATCAACTTTCCGGCCGAATGAACTGTCTCTATCTTCAGAGTAGATGATTCAAGATTATGCTCTTCTTGGATATGACGCCGTGTAGTCTGCCTCCATATTTGGGGTACACTGAAGAAGGAAGCAGCAGATTAGTCGGAAATGTATGTAACAATCTACGACGTACACAAAACCACGGCATGTACAGTCAACGCCGAAAGCACACTGCTATTACAGATAATTTTATTTGAAAAAACGGAATCTAATGCTTCAAAATCGTGTGAATTTACTGCATTTTTACTGTTTTCAAAACTTAGAATAGCCCCAGAGTCACAACTGTAATCATACAAAACAAACTCCGTGGCTTTAGTCCGCAAGCGAACTATACCGGCCGAGAGGCCGCCGCTTGTGGGTGAAGTTAGTGCCAGCTTTAGCGGATAGAGTGTGTCGCGTGGTCAGCGCAACGGATCCCCACGGCCGTTAATCTCGGTTTTCTATACCAGAGCCGCTATTTCCTTCAAACAGCCCCTCAATTATCCTCATGAGGTTGAGTGGATCCCGTTCCAGACCCACTACTTCTGAGAAAATCTGGCAGGGCCGGGAATCGAACCCGGCACCTCTGGATCTGTAGCCAGGAACTCTCACCACTAGACCACACAGGCGGTCACTGTAATCATGCACAGTTTTCAGTTTATGTCGCTACGAACGTGCTCGGAAAATGACTACTGTGCTGGGTTCTTATGGGAAATTGGACGAGATCTCGGCGGCAATACAGGGCAATATAATAAAAAAAATTGTATAAAACGAAGTCCACTACTGATGTTCTGGAATCTAAAAAAAATGTGAAAAATATAAAAAGAATAGTGTTATACTATTTTTTTTTCTTTTAGTGGGGGGTGGAGTCCAGCTGGGTCCACTGGGCACGGCGGCCATTGATTGGCCTATTGTACCTGCCCCAGTGATTATGATGAAAGAGAATTTGGTGGAATAAAGACTGGCAGGGGAAACCGAAGTACTCGGAGAAAACCTGCCCCGGCTCCACTTTGTCCACCACAAATCCCACTTGACCAGACCCGGGATCGAACCCGGGCAGCCGCGGTGGGAAGCCAGCGACTAACCGCTTGAGCTATGGCGCGGCCTATAGTGTTACACTATGTACACCGACATTTCGGAGGAACATCGGTAAAATGCTACCGGAATACACGGCGTCACATCCAGAACACGGTTTTCTTTGGATTTCGCTTTTAGCATGGACGAAGCTAAGAATGAAAGAAGGAAGTGACATGTTAGAAGCATAACAAATTATTCCGACTTAACGACCCTATTTTCCGAAACGTCGTGGGAACGCAATGAAACGTCTTATAAATATGCGACTAAATTACATGTTTTATACTTATATCGGATATTTTTTATTTTCCCGCTTTGGTTAAAGGAACAAAATAATTCGGAAGATGGATCTGCTGCCTTCATCAGGTTTAAGTATTAAACGTAGTCTGCTAGCTCTAAAAGGTGGGGATAAAGATGACTACATCTAACAGACCTACGTTGATCACAGCGCCCGCGCGGTCTAAGGCATGAACTGTCTTCGCCCGCTCGAACACTGTGATCGTGAGTTCGAATCCAACTCAAGACAAGGATGTTTTGTCTGCGTTTAATTTGTATTTGTGTTGTAGGTATCGACCTTGCGACGGGCTGATCCCCCGTCCAGGGAATCCTAACTTTTGTTTTATGATGAAGAAACTGAAATGAAAGCGTTTCACGGATGCCCTATGCTCCAAAGTGAGGGCAACAAGGAAGGAGTCCCACTACTTTCACCTGATGATACAATCAGAGCCACGGCGAGGCAAAATGTCCAAATGTCCCAGTGCAATAACACACTTCCGTCATACAAATCATTCACTTAGAACTGAATTCATTTCAGAACTGTCAACATGAATAACTAAGTGTGGTGAGAAGCCTGCACTGCCATCTCTCGTCATGTTCTAAAAGCACAGTTTCTAATTTATTTAACTTATGACTATGAACATACTTCGGCGGCTTATCTCCAGGCCCAAACTAATTAAAATTAAGCTAAGAATCCATCTAAATCTAACAAATTATTTCTACAAAATTCAAGGCTTCCTAAATCCTACATCACCGAGCAGAGACGAAGCAGAAAATGGGAACATTTCGTGAGAAAACAACAGTGAGTGAGCTGAAGAGAAGTGAAAGAGATAGATAAGGAACTTGTTCTGTTTTAGGGGCGTTTTATGGGGGTGGGCAGAAGGGAGTAAGAAAAGAGCCTTAACACTGTACTTCCAAGTTCGACGCTTTTTGTATAATGGAGAAACAAGAGACGCGAGATGTTCAGAGAGTATAAATTTTAATCCTAAATCTCAGCAATAGTTGGATCTTGCGCAATTTAGCAGGGATTTTCTCTCGGAGTCTTAATTAAGATGTCGGGGCAAGAGTTGACAATCCACGAGCTTCCGCGTCAAAAAGAGCACAGTGACATGTAAGAGTAGGAACAATTCAGCGAATTTAGAGTTACAAATTCTCTAATACACGTCTCTGTGTGGCTGAAGTAAGTTGCAATTTCCTCCACAATATTTCGTACAAGTTTTTCAGATAATTAAAACCTCATCCCAGATCCTGTCATCAAGAAACAATAACACTGATATTTTCTCTCCAGTTCTCTCCGAGACCGTCTCATATCTGAGGTGACTAGCCGCCGGCTTCTCACCGCGAAGACACGGCTTCAATCCCAGCATCGTCCATGCAGGATTTTAGATGGTAAAAGTGGCAGTGGGGAAATTTTTCTTACGTACTCTGGGTTTCCCCTGCAAGTTATCAACACGCCAATGCTGAATGCTCTTATCCATCTGGAGCTGATACAACGGACCCACTTGCGGCCTAAGCCCCTAGAAACTCAGTCTCATTTCCCAGAAGAACGATAAATTGTAATAATATGTCATTTAATCAATCGGACCGATGAGAATTGCCACGAAACGATTTGGAATGCTTACATGACAATCCTTTGTGAGGTACAAGTAGTTTATACATGTACCAAGAGATGGCACCGTCAATTGCATGTCTTTATGTAGAGGCATTTCTTTTAATGGTTATTTTTATGAAAGCGTGACAGCTACTGCTGTGTCACAAACAACGTCAGAACTGGTTACCCTAATTTGGCAACAAAGGCCCTATACATCTGAAAAGCGATCCTTCCAACGTTATAGCATTTGGAATTTATCCAGACAGAAAATGAGTTCAAATAAAGTAAATGATAATGACAATAACCCAGGCTATTAAACTTGAGGACAATTCTTTCCAATCATTCTTTAGATATCTAGGAAGAGAAAATTCAAATAACAGAATAGCATATATTAACATTTCAAAGCCCAATGGATACTATACATACCACCAGCCTGAACATATTTAACTCTGCATTCTGCCCACAGAGTGTATCTGTGTGTTCCGTATGGTCCTCACAATAAACAGCAACTGTTTTCCTAAACACCATTAACTGGTTGTTCCCTCTAACGTTGACGTAATATGTTTCCTGCGAGGTACGAACTGAGTTTTATATAAGAGGCTTCAACTTGGAGGTGGCCAAGCTTACGACTGTTCATGTGACTAAGCTGCCGTTGTAGCATAAGATACGTAAGATAGGCATTATCTGCTTTGCAAAGCCTGTACTGACAGAGACCTTGTGTGTTGCGCAAAAGGAAGCATTTACAATACCATGCAATATGTTCGATATGTACTCTTGACGAAATGCCAAGCATTTTCATAAGAGACAAACTGATCTTCTGGCCAGAGAGGATGTTACATACGGACTACTACCGCAAAAGGTTCTGTCGAAAAAAGGAAGCATCTGGTCTTGATCCTCAAAGGGCTTGACGCCAAGACGAACTGAGTGGCGGTAAACCGCCAAACGTAAAGTAACTTTGACTTTGACAGGCTTTAAAGAATTAAATACAATGCGGCACGGATACATGATTTCCCAAACTGTGGGTCAACACCTTGCAGAAGGTTTCTCGTTACCATGTATGGCCTGATACTGAAACTGTCGCCGCGAGGGGGGATTTCGGACCCTTATGCTCGACAGTTCCGGAAAATCGGCCATGCGATTCATTCGCTTTGGTGTCAGGCTGTACAAGATCGACTACAGTTCGATTTCAATTTAATATGTATCCTTATATTAATTTGAGTAATTTATAATTTGTCGTTAAGTCAGTTTTTAGCAGTGATTAGTACAACTACAGTACAATTCCTCTCACGAAAATTACATTAAGCTATGAAATGGGGACTACATGCTGTCCAATGGAATAGTGTTGTCACTGGGGAGGAAGGTGGGGGAAGGGGTGGGGGAAGGAGCAGGCGAGGGGAGCAGTGACGGCTGAAATGTCTACCCCGACTTACTTACTTACTCATGGAACTGAGCCCTTCTGGAGGAGCCGCCAATTCTGCAGCTACTCAATAATTTTCCAGCATTTTATGGAACCCGAAAGTTCATTGCCGTGTTCACAAGAGCCCTCCACTGATCCCTATCCTGAGCCAGATCAATCCAATCCATACCACCCCAAACTATCTCTCTTAGATCCATTTTAATATTGTCCACCAACCTACGCCTTGGTTTAACCAGTGGTCTCTTTCCTTCTGGCTTTCCCACTAATATCCTATATGCATTCCTCGTCTCCCCCATTCGTGCTACATGCCTTGCCACCTTATCCTCTTTACTTGATAATTTTAATTATACTAGGAGAAGAGTACAAGTTATGAAGCTCCTCATTGACATGTCTATTTCGACAGACAGTATAAAAGTTTGGTTGGAAAACCTAGATGCAAAAGAGCTAGCAGGAGACATAGGCATAGAAGGAAAGGTAAAACTATGACTGTATTTAATTAATTAAGCATCACGCCATGAAGACACAAGGAAGAATGGCGGTATTAGCTCCACCACTCTTGACCTTGGCACAAGACGGAGTGGTAAGCTTCAAGAATCGCTAGATATGAGAGGGAAATTATATTAAAATGAAGCCAAGGGATGGGGTGAAGTGGCGGGTAGTGTTCAGATAGTAAAGAATATTTCTATCTTCTAGGATATAACGCCGCGTAGTCCACTAAAAAGTCAAACGAGGTTTCGGAGTAACACGTCGCCTCCATCTTCAGGGTGTAAGAGTAAAACGAGCAAAAAAGTTAAAGCAGGTAAAAATAAGCCAAGCAAATTCCAACTTCATGCTGGTTCCTTGCTTAGCTTATTCTTCTACCCTGAAGACGGAGGCGACATGTTCCTCTGAAACGTCAGTGACTTTCAACAGACTGCACGGCGTTATAACCCACAAGACATATCTCTTCATAACCACCGGTGTGAGGACTTCAAATCCTAAAAAATCAAATGATAATATTTTGTGAATATGGTACCGATCTCTCGCAATCCATAAAATCAGGGGTATTTGAGACTATCTGAGCGACTATCAGCTTAACGAATTATCTGCACTCAGGAAAAGAACCAATGAGACCCATAACGGCACAAACTCCGCAGGGTTCAGTGTAAAGGCGCGTCCACATTACTCGTGCTCGTGCTCGCCAGGTTTGTGCTCGTAAATCTTCGTCCACACTACTTCAGTTGCTCGCCAGGCTATTACTGGCTATACTTTTTAAATTAAAATTGTAAAATTTGCTTGTCTCGTGACTTGTCATATCGTCCATAGTGAGTCACACGAGCACGAGTAATGTGGACGCCCCTTTAGAAGGACGTCACTTGTTTCAGGGCCAGTGCGGACACTTTGTGCCACCCTCGGTCTGGTCCAAACCGATGGCCTCGTAGGTCACATTCGAGCATGAATTAATGCAGGATCTCAGCAATGCTCATTAGTCCGAATGCTGAAAACGGAGTTCATTTATTCTCGTTTGGCTGTATGTTTCGTGAACCACTGTAGGCAACATGTGTAAGTGTGGGCTGTATATCTTGGGAAGAGACTGGGGACCTTCAGGATAGGGAGTTTCATTCTGAATAATTTAAATCGGTAGGGCTGCATAAGGAGCATGCAGCAGCAACTTGGAACTGGGGGGGGGGACTNATATGGAATGTAAGGGGGGGGGGGAAGAGAATTTTCAGTCTGTAAATGTTCTCAGACCTAAGAGAACGGAAAAGTTCATGGAGGTAGGCCTAGGCCCACTGGGGCTGTAGTGCCAAGGAAAAACAAAAAAGTTCTCAGGCAGTGCCCGCTCGTCCTTCTGGCAGAGGTACGTTTACGGGAGGGTAAATCGTTGGGCAGTGAAGAAGATAAAGGGTTAGGAAGTGGATTATGTTATAGGCAGAGAACAGAAAATTCAAATAACAGAATTACGTGTATGATGTGATTATAGACAGGGTTTGGATTGGTAATTGGATTTACTACGCATGTACAGATCGTAGTAATTATAACGCTTCCGCTAATTCATGCCCTTGTCTTCTCACCATAGCACATACTTCTCATTTTGTTCTCACTAACCGTTTCCTGCTAACGGATCCTAACAATGTTCTCTGCTTACGCCTTTCCCGGCTGGCGAATATGCCATAACTAACTCCCAGGCTGGCAACCACCTCACAACAAATCTCCCACTCTTCCCGATTGACTGAAATCAACAAACAATCTTCCGTAAAGTTGGCTACACGATATATGATGCAACGCTCGTTCACAGAGTTGATGGACTTTACCATTGAGTTTTAATGGGGTCATACTGGGAACGCAGAGGAAGGGAAATAAACATAAAACTCGTTATGTCCCAGTTTCTGTCCTTCATATTAACTTAAAATGCAAATAGTAATCACGGACTGAGATTCTCGCCAAATTATATTATCCTCATGTAACTGAAAACGTGTTCAATTCTTTTTATCAATAATCAGCCATTATGAGACATACTGATTTATCAGCCAATCAGTAGACCACAAAAAGGTAATTTTGTTATTAAGCATCACAACAGAGAAAAATATTTTTTTTTGTGATCTGATTTTGACAGTGGTGAAACTGCGCCCCGAGATGTGGAGATCTGTGAAACGGGTACGCCTTCAGATTAACTGCACTGAACAGAAGATAAGTTGCAACCGACAGCTACTGTCAGAATAGCTGTCCAACTTATTAACTAACGCAAACGCCATGGTCCAAGAGTCTCTGCCTCTCACCTAATTACCTCAGCTTTGTTAACGACAAATTTCTTTCGGAAATGGTATGTTCATGAGATCACCACAAAAGCCCAACAAGCATAGTAGGCATGATATGAGTCATGTCAGTACATAAATCAGGGTTGATCAATCAGCTGCACGAGGGCCAACCGTTGATTTCAATTTCCGGGATAGTATCCTTCCATTTCTCAAAATGTTACGAGACTCTGGAGTTCCCACGTTCGACGAAGCAGGTGCTGTATGGGCTCTAATGGCTTACACGTTGAACATCTCCAATAGGAATAATTTCATGACATATCTACTTGCCACTGTTGTTACATGCAACTATACTCATCACCAAATACAACTAGAATTATGTAAGATTTGAGGCTTTCACGGCGGTGACTATGAAGAAAGCAGTCTTCTTGGATTTGGCACCGTGTATATGTGGTGTTAACCGACGTTTCGGAGGAACGTATCGCCTCCATCTTCAGGGCAGAAGAAAAATATAAGAAATCTGCAAGCGAAGAGACCGAAACGTCGGTTAACACCACATACATACACGGTGCAAAATCCCAGAAGACTGCTTTCTTCACAATTAGAATTATCTGATCAGGGCGGATGAGATAGGCAGTACGTGTTGCACGCATGAGAGAAAAGAGGTGCATACACTTTTTGTAAAGAGCCCTGAAGGTGAAAAACAGCTAGGAAGAACCAGACGTAGATGGTTATGATATTTAAATTGGGTTCAAAGGAATAACATGTTGAAAGGGTGCGGGCTGGATTCATCTGGCTCGGTTAGGCACCACATACAATGTGAAAACGGTAATGCAACTTCGGGTTCCATGAAATTCTACAAATTTCCTGACTGGCTGCGCAAAAACAATTCGGCTACATTGAGTTAATTACATTTTATTTTTCTGTTATTAGTGAGCTATAAATAAAGGCTGAAAGCATATGAAATACATTATTCGGTGACACTGTATATTACTCTATATAATTAATATTTCAGTTACCCTTTATACGTTTATTTTTTACCAGGAACCTGTTTACAACACGGAGTGGCAGCCTTCGGATTTGTGCCAATGAACTACTTGATTTGTTCAGCAGCCGCTATGAGGCGCTGGCGCAAACAATAAGTGACGCTGTATCTATGCCAAGATGGCTCCTTCTTGTTTATGGTGACAGTTTGCAGCAAAAACGGAAGGCATATTTTCTCTTGGCTTAAAATGGTGGCTTATATGTTACTCTCTTCCATATTTCCTTAGAGGTTTCCTTCTGCCCTCTTATGTTTATCAAAATACGCTGCTGAATTATGGTGCTAGACTACAGGTAGGACTCCATTATGTGGAAACACACAGCGTCCAATCGATATACAAGTAAGTTTCAACGTTGAGAGGCTTGTGGTGTGGAACAGACAGGCCTGTTTTACTCTAATCATCTGAAGCGCGAAGGAAAGAACAGTGTAACAACTGGTGACAAGGGAAGAACATCAGAGAGGCCACAGACACTTTATTTTGGGGAAAGAAAGAACATAATTTTGTTAGAAGGTTCCTATGCTCAGCACGTTCGTCCTTCTGTTAAGAGCAGAGTGGATGTGGAGACATTAGGATGGTTAGAGGCAGTGGCTTGAGACAAAGCTCACGGGATTTTGGTTTTCTAAACTACTGTCGAATTACATAACTCGTAAAGATAATCTGGTGACCTTTACACAAAAAAAAAGTATAATTGTGGTGATTTAGGTTCCTGCTGTACACGCATATTCCAAATATAATCTAAGAGTTTTATAATAATGATTTAACAACCTACGTCACTCTTTCATGATGACTTAAAAAAACGTTCTAAATACGTCTGTCCACACGAAGGACTTGAGGTTATCACATCAGTGGTTATGAAGAATTCTGGGATATAACACCTTGTAGCCTTTTGAAAATCAACCAAAGTTTCGGAGGGGCATGTCTCCAGCTTGAATCAGAACTCTGTCATCTGTTTCAAGCTAGTTAATGGATTCTCTTTTTCGACCCTGAAGATGGAGGCGACATGTTCCATCGAATCGTGGGATGACTTTCAAAAGGCTTCACTGCGTTATATTCCAGAATACAGAACTCTTCATTTGTACACATTTTCCATGCAAGTTCTTTGGTCTCCTGATTACATCACATGCTTCATTATCTCCATGCAGGAAAATCATTCTCAAGGGACTGGACTCAGTCTCTTGACTAAACAAGATATTTTCAGCTTTGCATGGAACCCAGAAGGCCATTGCTTATGCACAAGAGCACGCCACTTGGCACTGCCCACAACCACATGAATCCAGTCCACACTGTCCCTCTCTACTTCTATAATACTGTCACGTGTTAGTAACCAGACACAAGGTTTAGATTAGTAACTGGATTAACTGAAATCTCGGAGCTAGTAACTACAGGTAACTAGAACACCATCGCTAATTTACACCCTTAACAAATCACTATAGCACGCGCTGTTTCCTTCTTCATTAGTCGTTGCTCCGTTACGGTTCCCAACAATGAAAAATTTCTGATATCCTGTTTACTGCGTTGCCGGTTGGTTACCATCATCTAGCAATTAACTAACTGCCTCAACTGTCGACCCTCAACAAAGTAATCCAAAGTCACAGTTACTTTACATCTGGTGGTTTACTGCCAATCAGTTTTTCTTGGGTTCAAACCCCTTGAGGATCAGGGTCAATTCTTTTCTGTCATAGTCCTTATGTAACATCCTCTCTGAAAATGTATGAAATGAAAGTTACATACTATACTAAGGACTTTAATTTATTTCACGCAGCAACTTCTGGCGCGATCATCAATTATTTTAAGGAAAAAAAAATGTTTCTATTTAAGTCTGTCAAATACATTGACCCGACGTGGGCCAGAACTATAATTAGCTAGAAAACATTGGTGTAGACCGTTCATATTAAATTTAATAGAAATTCGGTGTACATAGTTGTGGAGCTGCGGACGAAGGGCTTGACATGCCCTCCACATTATGGGCTCATTTTATATGAGGCTCAGAGGACGTGTATAAAATATTTGAAATAAAAAATAAAATATAAGGCTAAAATACTCAAAACAGTCCGAATTTCTTTCTTGATCTGTGAATTGTTATAACATATATAAATTGGTAATGCTCACAAAAGATTTCAGATTTAATTATTCATTAGCAGAAGTAGCAATGCTAGATTCTGGGAAACGTACAGTTTTAAAGGATGAGAGAATATTTACTGAAATTAATCTATATTTTTCCCTTACTAACGGATATTTAGGGGTTCGTGAGACAAAGTGCGGGGGAACTGACTCCAATTTCTGCGGTAGCTTCATCATCTATATTTACACATCATTTTGCTGGATACACAAACCGCGAAGCAAAAGTTTGGACCAACTGGAGATTAAAACTAACTCCGAGCAAACACCTGCAAAATTATCTCAGCATCCGAGTGTGAGCATATTCAGCAGATTGCATCCACTCACAGGGTGACCAACATTATAATTTACACCTTTACACGTCACGTGTCAAGTGATAGTTAAGACCGTAACAGCCGGAGAGGCCGGATCGTTGTTATACAATTAGTATAGCCTTTATGTCAATAGATGGCACCAAGTGTGATACCTTTAAATGAAAGAGTAGGCTTTCACATGACATACACCTGTGTTGTTTGATGGTCATTTTAGGTTAGTTATTGTGGGTTTTCTGTGAAACTAACCTCGAAGTTTCTATATGTTTCGCGTCGAAATGCTAAAACTGATGGGATTCTCTGTTCGTTTCTGAACTTCAACAGAACAGCCAATATGCCTAAGTCCATATACTCGTATCTCTCTATGAACTAAAATCATAATGATGTTGCAACTCCAAAATGAAGTCAGATTTACGTAAGACTGTGATTGAAGTTTTAAGTGTATCCCTCAGAACTTTCAAAACAATTGTTCCGATTCTATACGGAATATTTTCATCAATTCATATTCCATTACTCAAATTCATAACTATATGCAACAAACTTCAAACAAAGCCGTGCGAAGTTTTCCACAAAACAACGCTTGTTAAACCTCACATATTGATGAGTTTTTGGACATTTTCCGTTGTCCGGTATTCTAGAGAATAGAGAACACGACGTTTCGGAAACTGATCTGCTTCTATCCACAGGTGAACGGGTGGGAAGACACCTACTCAGTTGAGCCCCTTAGGAAGAGCTAACCTCAATCACCGGAAAACCCTTGTCTGATTTACACAGCTATTTAATCACCTGAGACCAGGCTAATTCGACGGGAAATAACAAGAAAATATGTAATAATAATTGTGATAGAGCACGCACATGCGAGGAACTTGGATGGGAAAAGAGGTAGAAATTTGTTCCACGCATGTGCTGTATATTTTCTTGTTATCTCAGGGCGAATTACCCTAATCTCAGGTGATTAAAAAGTTATCTAAATGTGACAGGGGTTGTCCAGTGATTGAGATCAGCTCTTTTTGGGGGCCCAACTGAGTAAGTGTCTTCTCCCCCTTCACCTGAGAACGGAAACAGATCCAGTTTCCGAAACGTCGCCTTTTCTATTCTTTAGAATACCGGACGATGGAAGAAAGTCCAAAAAATCCAAAAACTATGTGTTATACACCATCGTCAGAACCCTTTAGAATATAACTTACATACTGTTAAAATGTAAATTTAATGATTACTACTGCGAAATCCAAAGGAGTGAAACTCGGATGGCCTAATTCACGATGGAACAGACAAGCTCCTATGGAAGGCTATGGATCTAAGATGGCTATTTTGCCGATGATGATGATGATGATGATGATGATGATGATGATGATGATGATTATGCAATAAAATGTTGCGCTACGTTACCAACCATGATGAAACTGGTCAGTGGAAAAGCAAGTGACGGGGAAGACAGCGAGATCATACCTGGAACAAGAAAAAAGAAACGTTATAGAATTTTAAGTCTCAAAATAATTTGGTTTTAAGCACTGAACAAACGTGCTTTGATCTGAGCCAGGAAAATGAGTAACCTCCACATCATGACATGAGAAGTCAGCAGGTCTTCTTGTTATGACATCTCAGAATACTGACATCCATAGCAGATACTGTAACTCTAGTATTTGTACTCTAGTACTCTGAGTAATTATTTGGAATCTTATTGAGCCCATGTGGTCTAGAGGTTAGAGTTCCTGGTTACAGATCCATAGGTCCCGGGTTCGATTCCCGGCGCTACCAGATTTTCTGAGAAGTAGTGGGTCTGGAACGGGATCCACTCAGCCTCGTGAGAATAACTGAGGAGCTACTTGAATGGAAAAGTAGCGGCTCCGGTCTAGAAAACCGAAATTAACGGTCGTGGGAATCAGTTGCCCTCACCACGCGACACCATCTATCCGCTAAAGTTGGTACTAACTTCGCCGACAAGCGGCGGTCGCTCGGTCGATATAGTTCGCTTGCGGACTAAAGTCACTGAGTTTACTGGGCCCTTAATGAGGGTGGGAGTGGGTAAAAGTGGCTCTCGAAATTATTCAATGGAGGACTTTTGTATTAGCGGCGTTGAACCTTCGGGTACTGCTACCAGAGAGTTAGTTAATTAGTAAGGCGGATTTTAGGGATGACGACTGTGATTGGATTGAACTGGCTCAGGATCGTTACCAATTATGGGGAAGAGCATTAGGGATGCTGAATATGTGGGTTTAGTCAGTAAGAAGAGTAAATCCAATTATTGGGTTCATTCAGATACATTCAGGATTGATACATCCTGGTTTCGACAATATTTTACCAACTGCATTGTTATACCACGTAATCAGTTGAATCAGCAGACGACGATAGTGAACGAATAACATTAAAGGATCTGAAAGGAAGCTGTCATAGATTATCTGGACATATCGTCCTAACATTTGCCTTATAGGAACTGAGAGAACCCGTTAACTTATATCACGGTAGTCCATATCAGCGCTGTGCCTCGAACCCGGGACCCCATAATAGGAAGTAAGCATTCTAACCACTACACAACCACTTCAGCACATGCTGATTAATATGTCAGCATAGATGGAAGGCCCTGCAGGCATAGCACTGTTTTGGTATGTAGTTCACACATTGCATTGCAAAGTTTGACCAAGCTGAACAATTCACCTGGAATCGAACTGAGAACAGCTGGAAATATCCCACGAGGACGGAGGCATCAGCTGCACCGATTACGCTCCAGGATGTTCGTACACGCTGCATAATTAACCCTGTGGGGGTAAGGTTGGGGGTTGGATACACCGACAAGGGGTTTATTGTATGTAGGATAATAGAAATGTGTGTATAATAGAAAATAAACTCAATCATATACACAGGGTTGATTGAAAGCATCCCCCAACTTTTTTTTTTCTAAGCCTCATCCCTTCACCATCTCTGACGCCTGAGGTTCACATCAAAGTGGAATATTTACGTGTTCCCTTTTGTCTTCCTACCCCCGGTTCCCTCTAATTTTATCAGAAATCTGTTTTGTATTTCTTCTCTTTTTGTATTATGTCCATTGAAAAATATAATGAGAAATTGGTTGTGTTGGTACCCAACAGAGAGCAGCACGATTCAGGAACTGATAACGTTGAATCGCTAGACAGTTACATAAACATCATTACAGCATAATTCTTTTATTATTTTCATTAATTCTAAGCATAAATACGTTATTCGACGAGCTCAGATCACAACAAAAGATAAATTATTTTTTGTATTGGTGGGATTCACAATTCTACACCGAATACTTTATTAGGTCCAATACAATTTACACTTTAGGTTGTCGGGTTTTGATTCCCTGCTCTTAACGTTCCAGTATCGCGCTTATTTTACTATTCTACGATACAAAGAGAACACCACCAAACCCCATGGCCTGTAGTCCGCAAGCGAACTATACCGACTGAGCCACCGCCGCTTGTCGGCGAAGTTAGTGCCAAATTCAGTGGATAGATGGTGTCACGTGGTCAGTGCAACGGATCCCCACGGCCGTTAATCTCACTTTTCTAGAACGGAGCAGCTATTTCCTTGAAACAGATCATCAATTATCCTCATGCGGCTGAGTGGACCCCGTTCCAGACATGCTACTTCTCAAAAAAATTCTGGTAGCATCGGGAATCGAATCTGGGGCCTCTGGATCTGTAGCCAGGCCACAGAATACATTCATATTTTATTATCCATATCCTCTTACTATCTCTACTAACGACTGTCCATCTACATTTATTTCTACTCACTGTCACGCTTCCTTACCACCCTCTCACATTTCTCTTTACATTAAATCATACGTATTCATGTTTTCTGCCTTACGTCTCTATCCTTGCAGTCCACTGTTCTTCAGACACGCGATATTCCTAAATGTCTTGTTCAAAATCTGGTTCTTCCAAGCCCTTATTCCTACATACCTCAATATTGTCACGTGTGAGTGACTACAGACTTGGACTAGTAACTGAATTTACTGAACACTTACAGATCGTAACTACAGCGCTGTCGCTAATTCACACATTCTGCAATTCAGCATGCATTAAATCTTCTTAGCCTACTGTCTCTTCACCAGCCGTTGTCTGGTAACGGCTTCCAACGCCACAGATCCCTGAACTTTCGTGTTCACGTCTCTACTGCCCGACGACTGTCTCACAACTAAATGAGCCACCAACTCACTACACTCTACTGCACTCTGCCTCAGAGTTAAAACTACGTAGCGACTGCCGTTCTGTCAGTCTGTCATGATGTCCAGGTTAAGTCTATAACTAACTACCTGAACTCGGTCAAGTGATATAGCTTCGGAGCGGACACATAGAAAACACCGCCTCCAACAGTATTTCCATTGTTGCACGCGTGCCGCTGCCTAGCGACGGTTCTATATGTCCCAATATGTTTCCAGTCTTCGTTAGAGCGTTAGACATCTGTTAATATCACAGATACGTAAACACTTACATGAAACACTTCTGTGTTTGTGTTTACAGTAAGGAAGGAGGATGACATCAGAGGCATGAGGCACGCATGGGAGGACTAACAGCCTTTAGAGATTAAGTTTATCATTCGTTAGGTTGGTATATGTGGATATCGACTGTCGAATTACTACGTTTAAAAGCATTGCCGAAGTAACTAAAGCGATAATCACAGTGTCAGTTCAGTTGTGGGAAAGTTCACTCTTGTTACCTCTGCATAGTTGCCAAATAAAAGGGAAAAGTCGTTATTTTCTGTCCTTTTCGTTCTCCCGTCAGTGGACGTCCAATCGAACGCTACAATGGCCCTGTGTACATCCGAACAACTGGCCCAGTATCCGCGCTCTAATACAGGCCCGTGCGTTCACACGATAGGCGTGGAGGGCGCGCATAAGGGATTCCACTCCTTCCTGAAATAGCACCTATGACATTTCTCGAATACAGCTAACCATATTGCAAAATATGTGTGTGATTCCATGAAACAGACGCCATATTTAGAAGCTGATAATCGTTTTGCCAAAACAGACCACAGCTTTTATGAAATCTAAGGTTTCATTACAGTATATAACGAAATCAGCCATTGTCCACTATCAAGAACCATCAGAAATCAGTCTACACCTTATTTATTTTATTTATTGATAGTGAGGTACAAGTCCCTTGTACTGCGGCTACTTCTGGCCTATTGTACCAGCCGTGGGGTACAAGTCCCTTGTACTGCGGCTACTTCTGGCCTATTGTACCAGCCCCAGATGATAGGTGAGGGTGATTGTGGAGCAATTGGTGGAATGAAGATTGGCAGGGGAAAACAGAAGTACTCAGAGAAAACCTTCCCCAGCGCCACTCTGTCCACCACAAATCCCAATGACCAGATCAGGGATCGAACCCGGGCCGCCGCGATGGGAAGCCAGAGACTAACCGCTTTAGCAATGGCGCGGGCCAGTCTACTCCCTAACACTAAATGATTCTACGGTTCATTTTAATATTATCCTATTATCTGTGACTAGATCTCTCTCGTGGCCTCTTACCCCCTTTATACCAAATTACACGTACAATACGAGAATATTCGTTTATTACAGGTACAAATCCGCCATTGTGGAGCAACTTTCATGAAACTGTCATGTGCTTAGTGATTCCTAGACAAGCAGTGGACTGGTGAATCGACTTATTGGATATTCATTAGTTGTAAACGTAGTAAGTAAAGTTGTCCCTGTGCTTGACTAATTAAGCACTACTCTATGAAGGCGTTTGGGGGAGTGGATGCACGATCTATATTTTCTTGACCTCGGCACTATNCGTGATTCCTAGACGAGTAGCGGACTGGTGAATCGACTTATTGGATATTCATTAGTTGTAAACGCAGTAAGTAAAGTTGTCCCTGTGCTTGACTACTCCATGAAGGCGTATGGGGGAGTGGATGCACGATCTATATTTTCTTGACCTCGGCACTATGCTAGTGGTGAGTGGTCAGCTTCACGTCCTTCTAACCCCGGGGAAAGAGCCTCCTGTACCCAGTGGATAGGAGGTTGGGTGGACCTCAGAGCCAGTCTGGACGACGTGGAAAAGAGAAAATTCTTGACCATACCGGGACTCGAACTCCAACTCCTTGGTCGTCCAGCCTATAGCCAGTCGCTATACCGGGCCATCAGCCGTAAATACAATTATTTATAACACTCTCAGATTAAGACATAAAACAAAGTGTTAAACGTCTGCTTGCTTGCTCGGTAAACCGATGAATCTTGAAGAGTCTGTAACCTCTCGAATTCGTACTCTCTCGCACTTGCCGCACTCGCTTGAACTATTTCTGTCTCTGAAAGCACACTCATTCACTTCTGACTTCTGAATTTTTGTCTGCATCTTGAACTAGTCTGTAGTCTTTCTGAGTCTGAGTTTGCGTCTCATGTTACGACCGACTGTCAGTTGGTCAGTCTCTCTACGAATAAAGCATCCATCTGGAGCTTACGACCAGATTTTTATTACTGTCAGTTGCGGGTTTCTGATATGGGACGATCTCTCTAACGAGAGGACGCGTCTCTCCTTTACAATTGCTGAGGGCCCTCGCCTTCGCAGTAATTCTGAGGTGCGAGTCCGCCGGACCCGTGATCATATTTTACTGTCGCAGGTTCGAGACCTCCATTTGCGTGGCCTCATACGACTCGCAGGGTCACCGTGGGGGTATTCGACCCCGCCTCCACACGGGGGCTTCGAAAGAACCGAATATACATCACCCACTACAGCACGCTGTTGTGATCTTCATATCCGTTGCCATGGTAACCCAGGTATTCATTCTCTAAATAACGCGTTAATCTATCCCAGAGTATTCNTGCTACCGTGGGGGTATTCGACCCCGCCTCCATACGGGAGACTGGTGTGACATCCTTTCATAGCCTCGAAAGAACCGAATATACATCACCACTACAGAACTCTGTTGTAATCTTCATATCCGTTGCCATGGTAACCTAGGTATTCATTCTCTAAATAACGCGTTAATCTATCCCAGAGTATTCGTTGCTGTGTAAACGTGATTTAACACACCGTTGCCTAGGAACAGCCGTCTATTCTGACTTCACCATTCCGGGGTTCAGGTTGTGTTTACTCAGCCGTTGCCTGGGATGGACACCTGGCTACGATTCCACTACTGCGACTTTTAGGCGTCATGTCACAATATAAAACTGTTTAAATTAGAACAAAAATGGAGGCAGCACGTTCCTCAAAAATAATCCTAGCGATATACTAGACCATACGACGTCACATCCCAGGAATCAGAAATATTCGTTACTTTTCGACTTGAGAACCTAACATCCCGATAGCAAAACTCTTTTAAACTAAAGACGAAACAACTGTTATTCCGACATATCACATAACACAGTAATATTAAACTTCACGTCGTAACATTTAATGCAGATCCCATAATAATAGGAAAAGCTACACCTGAAACATGCCTTGGAGGCCAATACGGTTTAGAGCCGTCGAGGCTCCCATGTTTTGGACACTAGACTCACAGATGGCAGTGAGGTTAAGTAAAGTTATCTCTGCAACAGGCTGTGGAGGTCCATAAGGTTGTGAGCCGTCGAGGTTCCCACATTTTATAGAAAACCGGCTCACAGATGGCAGTGAGGTTGTCAACCTTACGCACCGCCCGCCTTTTACCCCAAGGAAGATGCCTGGTACTCATTTCCGGTATTGCCTGAGTCAACCCCAGGGCCATAGTGCGGTTGGAAGGATTAGATCAACTGAAAAATTCAATTACCTCATCGGGAATCGAACCGAGGACTTTCCAGCTTGTGGCATAGTGCCTCAACCAACTACGCCACTGTGTGACCCCGCAGACCTCACAATATGTAATTTAATCTAAACTCGCTAGTTATTTTCGAAGGTAAAACTCACGGACAGACAGACACAAGCCCCTCATAGTTCAGTCACTTGAAGCACAGAGAGCAGCGAATGCAGAACAAGGAAATCTGAAAACTATTCCGAAGCGAGCTATGACTCTCGTATGTCGTTTTGGGCGCTGGCCATCCGTCTTGCCCCTCCAGCAGACGGCAATACTAGGCGAACAAAGCCCATCAAGGGTGATTTATATTTTATTTCCTGCCGCAATCTGACTGATTGCACAAGTGTCCTGTAGAGGCGCTCTCCACGGTTCTCACACTGGGAACTACTGTGCCTACACAACACGGCCATTTTTTATCTTTGTCTCTTACCCCTCTTAAACAAAGCGAATCCATAGATGACTTATAATTCTTGAAATATCGTATTTCGCTTCCCAAAACAAAAGTCACAATGGAAGATTCACAGGAGTGGAACATTTTATAAGCGAAAAGAACTGAAGCCTGTTTTCCAAGCCAACAGGGCGTGAGTTTTCACATATTTTCTTTATACAAGTATAATTGGGATGTAAAAGTCAAGGAGGATGAGACGGGCATGGGTATGTAGCACGAATCGCGAAGAGTAATGCATATAAGACTTGCGTGGGAAAGCCGGAAACCCCACTATAAAGACCTAGACGTAGGTAGGAGAACATTCAAATGTAAGATTTGAGATTTTCAAGGCGGTGACTATGAAGAAACCAGTCTTCTGGGATGTGGCGCCGTGTAGATATTGTGTTAACCGACGTTTCGGAGGAACGTATCGTCTCAATCTTCAGGGTAGAGGAAAAAGAAGAAAATCCGCAGTTAGTACTGTTCACGTTGGTTCTTCGCTCGCGGATTTTCTTTTTTCTTCTACTCTGAAGATGGAGACGATACGTTCCTCCGAAACGTCTGTTAACACAATATATATATACTAATGACTAATTAGTCTGTTAGTCCCTGCTCACGCTGGTTCTTCGCTTGCAGATTTTCTTCGACCCTGAAGATGGAGGCGATACGTTCCTCCGAAACGTTGGTTAACACGATATCTACATGACGCCACAACCAAAAAGACTGTTTTCTTCAACATTAAAATGGTCTTAGATAGGACGGGTTGGTATGGACTGGATTGATCTGGCTCAGAATAGGAACCAGTGGAGGGTTCATGCGAACACAGTAATGAAACTTCGGGTTCCATAAAATATTTTGAAGTTCTTGAGTAACTGAGCGACCGGCAGCTTCTCAACAACTCAGCTCCTGGATTTATACTGATGTTTCTGACAGCTGAGGGCGAAATGTTAAAACTGTCCCTGCTGGCCAGGAACGGTCCCTGTCCCCGCGCCCTTCATCAGTGTGTCTCTTGGACCCAAACCTCATTCACCATACACACTTAGTTCCTGATGATGAAGGTACAATGTCTCCGAAAGTCAGTAACAGCTCACACATCCACGCGGTACAAAGACCAAAGACAACAGGGAACCGTGGGCCAGAATGAAATTAGGAAACATCGGCATATCCACAGAGTACAAGCACCCACCAGCAGATTAGCATCAATGAGCCAACATGAAACATGAACCTCCTAAACGTCGGAAACACTGCCATATCCGCATGTTATAATGAATCAACAAAAACAAACCATCGTGCAACATGCCTGCCCGAAACGCCGACAACATTTTCCATATCTACAAGGTGCAAACACCCATGAGTAGAAATAAACATCAATGAATCGAAATGCGTGTACTTCCGAAACGTCAGAAACAGTCCACATCCAAACAGCGCAAAGGGCCGTGAGCACAACTGGCATCACTAAGGAACCATAAAGAAAACCAAAAATCAGTCAAATATTTCTGAGCAGCCTGTAATTCAACCCCTATCCGCAGATGTCAAGCAACCCTCAACGCACCGCTAATAAAATAAATGGGCCCATATCAGGAAGCGCGGTGCCATGTAATAGGGCAGTAACGCGTTGGGGAGTGTTATGGAGAACAATTCGAATGGGGGGGAAGAGGGCTGCTGATGTCTTAATTTCTACCGTGACACGTCCCGTTTATGCGGAGTTGACGTGAGACAAGTCCCTGTAGAGTTTCGGCTACAGAGGGCTGCAGCAAGAGCCACTAGAATAAATTATTAGGGGCATATTACGAATATACTGTAAGGAGGTGGAAGGGACCTCAATGTATAAACCGAAAATTTGGTCAATATCCTAGGACTAATGAATCAGATTTTCAAGGCGTCGTGACCGCCTCTGTGGTCTAATGTTCAGAGTTCCTGGCTACAGCTCCAGAGGTCCCGGGTTCGACTCCCAGTTTTTCTGAGAAGTAGTGGGTCTGAAACGGGGTCCACTCAACCTCGTGAGGATAATTCAGGAGCTATTTCAAGGAAATAGCGGTTCCGGTCTAGAAAACCGAGATTAACGGCCGTGGGGATTCGTTGCGCTGACGTCGTGACACCCTCTATCCGCAAAAGTTAGCACTAACTTCACCGAAAAGAAGCGACGGTCGTTCGGTCGGTATAGTTCGCTCGCTGACTACAGGCCAAGGAATATTCAAGGAATCTATTCATGTTCTCATAACCTATAAGACGTTTGGTGCCGGTCACAGTGGTATGAGGTATGAACTGTCTTCGCTCGCTCGAACGCTGGGATCGTGGGTTCGAATCCCACTTAAGACTTGGAATGTGTATGTGTTTATTCTGTCTGTGTTTAGGCAGAAGCCTTCCGATGGGCTGATCGCCCTACCGCCTGTGAAAGGAGTATGGAACTCAATAAGAGGCCAAGGCCTTCAATGGGCTGGAAGAGACATTAAGAAAATGCTTGGTACACCAACATTCTCTTACGGCGGTGAGCCCCGGGCACTAAGAAGAGCTCATGGAAGAATGCTGACGTCAGCAAAAATGCGCCTGATGGGGAAGGCTGTGGGAAAAGCTCTCTCGGGCCGTAAAAGCAGAGAAGTTACGGGAGAAGCAGAAGGCTCACAAATGACGCATCTGGGAAAGCAGCACAAACGAGACTGGAAGGACCAGGTGGATAAGCTGATCTCTGACAGGATTCTAAACCATATTTTAAAAACATCAACAATTATTTATTACGTCATAAAAACACATCTTCCACCGTGTAGCCTGGTAGAAATTTACTGACGTAAAAACGTAAAGTTGTCCCTGTGCTTAAGTAATTAAACGCCACGCCATGAAGACGTATGGGGGAGTGGAGGTACAGCTCCACCATTCTTGACCTCGGCATTAGATGGATGTGAGTGATCAGCTTCACGTCCCGGCCACTTTATCCCTGCGAAAAATCCCCTTTCCCCGTTAAACACAGGATAGGGGGCTGAGTGGACCCCAGAGGCGATCTGGACGTTGGGGAGAAAACGAAAGTCTTGCTCCTATAACAGGATTCGAACCCATGATCTTCAGCATGTAACCCGTTGATATATGTGCTCATATTTTACATAAGCTTCGGGCTGAATTATTGCTTCCATCTTCAATTCGAACTAGAGAGTCGGTCAAAGAGAATGCTTACTGCTTCCATGTCTGTTTCTGCGGATTATTCCTCGTCTCTGAATATGAAGACGTAGTACTTCAGACTGACCATAGAAGTCAGGACAATCGCTACAAAGATTTAGTGTCTACAGGAACTGACGTCACTACTGTCTGCGGCGGAAGGAAGTGCTGATGTTTATGAACGTTAAGCCAGAGCTTTAATATAAATTCCCTACGGAAGGGCAGGAAGAGCACTTGACTCTGTAACTGTGATAAATACAACTCCAGAAACATCAATTTCACTTCGCATGTCACTGAACATTCAGACTAATCTATACATTGTACTGCACAGTTGGAAGTGAGGGGACTGCTTTGTGTATTCAAGAGGTGCGGGATTCTAATCCTGGTCAGGAGACCGGATATATTAAGGTCTTCCGTGGTATTCCTCAGTCATTCTCAGAAAACGCGAGGCAGTGTATCAAATTAAGCTACTGCCACTACTTGTCACATGTTTTCCATAACTACCCGTGCTACAGTTCAAAGCTATATACCAGAAGTACTACGGCTCGCCTGAACCATTAAGGCGGATCGCAGTGAAAACTATTAGTGAATTCGTATTTACAAATGGATTAAACGTCAAAACAATCCGTAACGCCTGAAGGCCTGTGCTTGAACACTTGCGACATCCAACACACATCTGTTGGCGGCTCCCGAACTGATGAAATTTGCAGCTAGAGAAACAGTCATTGCTAGGTATCGGCTTTGTAACACACAACAATGGAGTAAATGTTTCAAGCGGTATTTTCTGTGCGGTCCGTGCGGAGGATATATATATATATATACCGAAGACTAGCTGCCATTACGGGAGAGTCTTGATACGGCAAGTAAAGGACCAGGAGTTTCATGTGAGTTGGCCGCCAGGCTGCAAGGACGTAAACCCGGAAGCAGAGGAAGACCCACTGCTGGAAGACGTTACCAAGCAGAGCAATGAAGACAGTCACTGAGAAGAGTAGTCAGTGTGTGACAGTGATTGATGCGTTGTTAAGTTTGGACATCCTTGCCGTATGGTGTAATTCGCCAAGAGCGTCATAAAGTACTTGTAAATGTAAATAAATAAGTAATGATACTGCAGCGTTCATTCCTGGACTAAACTTAGGGCCCGAGGTTGTGATAATGTGCTGCCTTCTCAGGGCTATGGCACATCCAATACCTCGGGGAGGGGGATGGGGCTGATAGATGAGAATGAAGCAATGGCGCAATAACGTTTAACAGAGAAAAATCTATGGTACTCGAAGCGAAACGGTCCCAAGTGTAATTACATCAATAAAGCATCCATATAACCGGCAACAGGGATTGAACCTATGGCTCTGCGGTTGGGAGCAAGTACCTATCTACTGCATCGAAATATGTAGATCCCTTTCTAATTGTTGGCGGATTATGATTTATTGTTTCCCTCCTGTTGTGTAGTATTAAAAGCAAAAAGAAAAGCTATCCCTGTAACAGGCCGTGGAGGCCCGTAGGATTGTGAGACGTCGAGGCTCCCACATTTTCTCTACCCCAATCTGCTCACAGATGGCGGTGAGAGTGTCAGCCTTAAGCGCCGGCAGTCCTTTACCCCCAGGAAGATTCCTGGTACTCATTTCTGTTAGAGGCTGAGTCCACTTCAGGGCCATAGTGCGGCTGGAAGGATTAGGTAAATTGAAAAATCCAATGATATAATGGGGAATTTAACCCACGACCTTCCGGCTTGTAGCATAGTGCTTCAACCAACTATGCTACTGCGTTCCCCTTGTGTATTACATAACCGTCAATACAAATTTCTAATAAATAACCCCCACTATGTACAAGTACATCGTAGACATGCACTCAGCACTCAAATAAAAAAAAAAAAGTAATTTAATTTAACTTCTGAGATATAACGTTTTACATTTTAAGATTAATATTAAGATATAATGAAACAAATATCGTAAATAAATTTATATTAATGACCACTAACATGGATCCACATTAGCAATACAGTTCAATACGATTAGTACACCTTCATTAATATTTCCTGTTGATGACCCAGCTGGGTCGAAACATGTGGCAAATGTACGTAATATAGGAATATCAATACAGAAGTATGGGTTTATTTATTACAAATTTCTTGAATAATATTACGTAGGCTATTCTTCGACACTTCCGTGTCGCATACCATGCGCAGTCGGATGTTACGACGACAGATGAATGAATGGGAAGGCATATGAAAGGAAGTGGTCGTGTCATGGCATGCATCATACCGCGAAGACTCTTAGTGAAGCGAGCTGGCGTCTCGAGCGAAATCCGAACCGAGTACTATTCGAATATAGTTCCAGAGCGGTACCGTTAATGCGTCCGTTGTAACGAACGTCGTGACGTCCGTTGTAGAAATAAACAAGAGAGGAGAATGCTACGCTTTATTCTGGCTCCATTGCAGACCAAAAACTACGCACTGCATTCTGCAACTGTGTGGAGTCCTAAGCAACGTCCGTCATAGAGAACGTTCGTTGCAACGGACGTACTTCGTGCGCTCGTGTGGCCCCAGCCTGAGCCAACCTGTCCGGGCACGTTACTCAACGTCAGCAGCAGCAGCAGCAGCGGCAATACGCGTTCGGGCAGCCTCTAGGACTATCCCTGTTGGACATCGAGACGTCACAGCCGTCCCTCATGTACGAATCGCAGTATCTTCTAGGGTATGACGACGAGCAGTCTGGTAGAAGTTTACCGATATTTCAGACGAACGTAGTACCTTCATTTTAATGGTCGAGGAGCAGCTTCTATTTGCTTCCTCGATACAATTTTGACCTTGAAACCGTACGAAATATTGTCCTCCGAAACGTCGGTACATTTCTATAAGACTATACTGGATGATTTTGAAGAGTATTATCTTTTTGTATATAACTTAATGTAGTATGATACATGTTTATGGATGTTTCGGGGAATATACAGCCTCCATTTTCAGGGTTTGGTTTAATATTCGAGCCTGAAGACGGAAGGAATACTTTTCTCTAAATGGTCCGTAAACTTCTACAAGACTACACGGAATTACTCTATGAAAAATGTGACTCCGTGTAGTCTGATATTTACTGATGTTTTGGAGGAATATACTGCTTCAATCTTCAAGGTGAAACAGTAGCTGCTGGCCGCTTGATTAACTTAACGTTGAACACTGAAGTTGAAGGCAATATTTTATCCTCAAACGCTGAGAGAATTCTACCAGAATACACGGCGTAATGTCTCAGATGAAACTGCTCTCCACAGCCCCATTTATTCCCCCGTTCCCCTCAGTCGCACTGGCTCGGTCGTCCAAATCTTGTAACAAAACACATCCGGATGCATCAGGGGGACGGACGGCGTCTGAAAAGGCTTGCTTCAGGTCTAAGCAACAGACGAACCCTCTCAAAGTAATTGTCCCTCCACTATCTGGACCCTACACACTTGTGAGTTCAAAAGCGATCAAATCACGTGACCACAGTGAGACGGTCAAGAGCGGAATCTACGGCCGGGGTTAGACAAACTACGGCCAGTGGGTCAAATTCAGCTCGCGAGAGCTCCTTATCCGCCCCGGGGAGGTACAGAGAAACTCTGCCCATGGGTGTGAGAATGAGGGGTGAGCCATAAAACTGGCCCTAGGACTGCGATCTTCAATGATCTATTGTGCTTTCTCTTTCGATGAAACCTTTTTTAATCCTACACTTGAGGCCGCGCCATAGCGCAAGCGGTTAGTTGCTGCTTCCCACCACGGCAGCCCGGGTTCGATCCCGGGTCTTGTCAAGTGGGATTTGTGGTGGACAAAGTGGCTTCTCCGATTACTTCGGTTTCCCCTGCCAATCTTCATTCCACCAATTGCTCCATAATCACCCTCACCTATCATCTGGGGTGGTACAATAGGCCAGAAGTGGCTGCAGTACAAGGGACTTAGTCCCACCCCACTAGCAATAAAAAATAATCCTAAACTTAGAATGAAATGTAGGACTTTATTTATGGGGGCGTCATAAAAGTCACTTGGTTCCATGAAGAATTGACCCAGGTGGCGATATCCTAGGTAAGCTCTAGCCTCACAATCACACAAGATGTGTGTGCCTGACTCATCTTCTTGTAGGCACCTTTCTGTGAGTCACAGTTTGAAAAGGTGCCCTTTCAGGTGGCGGTGTCCAGTAGGTAATCCTACCACCCATCTTAGTTGATCCCTGTTTAATTTTAACAGGTCCCTCGTTAATTCTGCACATAATACTGTATCTAATCTATGAGTATACAAAAGAATTCCAAAAAAATAACATTCTAAGTTTGTTAAAAAGTGCAAAGCACCACCTGTCAGACAATTGTGGCGAATAACAACATTCATTGGGACATATGTTTCTGCTCATTAAGAGATATATTAAATTTATTGCTAAACTCTTGAAACCCCTTCGTTGGCGCATCGGCCATGAAGTCTGTCCAAGGCTGGTGCAGGAGCATACACAATTCGGTTGATCCTTTGGTTCGAAGAAACGATGATTTGAAATTGTTTGATTATTTTTTGTTTATTTAACGATGCAAATGAATTTACAGACTAGCCGCAGTCGCCGGGCACGCGGTAGAGTAGCTGGTTGAAGCACTATGCTACAAGCCGGAAGGTCGCGGGTTCAAATCCTGATGTCATTGGATTTTTAATTGACATAATCTTTCCAGCAGCACTATGGTTCTGGGGCCGACTCAGTCTCTAACAGGAATGATTACCAGAAATTTTCTTGAGGTACTATCAGTGATTTGGTAGGTAAAGTTGAGAAGATAGCAAGAAAACCATGGGTTACACAGGAGATGATGAGTAAAATGGAGGAGCGAAGGAAATGGAAGAATGTCAACAATGAAGAAGGCAGGAGGAAATACAGGAGACTGAGGAATGAATTGAAAAGAGCCACGGACAGGGCCAAAAAGGAATATCTTGAGAAGATATGTAATGAGATTATGGAATTTCAAAGAACAGGCCGTTATGATTTGATGTACATGAAGACAAAAGAACTAGGATGGAAAGAGAATCATGGGATTCAAAATGTTGGCATCGAAGACTCCCAGGGGAATAGAATAGTAGATCAGAGGCAAGTGCTGAAAATTTGGGAAAATTATATTTCAGAACTATATGATCGACCTAATCGGCCAGAAACCTTAGAAGTTGAACCGGAAGAAGAAGTAGATACAGACGAGAAAGGACCATATATTTTACAAAGTGAGGTGGAAAAAGCTATCAAGGAAATGAGGAAGGGAAAGGCTACAGGAGATGATGATGTACCTGGAGATGTGCTCAAGTTACTGGGAGAAGGTGGTTTGAAAACACTGACAAAACTAATGAACACCATATATGAAAGTGGAGAGTGGCCCAAGGACTTTACAGAAGTTACAATGATTGCCTTAAAGAAAAAGACAAAAGCTACAAAATGCAGCGACCATCGCACAATAAGTCTTATTGCACATACAGCAAAGATAATAGCAAAGATACTTAAAAGAAGAATTGAAAGGAAAATAGAGGATGTACTTGGAGAAGATCAGTTTGGATTTAGAAGAGGAAAAGGAACCAGGGATGCAATTGGGATGATGAGAATTATAGCGGAACGAACTTTGGAGATAGATGAAGAACTGTGTGTTTGCTTCATAGACTGGCAGAAGGCATTTGACCGGGTAAACTGGACCAAATTAATGCAGATCCTGAAAGAAACAGGTATCGATTGGCATGAAAGAAGATTGATTAGCAAATTGTACATGGATCAGAAAGTTAGAGTACGACTGGACAGGGGGGAGACAGGAAGTGTGCAGATTGGAAGAGGAGTTCGACAAGGATGCTGTTTATCACCAATTCTGTTCAACTTGTACAGCGAATGCCTTACCAAGGAAGCTCTGGATGGGCTCGGTGACTTCAAAGTAGGAGGGCAAATTATTCAAACTGTGAAATATGCAGATGACCTTGTGTTAATGGCTAAGGAAGAAACTGTGCTACAGGGCATGATTGATAGACTAATTGAAATTGGAAGGTGCTATGGCATGGAAATGAATGTGGAGAAAACAAAAGTAATGAAAATTTCGAGACAACCAACCCCAGTCACAATAAAGATAGACCAAAAACAAGTGGAGAATGTGAAATGTTTTAAATATTTGGGTAGCTTGTTAACAGATGATGGAAGGTGTACTTGTGAAATTAAATCCAGGATTGCCATGGCAAAAGCTGCATTTAGCAAGAAGAAGA
The DNA here is from genome assembly GCF_002891405.2 of Cryptotermes secundus. NCBI lineage: Eukaryota > Metazoa > Arthropoda > Insecta > Blattodea > Kalotermitidae > Cryptotermes > Cryptotermes secundus. The sequence continues at coordinate 504,463 of NW_019718639.1, forward strand.
ATCTTTTTACCAGCAAATTGGACTTAAATTTGAGGAAGAAACTAGTGAAATGCTACATTTGGAGCATAGCTCTGTATGGGGCTGAAACATGGACACTTAGGGCAGTAGATCAGAAACATCTGGAAAGTTTCGAAATGTGGTGTTGGAGAAGAATGGAGAAGATCAGTTGGACCGATTATGTGAGAAATGAAGAAGTGTTAATTAGAGTCAGTGAGCAGAGGAATATCCTACATGAAATAAGAAAACGGAAGGCTAATTGGATTGGTCATGTTTTACGCAGAAACTGCCTTCTAAAAGAAGCTATCGAAGGAAAGATAGATGGGCGGATAGAAGTGACAAGAAGACGAGGAAGAAGACGTAAGAAGATGCTGGATGACCTTGGGGACAGAAGAGGATACTGTCATTTGAAGGAGAAAGCTCTAGATCGCATTAAGTGGAGGAATTGTTTTGGAAGAGACTGTGGACCTGTCGTCTTGACAGATTACTGATGATGATGAAAGGACGGCCGGCGCGTAAGGCTGACAACCTCACCGCCATCTGTAAGCCGATTATCTAGAAAATATAGGAGCCTCGACGTCTCATAACCCTATGGGTCTCCATGGCCTGTTACAGGGATACCTTTACTTTTACTTATTTAACGATGCTGCCGGTAGGTCCGACTACATAGCGAAAAACTGATCACACACAGGACTAAACTTCACATTTAAAATAAGCTGATATAACCGAGAATATTTTAAATCTTCATTATCAGCGATAACAACGCTTACATAAGAATACTTGTTCACATATTTTGTACGCCCCTGGTTACAGCCTCCCCCAGGGACGGTATTGTGACGGCAATACTGCAACCTCCACAGCCGAAGCACGCACTACTCGAGTTTCCTGCAACCATTGTTACACTGTAATGTACGGCCTACACCCCCACAAACTCACACTCCAAAAGTTACAAATTTAACTAATGTGAATCTTTTATCCAGCCAAAATTATGATTTCTAGTTTAGTGCTAATGCGTTCCACAACAGACCACGTGCATTTATGCATACCTCATGAGAGACCGCGAGGGTAATCCAAACGTGATATGTACACATTTGGTTCGTACCTCACAGAAAACAAAGCAGATGTACGTTGTAACGATCATACGCTTGGTGCTTGGGGTAACCCCCCATGATCATTGCGAGAACCGAAAGAAAAAAAAATGTGTCGTTTTCATACTTCACAGAAAACCCATCAAATTTCCTTTACAAAGATCATTCGGGTAATGTTTATGGAATCAATCACCGTATAGTGTGAAGTCCGGAAGAAAGGCGTAAATAATTTGTGTGACAGAAGTCGATAGCTACCGAGAGTTACAGCAGGACATACAGATATTTACCATTATCTTGTAGTACATTTTACCAAATTCATATTAGAGACTCCGTGGGTTTAGTCCGCAAGCGAACTATACCGACCGAGCGACCGCCGCTTGTCGGCGAAGTTAGTGCTAACTTTAGCGGATAAAGGGAGTCGCGTGGTCAGCGCAACGAATACCCACGGCCGTTTATTTCAGTTTCCTAGACCGGAGCCGCTACTTTTCAATTTCTTCATAGTCACCTCCATGAAAACCTCAAATCTTACATAATTTTTGTTCCAAGACTTTTATGTGTTTCGAAATGAGACCACTTCTTCGAAGGGATGAGGAATTTGACTACTGTTGGTCACTCCCCCTCTACTGAGGAGTGACTCTGCTGGCTGCCACTCTCACTCACTCATTCTCACTCTCGACTCGCTCTGCCGCTTATAGCCAGAAGTCGAAAGAACTTCTTAAATACGTGTACAGCAATCGGCAGCAGACAAATCCTTTTCATAGCAGTTAAATTCGATATTACTGGGGCAAAGGAATAACCCTGGCGTCAAACCGAGGGTCCAGTTTATGTAAGACCCATGCCTTTATTTCCTGTGGAACACCATCAGAGCTCGTGCGTGATTAAAGCAAGTGCTTTTTGGTATACGAATCGCAGGCTACACACAGCACTATCTCGCTGAGTACGAGACTAAATGTAAAAGGAAATGAATACGAAGCGGACCACAAAGAGAACATCATGCCCTGTTAAAATTAGTCCGCTCCTTCTGTGACCACAGCAACATCGTTCTCTACTCGCTACCGCCTGCAGCACTCTCTTCAACTATCCCACATCACACAAGTGTCGGAGAAGTTGCCGAACAGTCACGGCGAACCGTACACAGTACAGCCCATACACAATTAAGGCATCGAAACAGCTACAACGAAGAAGATTCTGTGGATTTCAGCTATGAATTTCATCATCTCATAGTTCCTAAATCTGTACATCTACAGGCATACACCAGAAGCCAGTATAGTGACTTGGCTACAGACTCGATGACCGAGGAACTGGGGTTCAATACCAGAAAAAAGAAAAGGTTCTCATTTTCTAAACAGCGTCGAGGATTGGCTCTGGCGCACGAAGCTTCTAGCCAATCGGTACCGTGTGCTCTTTCTAGGGCGTGAAGCTGATCACTTTATGAATGGATGGAGCTATGTCTCCATACCATATCCATGGACTGGTGTTCAGGACAACTCTACCATTCAACTGGCGTGTCACTTCAAGCAAATATGCCTCGTGAGGAAAGTAGTCTTCTGCCATGTTATATCGTATTAAAGGATTCCATTTTCTGCATTATAACGCAGTGGACTCCGTTGAAAGTCAACCGACGTTCCGAACGGATATTTCGCCTCCATCTTCAGGGTCGAATAAGCCAAGCATGAAACCACCGTGAAGATGGAGGCGACATATTCCTTGGAAACGTCGGTTAAGCGTGAAATCATCGTGAAGCAGGTGGCAAGCATGACACTGCTTCACGCTAGTTTATTTCACTATTCTTCGACCCTGAAGATTGAGGCGACATGTTCCTCCGAAAGATACGTTCGACTTTCAACGGACTACACGGCGTTACACCCCAGAAGCCAGAGCTCTTCATAAACACCGCTGTGAAAACCTCAAATCCTATTTGTGTCGTGTAGTTTGGCAAACAGATAATAAAGCTTCGAGGGGGATATTTTGCTTCTATTTTCACAGCCGAAGCCATGCAGCATGTTTCTCGTAAACGGTAGCAACTATTTACCAAACTACATGGCGTCACATCACAGAAGACCATCTTCGTATCCGCCGCATTGAGAACATTAAATTTCATGCGCAATATGACACTCGAGAGTGTTAAGAGGTAATGACAATGAATGGTCTTTTAAGTGAATATCAACGTTTCGGAGAATCATGCTGGCTCCATCTTCAAGTCAAATGTTCGACCTATTTTCCTATATAGTTCCTGTTCTGCTTGGCTTCGTAACGTGTTCTTGCTGCTATTTGCTGCAGCGCTGAGATGGAGANCCACCCTCCCAATCAACGCTTCCTGTGATTGAATCTTTGAAGGCGTTTCCTTGCACAAAGTCTGGAAATGTTTAGTTTGTTTCAGAATTAGCGTTCCTTCTGTTTGAGAAAATTAACGGTACAGAGGATGCTTTGCAGTGCCTGTGTGTATAGAGAAGTCGTTAACACACACAGTTCATGCGGTATGCCTTGCATGTTATGTAATCCCGCTGCTCAGCTATGCAGCATATGTTGCCTAGGAAACAATTTCTATGATATATTACCAAGGAATCTGAGCTCCAGCATTCCAACAAACATTCATCTAAATGTAACTGATTCATGTGTTGAATCACCTGTGTAAGGGTAAGAAAAATGTTGCTCGCTTCAAGGTTCTCAATTCAAACGGTGTAACAGAGACGTATTGGGGAATGGAGGCACAGCTTTAGAGAATTGTTTCTCTAGCCGATTTCCTCAAAAGGAAAGAGCCCTCAGTAACCATTGCATAGGCCGCGTCATAGCTCAAGTGGTTAGTCGTTGGCTTCCCACCGCGGCGAACTGGGTTCGATCCCGGGTCTGGTCAAGTGGGATTTGTGGTGGACAAAGTGGCGCTGGGCAGGTTTTCTCCGAGTACTTCGGTTTCCCTTACCAATCTTCATTCCAGAAATTGCTCCACAATCACCCTCACCTATCATCTGGGGCTGGTACAATAGGCCAGAAGTGGCCGCAGTACAAGGGACTTAGTCCCACCCCACTGGCAGCAAAAAAAAACATAGAAAACTGACTGGGTCCAACAGACGGTGCGCACGCTATGGAGGAGAGTCTCTGTTTCGCAGGGAATCGAACCCCCATTCCTTGGTCATATAGTCGGTAGCTTAATCACAATACTGGATTAATCACCAATTTTGAGAACCACTTCCAGGGGAGGAAAGTAAATATGTGATGATGGTACCATAAGTCAAAAGTCGTGGAGCTTGGTGGAGCCGATAATTAAGCTGACTGCATTATCAGCAACGGTACATCATCTTCAAAAGTCAAAATTGCAGGACGTGGTTCCTGTCATACAAAGATCATTTCTGCCAGATATGTGTGAAATCTTCCTATACACACAAAAACATAATTATGATGAGTGAAATAACGGTAACAGTGCGCCGACAGGGCGCAGCACGTCCTGATTGCAGATAGTAATAATGCTGCAGGTGGGTGTAAGTACCAGCAATAGTCTCTCTATCGTCAACTGTCACTCTCATGAAAAAATGTTTAGATAATTTTAAAAGCCGTACTTTCTACTTTTTAACACTGAAGATCATGATGCAGAGATTTAACTGTGAGTAAACCGTGATCTGGCCGGTCACGGTAGCCGAGCGGTCTAAGGCATGTACTGTCTTCGCTCGCTCGGAAGCCGAGATCGTGGGTTCGAATCCCACTCAGGGCATGGATGTTTGTGTGCCTTTTCTGTGTTTGTATACAGGTAGAGGCCTTGCGACGAGCTGATCACCCGCCCAAGGAGTCCTACCGTATGTGTAAGATTTAGAAAAACCGAAGTGAACGGAGAGTTTCATGGAGGTAGGCCTAGGCCCACTGGGGCTGTAGTGCCAAGGAAAAAAAAACCGGTGATCTGAGAAAATTAATATTTATGTTCCACTGTCGATAAAGTAGGGACCCGGCAGAGCTCAGTCGGTATTGCGACCGGCTACTGGCTGGACGACCAGGATTCGATTCCCGGCAGGTGCAAGGCTTTTTCCTCTATTCCATAGCCTCCACACCGGCTCTGGAGCCCACACATATTCCTATCCAATGGGTGCACAGGGGTAAAGCGGCAGGGGCGTGAAGCTGACCACTCACGTCCCCCTAGTGCCGAAGTCAATATAGATGGAGGTATACCTCCACTCCACCGTACGTCCTCATGGCGTAGTGATTCATTAATTAAGTCCGGGGACAGCTTTAACTTTTATTCCTGATATAGCTCGAAATACATGTATATGGTGAAGGGTGCATGGAGAAGTGAAAATAAAGCTCCATGCGTTTTCAATATGGTCACTGCATGGAGAAGAGTGGTTACCTCTACCATTCGGTTTCCTTCACATCTGGTGGGAAAACCCTGATTCCCACTGGGTTGGAGATCTGGTGGATGTCACAGCCGGTCCGGACACTGTCGAGAACAAAAGGAACGTCTGTTCCAATGTGAACTGGACCTCTCTTGGTCTATCCATACCTGTACTGACATAACCTCGAGTAAGATGACAGAATAAAGAAATTCTTTAAAAGTGAAAGTTGGTTAGAAACAGGCAGTAGAGATTGAGATAAAAAGGTGAAGCTGTTAAAGTGAAAAAGTAAAGCTATCCCTGTACCAGGCCGTGAAGGCCTATAGGGTTACGAGACGTTGAGGCTCCCACATTATCTAGACAGCCTTTTCACAGATGGCGGTAAGGTTGTCAGCCTTACGCGCCGGCCGCGCTTTACTCCCCAGGAAAAGTATTTAATTAATTCCTGGTACTCATTTTTGTTAGAGGCTGAGTCGACTCCAGGACCATAGTGCGGCTGTAAGGATTAGGTCAATTGAATAAAATTCAATGACCTCATCGGGATTTGAACCCGCGACCTTCCGGCTTGCAGCATAGTGCCTCAACCAACTACGTTACCGCGTGCCCCAAGGTAAAGCTGTTCCTGTCCTGAAGTAATTAAGCACCACGACATGAAGACGTATTGGGGAGTGGAGGTATAGTTCCACCATTCTTGACTTCGGAACTGGACTGAGGTGAGTGGTCAGTTTCATGTACTTATCGGGAATCGAACCCAGGCAATAATTAGATGGAAATCTGATGGAAAAGAACATCCGATGGAAGGTAAATGGTAAAGATATATTTGTCCCTGTGATTAATTAACCATCATGCCATAAAGACGTATGAGGGGGTATATGTGTGGGCTCCACGCATTCTAAACCTCGACATTAGATTGAACTGAGTTATCAGCTTAACGCTCCGGTCGCTTTATTCCCAGGGAAAGAATTTCCTGTATCCTTTCGATAGAAAGCTGGACGGACCTGAGAGACGGTCTAAACACTGTGCAGACGAGGAGTAGCTCTTGCTCAAGCCTGGAATCGAACCCCGATTCCTCGGTCTGTATATTCGACGTCTCGACAGTGGGGAGTTCCAGGTCTGTGTGGACTGCTAGTGGTGCCACCCTCCCGGGGCGGGCAGACATTGAGTTAAGACGATCCACGGTGGGGCTTACGGCCCTGGAAGCCCGCCAGATTCGGAAACTGGCGTCCCGCAAAGAGGGAGGTGCTCATCGTGCCAAGAAAGGAGCCCTCGGGGTATCTCCAAGCAAACGACCCATTCTGCTGTAGAATTAGGACAAGGAGAAAGATACTGGTCTGTCTGTAGGAGGGGGGGACTTAATGGGTCTTGGTACGGCTGAAATGAATTTCGAAACAGGGGGATTTGGGAAGGTTATGGTACTTGTGGGGGTATTTCGTAACAGTGGAATATAAGAAGGCATTAATATGCACAGGGCATATCTGAAACAGAGACAACAGACAACGGGAGTTCAGTGACTTTAAACTGTGTTACTGATTAGGAGAACAGGTTTTTTGATTTCCGAATGACCAAACTGTCACTTTTAAGGTCACTAACCTGCGAGCACTCGTTAGTATTGTCTATCTAGACTCTAAACGATCTCTGACAGTAAGTCACAACTTGAGTAGCCAACCTTACGGAAGAAAAGTCCCTGTGTGTGCAACGAAATCTCCGGTATGGTGACTTCCGGTCTCACTGTATGTTCAAAACAAAACAAACTCCGTGATTTTAGTCCGCAAGCGAACAATACCGACCGAGTGAAGTTATCGCCAACTTTTGCGGCTAGAGGGCGTCGCGTGGTCAGCGCAAGGAATCCCCAAGGCCATTAATTTTCGGTCTTCTAGACCGGAGCCGCTATTTCCTTGAAATAGCTCCTCAATTATCATCACGAGGTTGAGTGAACCCCATTCCAGACCCACTACTTCTCAGAAAAAAATATCTGGTAGCGCCGGGAATCGAACCCGCAACCTTCCGGCTCGTAGCATAGTGCCTCAACCAACTACGCTTCCGCGTGCCTTAGAAGTTCACAAGAAAAATGTTGGATATTGTCCGAATTTACCTCAAATTGGAATGGACTGACAAATCTTACCGATATTCTGAAATGCCAATTTCATGAAAATCAAATCGATGATTCTCAAATATATTCATGTATAGACAGACGCTGCTCCTAATAAGGCTACGTCAGATCCTAATTTGTGTAATGACGCTATGCTAATATGTTATTGTGTCAAATGTGAAACAGGAATTGATTCACTTGTGAAGGATATGCCAGTGTTGGCCAACATTACTGAGCCCTTTTGACTGGACGTTCCCCTCGATCCTATACTAAGATTTCATGTGTCCCTTTTCAGTGGTAGAAGTAAAGTTATTCCTGTGCTTAACTAAGCACCGTCAAGAGTACTGCCTTCTGGGACGTGACACCGTGTAGTTCGGCAGACATACTCGTACAGCAGCGTACTGGGATGGACCTGCTTTTTCTTAGGGCGGAAAAAGTTAAACGAAGAATTGAGCAGTCACACCCCCCACCGCGAAGATGGAGGCATCAATTTCCATTGACATGTTGGTACCTATCAGACTAAACGGCGTCAAATACCAGATGAAGTGTATCCCTGCTTTTCATCTCCGAGTGAATCTTAAACTCTTATTTCAAGGTAAAAGTATCAGGTTCACAAAACTTTGTTTCGTCATTGGAAGACTCATATTTTATTGAGGCATGGAGAAGTGCAGAGGAGTGGAGGTACACTTCCATGCTTTCTTTATCCTCTGAACTGCTTGGAGATCAGTCATCAGCAACCAGTCCTGGTCGGTTTGCCCCCCCCCCCAAAGAGCCCTTCGTAACCACTTGACAGGATAAAAGTAATTCGACAGGAAGACAAATCAGGTGGCCAAACGATCAACAGCGCAAAGAAAATGTAACTTATAGGAAAACAATCGGATGTGACGTCATGAACATCAAGCACAGTGTTAAGAGCTTGTTGGAGCTTTAAGCTGTTATTACGGGAACAGGAAGGGGCTAGTCACGGGACGATAAGCCGTTGGGGCGGAGCAACCCGTTATAAGTGGAACCAGCTGATTACATTATGAACGCAAAATCAAAGCCATACGGAGAATAAGCAAAACGAAAGATCCTTTTTGTCTTCCTTCTATCTTCTATTTTCTATTGAGCCGATGGCTTTAATTAACTCGTTCACTAGAACGACGGTCCTGCTTCTGCTGCTGCTGTTACCAATTAACGAAAGTGGATGCCAGCCAACATTTTACACTGCAGAATACCACTTCATGCAGAACCCCCCAAACATGAGACAAAACTCCAGATTTTACAAACCTCTTACCTGTTATAATTTTACTGCGTCTTGCAAATTCATTACGGGCTACGTGCTCGAAAACCGAAGAAATCTGAGTTCAATTCCCGGCAGAGGTAGCTTCCAGACCGACTCTTGGGTTCACCAAGTCTCGTATCTAACTGGGGTTCCTTCCTCGGGGTAAAATTGCCGGGGAACAAAGCTGACCATTCAACCTTCATCTGTTGCTGAGGTGACGAATGCATGGAGCTATACTTCCACTGCTACATACAACTTCATGGCACACAGGCTTTACCTTGTAAATTCATTATTCAATGAAAACTCTTAATGTTGCCGCAGCCATGACCAGAATCCTCGAGCCCTCCTCATTAAACCTATGTACTTAATAGTCAGATTTATAGTCCTACATATTATCATTATTATTTTATTTTTGTAAAGAACTGTGAGGCCGGTCACGGTAGCCGAGCGGTCTAAGGCATGTACTCTCTTCGCTCGCTTGGAAACCGGGATCGTGGGTTCGAATCCCACTCAGGGCATGGATGTTTAGTTTGTGTGTGCGCGTTTTTCTGTTTGTATACAAGTAATGGCCTTGAGACGAGCTGATCACCCACCCAAGGAGTCCTACCGAATGTGTAAGATCTAGAAAAACCGAAGTGAACGAAGAAGTTCATGGAGGTAGGCCTAGACGCACTGGGGCTGTAGTGCCAAGGAAAAAAAAAATAACTGTGAAGTCCTTTACTACAGGCCGTGGTTTCAGACGCTGCTTCCGGTTTTTGCGCTAGGAAAAATATGACAAGAAGTGAAGTGGTTGCAGCTGCACTGTAGGATGGAAAGATGGTGACGTACTGTAAACCATACACACCCTACAGTACTTATGTTAGTAGACCAAATCCACGGCGCATTGTGTTGAGAGCGGCCAGGTCTAAATGCAACAACGTCAGCGTCTGTAGTTACGATTTCTTACGCATAAAAATTTGTCGGACATAACCTCAAAGTTTCGCACGATAGCCTTAACTGTAGTTATGTTCCATATGTGATGTGATATGCAGACATGTCTCCATAACTAAGCAAAGTAGTATCAAACAAAATTTTCGAGTGACGGCCATGTTGTTATATAACATTCTACAAAAATGACGGTTATTTTCGTAACATCTGTGACCACACGCCTCTTCAGGACACTGCAATACAGAGCGCTAGCATCGATACAGATTCGCGTGCCCTCTATGTTCATATCAGGAAACTAAAAGCATGGCATGGGTTGGGGACTGATGGCCCACAGCGAGTTTCGTGAAAAGCGGTTTAAAATTTTAAATTGAGACACAAAGACATACACAGACGGAATGCTAATATTGTACGCTAGGTTTATTACTAAAGAAAAGAAAGTTTCATGAGGGTGTACATAAATTCTCAGAGGAAAGACGAAGGTCCCCAAATATGAAGCGAAACAGCTGCCGACTCCATCATCAGGGTAGAAAACAGTAAGGAACGTCTTCTAACATGAGGATGGAGGAAACTTGTTTCACCGAAAAATTGGTACCTATCTGCCAAGCTATATGGCACCACACCCCAGAAGACTGTGATATTAATTTTGTTCCAAATTTTCGTAGGAACATGCAGCATCCATCCTCAAGGTAGAATTACGAGAAGTGAGTCTGACCGCCTCTGTTGTCTAGCGGTCAGAGTTGCTGGTTACAAATCCAGATGTCCGGGTTCGATTCCAGGCGCTACCAGATTTTTCTGAGAAGTAGTGGGTCTGGAATGGGGTCCACTCAGCCTCGTGAGGATAACTGAGGAGCTACTCGTATAGAAAATTAGCGGCTCCGGTCTAGAAACCCGAAATTAACGGCAGTGGGGATTCGTTGCTCTGACCACGCGACACCCTCTATCCGCTAAAGTTGGCATTAACTTCACCGACAAGCTGCGGTCGCTCGGTCAATATAGTTCGCTTACGGACTAAAGACACGGAGTTTGTTTTTTAGTATCTAATATCTCAGAAGACCATAACCTTACAATTTCTTCAAAGTTCATACAGTACATGAATACTAATCTGCAGGAATATTCTGCCTCAATCTTCAGGCTAAAAGTGATCCAGAGACGTGATTGGTGAGATACATGTTCTACCATAAAGATGGAGAGAGCAGGTTCTAGAGAAATCTTAGTTCCTACGGCGTTAATTCCCTATGATCCCGAAATGAATCTTCCTTCATAGTTCAGCAAGCAGGAAGGAAATCGCTGCCTTATTACCAGAGCAGAAATGAGAGAACTGAAACGTAACTTATTTTTCCATGAAGATGGAAGCAGAATGCTCTTCCGAAACGTTGTCGCCGTCTATAAAACTACACGGCGTCACATCGCACACGACCAAGGTCTTAAATGTTCCTTAAATTTCACAAATATTTCCCCATATTGATCCATTGGCCGCCTCTGTGTCTCCTTGCGACAGACTTTCATTGTATCTTATCTCCCATCTACATTTCACACTTCTCCTTTTCCTGAACTCGTCAGGGCTGCAACCCCACCCCAACCCACCCTTAAAGACAGCTCGTTAGCGTCTCTTCGCCCGCATCTTACCCTCCTGGAAGCCGTTAAAACCCTGGCGCCTTATTATCAATGTGAACGTAAAAATTAAATTCCTTTCGAAATTTCGCCACAACCGTCGTCATTAGAAACACTGAATTCAGATACTGTGCGTCTACGCATGCGCATTACGTCGCCTCTGCTTACAGTGCCGTGCGGAAGTAAGGATACAAACGAAAGTTTAAAACGTCACTTCAATATTGCGGTCCAAGATGCCTCGAGTTCAAAACTTCAGTCCCGAGATAGTCTCTCCTAAGTAACGGTAAAGTTGTCCCTGTGCTTACAGTCCATTCGCGGAGACGAGAGAGTCTTCGTAAACAAATGCACGCGGTATCTCCTTCGCTCTTTGAATGAAATCATGCAGCGATCACCTGATGCGTGTACAATTACAGGGGCGTCCAAAGTTCACTCTTCAGTCTGAATGCAGGTTAACGTGCGTCCGAATGCAGTGAGTACACTGAAGTAACTGCGCGCTTTGTCCACTCCTTGCTGTCAGCTGTGGTGACGCGGGGCTTGCTTTGTTTACGCTAACTGTCTCGTCTCCGCGAATGGACTATAGCTAAATAATCATCAAGCATAAGGAAGAGTGGAGGTATAGCTCCACCATTTTTGGGCTCGACATTAGATGGATCCAAGTGGCCGGCTTCACGCCCCGGCCGCTTTATCCCTTGGAAAATCGTCCCAGGTACCAATTGAATAGAAGGCTGGGTGGGCACTAGAGACAGGATTCGAATTCCGGCAGTCGAACCGTAGCCTGTCACTATACCGACTGAGCTATCCCGGGTCCTCGGCCTGTATATCCTAATGTGCATTATTTACGGGTTTCACGCATCTCTTCAGTCAGATGCCAGGGAAGTACCTTAAATTAGGCCAAGGCCACATTATTTTACGACGCTGCTCGTAGCAACGCTACATAGCGTCGGATGGTAGGATTGGTGAATGATGATTAACATGACCTGGTAAAGAAACGGTCGCGGTTTAACGAAGATACTACCCTGGGATCTGGGGGGACTAAGGAAAACCACGAAACATAGCAGTCAGGATAGACAGAGTCCCGTTACGCCAAACTGCTCGATACAGTTATGTCAATCCACATCAATTCGATTTCATAATCACCATCTCATTCAACAGTACGTAGCTACTGGCAACATCGTTAAATAACCCATAAATATACTGCGACATGATGCCTGAAAGCCGGAATAGTGAAGCCAGAGGAGACGTCCATTGATACACAACTGGATTAACCTGTGTCTCGATGAAAAAAACGCAGTGAGAAAAGAAATTTTGTTAGCTTGCTGAAGTGAAGTTCAGTCCAGAGCCAAATCGAGCCAATTTTTCCGTCGTCTTTCTCCATCCTCGAATAAATGCTGAGTTGAGGCACAAATTCTCATCGAAACTTACACTTCAAGCCCAGCCCTCCCAACATTACTATCAAAATCCTCATCTTACTCAGTAAAGCCCTTGCAAAATTTCAATTCCACTGCTCATAATAAAAGTTCACTTCCCAACGCTTTACCTTCTTTCACAAATAACCCTACCAGAAGGAAGAAACGACACTGCCCTCCCTCTTCGCGTTCCATTTCTTCTTCCTCAGGCTTGACAGAGTTAAAAGTCTGTAATTTAAAAAAAAATCAGAAGAGGAATTTAATTGAAAATGTAAAGCTCTATATTAGTTTCACACTTTAGCCACAAAGGGAGGAAACGCGAAATCAAATTCCTCAAACTTTTATTCATAAGCTTACATTTTTATACTCTATGACGTATACAATTTCCTGCCCCCTCCCCACACCCGGAAACGGAAACAAACTTGAAACAATAAAAAAAAATGTTATGTATATTCGATAAGGCTGATAGTATGCGTGTGAAACCAAAACGGGTGGCTTAATGTGTTTTTTTGTTTAGAAGTTTGTAAACACTTCACGCACGGTTCGCCATGAAAACGACAGGCAAATACTTTCTGCATGTGATGAAAACATAACAAGACCTACACGGCCAACGAAGTAACAAATACGGCAGCCAAATGTGTCTTTCCTGCAGTTTGGGTTCGAATCCCAGTTCTGTTAACGAATACTGTCACGTGTACCAGTGATTTAAGACGAGGGTTTGGATTGGTGAATCGATTTATTGGATATTCACAAGTCGTAACTACAATTAGTTCTTGCACTCTCAAGAGCACTATAGCACCTAAAGTCTTCAATGTCTGTTAACACTTCACAGCTGAATCTTTACAACTCCTTTCCGTGGCGGTTTCGTGCCCTTGACTCGCGGTTTTTCAGCTATGACTGACTGAAAACGATCTTCACTATCATCTATAAACCTTCGGCATGGACTCCATAGAAAACACCCATTATTGTAGAAGTGTTTACAGTTCTGTTACATATTATTGGGCATGGCCGTTATTTGTTGCGTATGGTTGTACGCGTTACCCAGCAACGGACTGTTTATCAAGAATGTGTCTTCGCGGGACCGTGTTTATAGAGCCGCTGCCTAGCAGTGGGTTGATACGGCACAATACATGAAATAAACTGTCATATCGGAATCAAGCATAAATGTCTCTAATTGGCAGGGCTCCGTAGAACTCATGGAAGAGACAGACACAAGAGGTTTTGATTGGAAAGCCTGAAGGAATTAAACCAATAGGAAGACATGAGCGTAGGCTAGGTTCACTCAGGATAGGGACCAGTGCTTCGCTTCTGTGAGCACGGTAATGAACCTCTGGTTTCCATATAATGTTGGAAATTTCTTAAATAGATGAATAACTATCAGCTCCTTAAAAAGAACCCGTAACACTGAGGGTAGATACAAGTATACTTAAGTATGTTTAAGATTACTACTCTCTGGGATGTGACGCCGTATAGTTTGGTAGATGCGCACAAACATTTCGAAGGAATAAACGTCCTCCCTCTTTTTCCACCCCGAAGATCTCTGGACTCGGTGGTAAAAGTTTGAACATACTGCTCCAATATTGAAACACGATATTCTCTATGCACTCGTAATAATTAAAGTGATACCGTGTAGTCTGGTAGATCATTACCAACGTTCCGAGGGTTCTTCTATCCTAATCTCCATAGTAAATGATCGTGTGACAGTATTCGCCGGTCTTCGTCAACGTGTAACACGCTAAGACTTCCAGCCGAAAGTAATTTCTTTGGTTTGTATTTTAATTGTTAGATATGAATTCAGATTATGGGGATGTTAAAATTATTAGTTTACTTTGTTGTCTCAACTCCTCGCGCTCACAATCAAATCATAGCCTCAAACACCGAAAAAAAAAACACAAAATAAAATTGTAACAAGCTCTTTTATACAAATATTTTTATGAAAATGACGACAGGTGACGACAGAGAGACTACTGCCTGCAGATGCACCTAAAAACAGAATTACATTACCTAAAATTAGTGTCTGCAGTGCTCTATCTGTGCACTGTGTTAGCACATCTTACGCAGCATCAATATGGCTGTTGTACAGACAGAAAGCTGCCAACTTTCTTTTTCACTGATAATGTTACTACAACGAAAGTAGAAAGGGAATAAGACACATTTTGTAAACGACATATCTCGTACATATCATGAAAAGTGTCAGTCATACACACACACACACACACACACATAAACACAAACGGATTAATTACCATCTCCCAGGCTCGACTCAAACATTGTTTGCAACCACGCATGCGCGTCTTTGCGCAGTGACCGCTTCCCGTTCCCTTAGATGTCTTCAAGAGCAAAACTGAATAACCGCAACACACAAGACATCAGGGGTCACGCAGGTTAATTAGCAAGATGGAGGAATCAGAGAGGAAAACACGAAACCATCACACAGCTGTTCTCCCCCCCCCCNCACACACACACACACAACCCCTTTCTAATTTCATTCCCTGTTCCAAATAAGGAACACGACAAACATCAGACAGACGTTTGTTGCTGGGTTTAGTGAACGACGCCGTATTAACTACATAGGTTACATAAAGCGGAATGACTAACCGGGTTAACAAGGTAGAATTGTTTGGGAGGTAACCACTTCGAACACCGGTCAGATTACCGCTTATCCTGAATAAGGCTTTCTGCATGACTTATTTAGTCTCTTCAGATTAGAATCTTGTTTCTTGTTGGGTCTGAGATTACTGTACCGTTGGCTATGAAAAATACTGTCGTCCGGGATATGACGCCGTATATTCTGGTAGAAGTTCAGCGAATTTACGGTAGGATTGACGTTTTCATTAGACAAAATGGCCGGTGGAACGCTGTGTCCGACACATTTCTCAGGTTGCGTCGTCATAGCATGGTGACCTAGATGTCTCGGTCACCTTTAACAAATTGCTATATTATATTTTCAATATACTCTCACGTAGTATCATCATCAGTAATCTGTCAAGACGACAGGTCCACAGTCTCTTCCAAAACAATTCCTCCACTTAATGCGATCTAGAGCTTTCTCCTTCAAATGACAGTATCCTCTTCTGTCCCCAAGGTCATCCAGCATCTTCTTACGTCTTCTTCCTCGTCTTCTTGTCACTTCTATCCGCCCATCTATCTTTCCTTCGATAGCTTCTTTTAGAAGGCAGTTTCTGCGTAAAACATGACCAATCCAATTAGCCTTCCGTTTTCTTATTTCATGTAGGATATTCCTCTGCTCACTGACTCTAATTAACACTTCTTCATTTCTCACATAATCGGTCCAACTGATCTTCTCCATTCTTCTCCAACACCACATTTCGAAACTTTCCAGATGTTTCTGATCTACTGCCCTAAGTGTCCATGTTTCAGCCCCATACAGAGCTATGCTCCAAATGTAGCATTTCACTAGTTTCTTCCTCAAATTTAAGTCCAATTTGCTGGTAAAAAGATTCTTCTTCTTGCTAAATGCAGCTTTTGCCATGGCAATCCTGGATTTAATTTCACAAGTACACCTTCCATCATCTGTTAACAAGCTACCCAAATATTTAAAACATTTCACATTCTCCACTTGTTTTTGGTCTATAGGTATAGGTATAGGTCTATAGGTAGTATAGGTGACTATAAACAGGGTTTCGGACAACTGGATTTACCGACCATTCACACGTCGTAATTACCTGTAACTATACCACTATCGATGATTTCTACAGTTTACAAAGAGCTACACGTTAAATCTTCTCCAGCATGCAGTGTCTTCGCTAGATGTTTCCTATTAATGGATTCTAACACTGCCCGCTTACGTCATTACCGTCTGGCAAATATCCCACAACTGAACTCAGCTCAAAGTTTGAAGTTACTTTACGACTGGAGCTATGACGCCAATCACGATTACGACCAGACATATTTTCAACTGAACCCTTGCGGTCATACTTCTTATGTAACATCCTCCCTGACAAGAAGATGGGTTTGTCTCTTATGAATATGCTTGGCCTTTCGTCAAGTGTGCGTATCGCACATATAGCGTGTTACTGAAATTTCTTCCCTTTGTACTATATACAAGTCCTCTGTCCGACTTTACAGAGCAGACCATGCCTATCTTACGTATCTTATGCTACAACGGCAGATTAGTCACTTGACTAGTCACTAAGTTTGACCACCGCCAAGTTTAAGTCTTTTATATATTGAATTGAACTAAGCTGTAAACTTGTTCCACTGATAAACCTTCGGCATGGACCAGCTCTCCTATTGTAGAGGCGTGTTTACGGCGCCGATGAGTAGCAGTAGTCGCTGCGCGGACCACAGAAAACACCGCTTCCAACAGTTCTTCTGTTATTGAGTATTGATTCGTTGTCGTGGTAACCTGTTTTTGCGATAGTTACCTAGTAACGGTTCTACACTCTACAATATAATGGAACCAAACTCGCTATTTCAGAGATCTCTTTATATCCACAGTGACTTTCCTTCCGTATGGTTGCCTACACATGGTATGACGTAACAGTGAAGATATTCCAGACATACAGTACTTACTATAAAATTCACCTCTTACGACGTGCCTTAAGAGCACTATTTGACTAAGTGCGAAGTGCAGCAGACTCCTTTAAAAGATGTGTTGCCTGAAGATGGCCCCGTTAGGCTGAAACTTGTAGCACAAACACAGAATGTATATATATTTTAATGACACTTTAAACATTTAACGAACATTTAGTGAATTTACTGAATTGTTAGATTAATATTGTTACATTACAGACGGAAAACAAGACTATAATTTACTGAAAGAAAGAAGTTGAAGACATCAAGCGATAACATTATAACAGGAAAATAAAACCATAAGACACATCGAGGCAAAACATTTCTCTTCATTTATAAACGTTTCCTGTCGAAATAAAAACAAGAAATAACTTTCAGAAGCATTAATTTGATACTTACGAAATTGAATTAATGGCCTGAGCAATTATGTGTAACCTTTTCAAATACAGAGATGTTTATGGGAGTATGTGTCTATTTCTATTCAGAATAAATAACAGAAAAAAATCAGTGGAACAAGATACTCTATACAAACATCCCCCCCACTCCTCACCCTCACGCGGCTACTTGCCAAGTTGGCCAATCTGATACAGAACAGTACAGCATAGCTACATGTACAATACACTATGCAGAAATATGGCTCTACAGGGCTGTGGCTGCTACACGTCATGTTGATTCACCATTACAGAAAACCCAGCATTGGGATCACTCAGTGTATTTGATTGGTTTCGGGTTTCAGAACAGCCAATGATTATGTCACCGAACAGAATTAATCGTTTAAAGCACTGTGGTAAAAAGCCTGTATATCATTATAAGTTTCGAAAGCGTCGGATTTATCGTTATAATCATGCAATTTAAACGATATATCAAAGAAACGTTGATCGCTAACAGGCGGTACTAACGTAATTTACGTAGAACGTCACGAACGAGAGAGGAGTCTTTTCTATTAGTGTTTATTCTGTGAGTAGTGATATTATTTTGATTTGCGTATGTGGAGTATGGTATATTATACAAAGGAGACGGTTTACAATTGACTATTTGTGCTTGTTATTCGTGGGGGATGGGGCTGAATGTCGGCATTAACGCGTCATTCGATAGGACTGGAAAGGAATATGGGAGAAAATTGGGGAAGTTAATAGTACGAAAACTTAGGCAGCAAACGAGGACAAGTACCGTTGAATTTTCACTGAGCCTCTCACTAGTGAAACACACATACAAAGAAATTATACACTTATCTTTTATTTTGTATGGGTGTGAAACGTTGTCTATCTTCTAATGGAAGAACCGAAAATTCTGTTTAGGAACAAAGTGCTGATGGAAGTATTGAAGCCAAGAGACAAAACTCAATGCGTGAAGTTCGGAGATCGGTAAGGTCAATACTGCCGAAACTCGTGAGCTGAAGTAGGGTGATCAGGGAGTCCAACACTGGACGCAACTGCATAACGATGAGTTTCATCATTTCTGTTCTTCAGCCAGTAACCTTAACGTGAATAAATCGAAGATGGTGATACAGACGGGACAATTTTATGTTTTGATGTATGTCACAGTGGCCGCGCGGTCTAAGGAATGAATTGTCTTCACCCGCTAGAACACAGTGGTCGTGGGTTCGAATCTCATTCAAGTTATGAATATCTGCCTACATTTATTCTGTGTCTGTGTTGTTCTGTGTATAGGTAGAGACCTTGCGACGGACTGACCCCGACCTGTGAGCCCTACCGAATGTGTACAGGATTAAGAAACTTAAAAGTGGTCAAGGCCCAACAAATGGCTCCAAAATTATAGATAGATAGATAGATAGATAGATAGATAGATAGATAGATAGATAGATAGATAGATAGACAGATACAGACAGACAGGTATAGATAGATAGTTAGGTAGGTATATAGATAGACAGATATAGATAGATAGATAGATAGACAGATAATCCCGAGGAGTCAACTGGAGCAGCGATGTCAATGGTGAAGCTACGTAAGGGAAGAAGTACAATTTATTACGCACATGCGCACAGAGCGACACAGTTTCGGACGCGGCCCACTGCCCTCTCCATTCTGACAGACATATATAACAGAACTTCCTACTCTTGAGTGTCTGGTAAACCAGTTCAGAGGATACATCTCGAAATAACAAGAGGACCGATGTTTTCAGGGACGATAGTAGTTTCTGCTGCGCGAGTTTTGCTTTTCCGTAACTCGAGCGAGATCTGCAAATCGGATTCCATTTATAATTGAAAAAGATGTCCAAGATAATTGAGTTAATTGAGGAGCAGAGGAAGAAGTTCTGGATTAAGATTCATAAGATACTAAGATATTCTGCATCGCTAATGCAATTGCAGGTACGCGAGCTCTCGCTCTGAGCACATTTACATGTCTGAACCAGGGCGCAAACAACATTCAGACCTGATGCAAAAATGTTTAGTGTTCTTCTGATTCGTATGTCGGAAGAGCCCTCTTCAAATCTCGACCAGGGCACATACCATCAAGATTTTATTGCGTGGATTTCCCCACGGTATCTTGAAACAGATCTCACCCGCTTCCTGCCCGATCCTTTCCATTTGTGTCACTGTGCTGCTCTCTGGTGATACGTCAACATACACTCTTCGCTCCGTCCTTTCTTCCAGACAAACCTCATTACCTTAAACAGGAAGTTATGGGATGAACTAATAGCCTACTTTCATTGGTGACTGTGACTACAGAGAAAACGATTAGTCCAATAATTATTATATTATTCCCTGTGTATTCTTGGTGAGGTAACGCTTTCACGGAGCCGTTGCCTAGCAACATACATATACATACACGGACTGATGGGAGGGATATAAAGTATGCTGCTGAGCTGGGATCAGATGCCAAGATACACCAAGATATACATACAGCATGATCGTAGCATAAGGCTGCTTTCTTTTCAAAATAGGAAAACATGCTAAAATTTATTTTGACTTAATATGTTTTTATTTACATTCTGTAATTTAAAACAAGTAAATCTTTACCTGCCGATCACAGTGGCCGCACGAACTGAGGCATGAAATGTCTTCGCCTGCTCTAAAACCGGGATCGTAGGTTCCAATCCCACTCAAGGCATGGATGTCTCTATTTTATGCGTTTATTCCGTCTTTATGACGGGCTCTTCCACCGTCAAAGAACTCCTAACAACTGTGTGTAGGATCAATAAACTGAAAAAGTGGCCAGGGCCAAAAAAAAGGGCTGTAGAACCATAATAAAAAATAAAACATTTATTCAACGTTTCCGTAAAATGGAATTTACGATAATTGTCAGTTCTGTAGAAACTCAGGATGAATTGCCATAACTCGAACTCGGTAAAACGCAGGTGCACTATAGTCCACGGAGGATCAGTTCATGTGTCGAGTTTCACTCTTTCGGAACCCGCCTGTCACAGTCCCCCCTCCCCCCACTCCAAGCCTTCCGTGACCCAGTTGCGGCCCCCCCGCAGGGGGAGACACAGATTTTAATACCTAGTTCAAACACTTAACGAAGAAACAGAACTCAATTTAAGCACCTGAGACAGACTGAGACTCATACAGCGCTTAATAACGAGCCGCCCGCGGCGGGCAATGTGACAATCTCATGGGGATTCCAGACAAAGGGTTAATCTTTTATTACATCCCTATTTTGATCACTCCAGGGGGTTGTTATTCCTTAACAACTTCAGCTCTTAATACTTCCGAAGGCAAAGCTGCTTAAATAATATCACAATACTCAATTCTTCCCCCCCCCCAAAAAAAATAAAAAATAAAAAACACTACGAAGAGGAATCGGGGCTCGATTAGAGGAAGGGGCAACAGAAGTTTCTATTATCCACAAAGTCAAGACATGACCTGGGACCTCCTAAGCTCCTGTCCAACAGAAACCAAGGAATCTTCACTTGGAGGTAAAGCGATTGGGTCGTGAAGCTGACCACTCACCTCCATCCGGTGATCAAGTCAAGAATGCGTGAAACTAGCCCTCAGCTCCGCATAAATTTTCAGGTTATGGTGGTTCATTAAGCACATAGGCAAATTCTTTCTCTTCGCTTTCCTGTCTGGTGTCAGAATTGAGGAAACAAATCGAATGAACTTTGCGAATCAGACGCTGTGTTAATAGATGATACAGATGAGTGGTACATATACACGTAAAATGTGATTCTAAATTACTGTCTGGGTTTCCGTGGACTATAATTTTAAAACCTAAAAACAATAAAATAAAACTGCTTAAGCATTACGATAGTGCAACTCTGAAATGTAATTCGGCAATCCTGTGCTTGCTGCACTGATGTCTGGGAGAACATATGACGTCATATTTCAAAATGGCGATTGTTTAGGAGAAAAGAATGTGCTTACTTTGGTTTTTCGGAACAAAGTCTGTTATCAAAATGCGACGTCGTTACAGAATTCAACATGGAAAACCTCCACCTTCACATAATAATATCCGACGTTGGTTAGAGCAACTTCAAGAACATAGGAGTGTTCTGCGCCGAAGAAGAGCGGGAAGAACGAGCACTGCGCAGGAACATGTTGAGCGAATACAGAAAGCGTTTTCTCGAAACATAAAAATCAACAATAGGAGCACAACACAAACATCTGTTTGGAGGGTTGTTCATAACTGCCTTCACCTACACGCCTACTGGCCACGGAAACCCCGACATTAATTTAGAATCATAGTGTTAAATTTGTAATTCACTCCCCGAACCCTGCCTTACTGCTTCAGTGGTCACATAGTGTCTTCCACTATTTTTTATTGCTATTGGGGTGGGACTAAGTCCCTTGTACTGCGGCCACTTCTGGCCTATTGTACCAGCCCCATATGATAGGTGAGGGTGATTGTGGAGCAGTTGGTGGAATGAAGATTGGCAGGGGAAACCGAAGTACTCGGAGAAAACCTGCTCCAGCAACACTTTGTCCACCACAAATCCCACTTGACCAGACCCGGGTTCGAACCCGGGCCGCCGCGGTAGGAAGCCAGCGACTAACCGCTTGAACTATGGCGAGGCCATGTTTTCCACTGACCAATACACTAACTGATGAGCTAACCATCTCCACAAGAAAGAGTCCCCTTTGAAAAGTTAATATTCGTTCCGTTATTCAAGAAATTACCTGCATTTTACGGAATATGAAGCATTTTTCACGTGATAAAAAGCCTACCACTGCTATATATCCTGAGACAGGTTAAACTTGTCCACACTGTGCATCCTACCTACAAAAGATCTATTTTAATATTATCATTCCACCCGCACCTAGATCAAAGTGGTGTCGTTCCTTCGGGTTTTCCGAATAAAACTTTCCAGATCTCTCTCCCATTTATGTTACATGTTCCACCAATTTTATCGCCTTTCAATTAGCCATCTTAATAATAATTGATGAAAATTAAAAATTACGAAGCTCCTGAATAATGACACCTGATACATGACGTCGTGAAGTCTGGAAGAAATATACAGACAAAGGTACGCAAATCCTATGCCTTCCGGATAGAATAGAAAACCAAGCAAGAATCCAATCAGTTCGTCTTGGCGACAAGCCCCTCGAGGCTCGCGACCAGATTTTTTGAACTACCAGTCCTCGTTATATAGCATCGGCACGTACCGCACAGAAAACATCTATTCCGATACTGCGTGTTCTCTCGTTGCCAGGGAAACAACGTGTGCACAGAGTTTCCTATGAAAGACTATTGTACTGTCGCCTGTTTTGCATAGTTGTTGCTCGGCAACGGGTCTACATGTCACAATATTTACATAGGACTGTTCTTCCGTGTAAAGCTACCTGCACAATGTAATATGAAACCACGTTCGTAAAGTAGATGGACTTTTACTAGACTGATAACATTTCATTGGATTAAAGACAAGCTGTTTTAACCTACAAAATCATAAAGCACTTTAGACAATGAGGATTTATAATGGACCTGAAGAGCAAATAACAATTGGACGATCAAACATAGATAAATGAAGATGTCTCATCAGGCAAACAATATTCCACGTGCCCTCTGGGAAATCATAGAGAGAAAAGAATAGCAAAAGAAGCCACGAAGGCTCAATCTAAGAAATGCTACGCGTAGTGAGGAAAACTTGGGGAGGCTTATTTGTCATGACGTAGACAAAATGGAAATAGGACAGAGATCGAACTGGTGACAATGAATTGTCCACCCCGTCTTGTTAGAGGATTGTTACTGGATATGGAGGGAAGATATATTCGAAATCTAACAATCAAGTCGCGATAGCTCGGTCGGTATAGTGACTAATTGCCTGCCGGGAAACCCAGGAATCGCGATACAATTCCCGAAAGGAAATTGAGATTTTTACTTATCCAGGGGTCTAGCTGGTTAAGGAACTAGGTTTCGGGTTCGATTCCCGATGAGGTCACTGAATTTTTTTAATTGGCCTAATCCTTCCAGACGCACTATAGCAATGGGATCGACTCAGCCTCTAACAGAAATGAGTACCAGGAATCTTCCTCGTGGTAAAGAGCTGTAGGAGCGTAAGGCTGACAATTTCACCGTCATCTGTGAGCTAATTGTCTAGACAATGTGGGAACCTCGACGTCTCACAATCCTATGGACCTCTACGGCCTGTTAAAGGGATAGTTTTACCTTTTTTTACTTATCCAGTGTGTGTGTACCGTCTCTGGGGGCCACGCGGCCTCCTATCCATGGTGTACAAGGAACCATTTCGCAGGGGTAAAGCAGCCAGGGCTTGAAGCTGGCCACTCATTCCTATGCAGTGCGGTGGATAATACCTGTGCTCACTCTTCATGGTCTGGCGCTTAAAGACCGCAGACAGTTGTAACTTTAACGATGTCCAAGCTATGGTACATATCTAGCTACTAGGGGCTGGGAGGTTCAGGGGTGGACGGCAGAGATAAATTGAAAGCACCAAAAGAAGACAGAAGCATGAGCGAAGGGATAGATTGATTAAACTGGAAAGACGGACGGCAGATACAGAAAGAGATAAATGGACAGATAATATTTCTTCCATTCTTACATGGCGTCAAGGCTTCAAACTCGGTTCTTTTTGTATACGTGGGTTACGTAATGTTTAAACGAAGCTCGGATACCTCGCTATAGCGAGAGGCTTAGGAGCTGGACGGCCGGAGTTCAATTCTCGGACAAAGGCAAGATATTTTGTTTCTTCCGTTTGAGTCTTCTAATGATATTGTTCACAGAGATATTGGGCTTTCGGACTTTATCGATCGTCCTAAGAAAAACACGACGTTTCGGAAACTGGATCTGGACCACTGTCCAGTGATTGAGGCCAGATCTTTCTAAGGGACCCAACAGAATAGGTGATTTCCTTCACCTGAGGATGGAAACAGATCCAGTTTCCGAAACGTCGTGTTTTTCTTAGGTATCTGAAAACCAGGACGATGTATAAACTCCGAAAATCCAGTATCTCTGTGTGGTATACACCATCGTCAGAATCCTATAGTAACTACTTGATATTGTTCACGTTGAGAAGTCTGGACGCTTCAATGTTGACATGGTTTTGGAGTCTGTTTTCATGAGAGGTGGCGGACTTAGCGATGACGTCTGGATCCCAAGGTCACGATGAAGGTCACTGTTACGAACGTATCATGGTGCGTTGACAATACATTTTAGCACTTTGTTCTAATAGCGTTGAATCACTTGAATATTGGATTCACTGGTGCAGCCCCAGAGCTGGATACCTAACTCCAAACTGGACGTAGAGTTTGTTTGTATAATGTAAGTTTATTGTGGATTGATAGATCAGAATTGCGTCCAAGCAACCAATACATTTTTCTGAACTTACCGTTGAGCTCATCGCGTTTTTTCTTGATATGCTCTTTCCATCTTAACTTGGCGTCTAGAGTTAGTCCAAGATATTTCGCTGTGTTGGCGTATGGAACTTGAGTGCCATTGATGAAGATTGATTGTTGTGTAATCCTCTTGTTTGTCAAGTCAATAATACTGGTTTGGATTCGTTGAGTTTAATTCGACATTTTTTTTTGTCCAGAGGGCGACTTTTTTTAGAGATAATTGTAGGTTTCTAGTTGAGCTTTCAACAGTCTCTCCTACTGCCATGGCTGCTGTATCATCTGCAAACGTGGCTATAGTACTGTTCCATGTAGTTGGCACATCATTATAGCAAGTGTCACGTAACTTCGAACAAGGCCAAGAGTAACCTTGAATGCGCAGAAGAAAAGTTTCTCACTCCCTCGAACCCATCCCCTTGTCTGAAATTTTTCTTCTGCGCATTCAAGGTTACTCTTCGCCTTGTTCGAAGTTACGTGACACTTGCGTAGATATAAGACTGGCCTCAATACACACAGACAGATACTAAAAACAATATTCCAGGCACTTTCTTGTATACACGGAAATTTACAATCTGCGTATCCACCAAAATTTCTATGCCGAATCTTCATGGCCACCGCTAAGGAAATCGGAAAGAAAAACAAGGAAGACAGAACAAAATAAGATATAAAGGAGGTAGAAGGTTAGGAAGAAAGAAACGGCGGGAAAAAGAAAGTAGAAAAGAGGGCTACAGATTGGAAAGAAAAAGATGGAAGAAAACAAGGGAAACGAGGAGGAATGGAATAACAAAAGAAAGAAGGAAATAGAGAGAGGCGGTAGAAAGAAAGAAAGGAGGAAGACGAAGAAAGCCGAGGCTGAGACCTGCGCAGTTGCAGAAAACAGACATAAAAACGGGATGGCGCGATGCGTGGGGCGTTGAGGAACTACAAATCCAGGCGGTGTCAGAGACAAACGAGCAGAATGCCAAACGTCACGTAAAAACAGCCGATCATGCGCAGAAGAGACTGCGCTTAATCTTCCGGTCCATCAGTCTGCAAACAGCCTTGTTTTTCGGCCTATCGTCTTGTACTGTTGTTTCACAGAGAATCAATGACCACCAGCGCTCCTAGTGGAGAGGTCTTTAAGACTGCCACAACGTGACAGGGACAAATAACACTAATGTTCCTCTTCTCGAAATTCATAAAGGCACGGAGAAAGAAATCACGAATGCTACTTGCTAAAGCACACTACCCCTTTCAATGCCGAGTTTCACACAATGTCTTCTTTTGTTTCCAGTTTCCATGGCAACTCAGATATGAGTTTCATTCACAGAATTACAAAAGCGTGAGATTTATGATTGTCATTACCCAATTTCGTGTTACCATAGCAACGGAATGTCGACCGTTAATATGTTGCATGAACGTAAGTTACGTAGTAGGTCACGAACGAGTGAGCAGTGTCTTGTTTCTGAATATCACTGTATATCATGTGAGTACCGACAATACTGTTATGTGGATATGTGAAGTGCAGTATACAACATACATGAGACGGTTTACGATGGAATATTTGTGCGTGTTATTCGTGGGAGAAATATTAAACGTCGACATCGGTGTATCATTCGATAACATGTAGGAATGGAAAGAACTGTGGTAGAGAGCAGTTGAAGTTAAGATAATAAATATATAATACAAAAAAACCGGTCACGGTAGCCGAGCGGTCAAAGGTCTTCGCTCGCTCGGATGCTGGGATCGTGGGTTCGAATCCCAGACAAGGCATGGATGTTTGATGTATGTGTTTATTATGTGTTAGTGATGTCCTGTGTGTAGGTACAGGCCTTGCGACGGGCTGATCACTCGTCCAAGGAGTCCTACTGACTGCAAAATGATCATGACACTGAAAAAAAAAAACTGAGGCCAGGGCCCATGTGGGGATGCAGACTGAGTGAGAAAAGTAAATTATTATAATTCCCGCCGGGTTCTCTTACGGTGTAACACCAGTATTTAGCGAACAGAATAAATTAGATACATTTCCAAGAGTATTATTGGGAACACCAAGGTCATTTAGAGCAAAGGTGACCGGAATTTACGACCGAAATATATCGTTCGTAACATGGGAATGGCTACATAGTCGTACTGTGGAGGAAATACTTGTCCGACCGCAAGTTTCATAGCCCACGTGACAGTTCGAATTTCGCTGTCACCCTCCTTCCTAGGGCAATTTATTTATTTTTGTAATTGGAGTCACCCCGTAATGAATGCATGCACAATTTAACTGTGATTTTAATACGACTATGCTACATTTGAGTCACTATACCTACGCGCGATTCTATCTAGCAAAGTGTATTGAAGCAGAGAGTTTCATCAGAAAGATATCCCCAAATACCGTGCTCAACTAAACGCCATGCTGTGAAGACGTATGGGGAATGGAGGTATTCTTAATCTCCGGTAGTAGAAGGAGATGAGTGGTCAGATTTATCCTCAGGGAGACTGTCTCCAGAACCGTCATGGACGCCAGGAAAAAAAAATCTCTGTTCCTGCCGGTAATCGAATGCCGAATCTTCTGTAGTATCTTCCTTAACCTGTTCACTATACTGACTGAGCTATCCCAAGTCCCGGTGGAAGAATATGAACTGATATAGAAGGTAAAGCTGTCTCTATACTTAACCAACCACATGAAGACGTATGGTGGAGTGGAGGTATGTATCTCAAACTCGGCTCTATAAGCAGGGACCGTGGTTAGTTGCTGGAATCCTACCAAGATCACATAGCTCGATACCAGATCAGGTCATATGGGATTTGTGGTAGACGAAGTGGCATTGGGGCTAGTTTTCTGAGAATGCTTCCGTTTCCTCTACCGATTCTCAGTCTGACAACAGCTCCACATGCATCAATGACTACATTATTCGACGCTACGATTTTGATACTGACAACATCGTTAAATAACCAACGTCGAAATTAATCCATGTGGATGTGAGTGGTCAGTTTAACGCCCTGGCCGCTATACCAGCGGGGAAAGATCCCCCCGGTGAGCCCTGGATGGAAGGATGGTTAGGTCCCAGGGGAAGGTTTCGATGTTGTGGATTAGAATGTTTGCCTCGCCCGGGAATCTAATCCCAATTCCTCGGTAGTCCGTGCCATAGTCTAGTCACTATAATGACTGAGCTATACCGGCGTCTTGCGCTTATTGTCGCCCGTCTTCCTGTTGCCATTTTCTGACACACGCGGGGCACGAAGAGACGAATGGCTGAATTATACAAGATCTGGTGTTACTGAAAAGCCACTCTCTAAGTTGTGCTGCTTACAGCAATGTCATAATTGTTCTTGTTACAACTACGTCACAAAGCCTCTTTGTTCGGCACAGCGTGCGTCATAAATTCACAATCAGAGGAGCCTGCAACTGTAATAAAACAGGAGAGTACACATTATAACTCCACGAACAGTACAAACTCTCACACACAAACAAATTTAAAATGCGAAACTTCAGGGTATATTAAGACAATGGCCGAATACAGTCAGACATCATGGACTCTTGTATCGACGTTTCGTTATGTGCTTACCGCACGAATACTCAGGATAGCAAAACAGAATGTGCTATGAAGTCTGAGGCATCAGATTCTTCCGAAACGTCGGTAGATATCTACTCTACTACACAGTGACATATCCCTTCGTAAAACTTGAAGGAAGAGGCTCATCGGATTTGTTGGTACTTTAACACTCAATACTACATGGAATCAGCCCTGAAGATGAGGCCGTAAATTCTTCCGAAACATTGGCACTATCTACATAACTACACAGCGTCACGTTATTTTATATTCCATGAGGATGGCTGTTTCTACCTTGGTATCTATCCAAACTACACGGTGTCATATTCCTTCCTTTATCCCGAAAATGGAAACGGTCTTCTCGTCCCAACTGTTGGTTTCTAGTTACACCAGAATACTCGTCATGATATTCGTTATATTTTGAAGAAGGAGGCAGTAAGTTTGTTCGAAACCCTGTTACTTACTGAACTGTACGGTGTCACATCCTGCAAGACGCATGTGTGTGCAAGGTTGGTGCTTGCGCATGCGTCAGCATCTAAGTCAATTCACTAAGCGAGCAGTCACTCTGAATCTTCAGGGGGTCACAGAGTAAACAGATACACAGCCATGAGCTGAGTAAAAACAGGAACACCTGTAGTGCAAGCTTGAAGCTTGTTCCACCAGATGTCAGCACATGTTTAACAATCAACAAAAAATGTGTCCCCCCCTTTTTTTGGTCGAAAAAGCGAGGTCATCTCACGTCGCGACGCAGTACCTTTGAGCACAGAGCAGCGTGCACGATATTATCAGCAGATGAGACGCCATGCATTTCGGTAATATGGACACCATGATTTCAGTTGAACTTTCTGCTTCCTTCTTCAGGGTAAAAATCTTGGTAGCAAACTCCCACCCCACTAGCAATTAAAGAATATTAAATTATTACATTAAAATGCATTGATGCCTTGCTGTCAGCATACACATCTTAGACGCATGAAAACTAAAAGCAACAAACATGACATTTTTACATAAAACTTTGACACATATAATAACTAACTTCACGGAGATGAGCCCTCCTTGAGAAGCCGCCATTCGTGCAGCGACTCAAGAACTTCTTAATATTTTATGTGAACTCGAAGGTTCATTACCGTGTTCACAAGAGCCCTCCACTGGTCCCTATCCTGAGCCAGATCAATCCAGTCCATACCACTCCATCCTACCTCTCTAACATCCATTTTAATTTTATCCATCCACCTACTTCTTGGACGGATTACACTTAATATATACAATAAATGACAGACTTACGATGTATGAATTGCATTTGATATATAATAAATATAACTTAAAACTTATGCTGTTTGCGTAACATATTTTGACGGAGCAGTCAATTGCTAGACAATGGCTCGCTAAAAGCGCGTTTCGTAGCAACGGACGAAACAGATAATAACAGATGAACTGTTCGAGGTGGCGGCTTCCCTTCCGTTTTCCCCGACTTATAAATGAGAGGGCATTCGTGAGTCGTCATTCGCAGAGCGTCTCCCGATATGGGTGATGTCTGACCAGAACCTGGCAGACATGTTCGATGGCTTCTGACGGCGTCCTGGTAGCTTGCAGCCCATCTCCTCGGGGGTTCTTATGTATAACAGAGTAGGGTGGGATTTTGAGGTTTGTGCTCTCCGACGTAATTTGGTGATATGTTGATGAACAGTTTCTAATGAAATGCAGGGCTGCCATGACAGCTGCGGTGGACACATGCCCTACTCGAGGGGGGGGCATTTACATAATGACCTGATGTAGGGCCAGATACATATTGTCGCGTGTTTGTTGGGCAAAGCGACAAGAAATTTTGGGGGTTCTCGGATTTGAAGGAATATCTTTATTGGACAGTCACTTTTACACTCGCAAGTATAATTATTCCAGTTTTTAATGGAAGCAAGGCGCGAAAGGCTGACCTCACCGCCATCTTTGAGCCGACTATCTAGAAAATGTGGAAGCCTCGACGTCTCACAACCCTATGGGCCTTCACCGCCCGCTACAGAAATAGCTCTACATTTTTCTTACCTTTTACAGAACTATACTCGTTTTTATTAACTGCAACATAAATTTCCTGTAAGAACGACATATCTCGCAGAAAGCTTGACTAATTATACTCGGGTTTAGAACTGTCACACATTAAACGTGGTTTCCTGTCTACTGAATAACAAAAGGATTGATGTCATGTAATAAAAATAAGTCAGTCACTTTTAGCAATCACAATGCATGCTTCTGTCTTTTTTCACCACTACCAGGTGTGTATGACTAAACACAATAAATATATTGCGTCTTATGCTGAATTATATGACCATACACGTGATGACAGTCAAAAAGACCGAAACATGCAGTGTGATTCCTACAATAAAACTGCCTGACTTGTTGTTTTTATTTGAATTCCATTATTTTATTACAGACTGGTCAAAGGACTCCCCTTTTTCTGCGTCGAAACAAAACCCGAGTATTCACATATACACCACTCGTATTAAAATATTGGTCAAGAGAACACTAATAAACATAACTCTGTTAGAAACGAAGCATGTCGGGGACACTGAGTAAATAAATATTACATTCTAATTTGTTGGTGTTCAATTAATTATATCAAATTACAAACGATACATTTGTTTTTATCAAATTCAGTGCCATGAAAATATCAAAGTCTCGCTGGCACAAAAGACTCCTCGTTGTGTGTACTGTTAGTGTATCAGTGTTTCAGACTAGCGAAATTGCCCCGGACGTTAATTGATTAATGGTTCACGGTTAATCGATCTTAACCGCTCTATTGACTTTTAAACAGGATTATCCGCCTGAATTGATCTGTGTCTGTACACAGATTACTTGCTGGGGCGCGAATCCACTGATTGCATGCCTTTACGTGTATAATTAGAAACACTACCAATAACGGCAAGTTCCAATAGGTCCGGTCTGTGTCCATCAGCATTACTGACGTCATAATCCTATTTTATATACCGTCGGCAGACAAAGGTTCTTACTGCATTGTCTTTCAAACGCATAATATCATTGTTTGAAGTTGGGTGATCGGGGTGACCATTACTGTCGTCTACAAGCGTATAGACTGTATAGAAAACTCAAGTCACGTGAAGTGCGATGATCGAAGTGGTCAATTACTGTTCTCTACAAAGTCACGTGTATCAACATTTTATGGAGTGAAGTTCGGTGATTGGGTTGGTCATTAATCATTATCATAAATAATGACTGATATTACCGTTAAGCTGGACATCGGTTCTGTATCTTAAACTAATTCTTAACTACTTTACAACACAACGGGGGGCGTAGTTGGTTGAGGCATTATGCTACAAGCCAGAATATCGCGGGCTCGATCCCCCGATGAGGTCATTGGATTTTCGATTTTATCTAATCCTGCCGGCCGCACTATGCCCCCGGTGTCGACTCAGCCTCTAACAGAAATCAGTATCAGGAATCTTCCTGAGGATAAAGGGCGGCAGGCGCGTAAGGCTGAGAACCTCACTGCAATCTGTAAGCTGACTGTATAGAAAATGTGGGAGTCTCGACGTCTCACAGCCCTATAGGCCTCCACGGCCTGTTACAGGGATAGCTTTAACTTCTTACGACTGAACAGACGTCGTGTCTATCAATGGCAGATTATCAAGGTATTATCAAAGCCTATTAGACCACCGGAATTCGATTTCCGGTATTTAAAGGGACATCGCCACTATCTCCACACTGTTGTTAAGGCATTCGGAGCGTGAAGCTGGACACTTATCTCCATACAATGTAATGATTAAGAAAGTTTCTTCACTTTCCTTGCCGTCTTCATTTCAATTATGATAGATTTTCAGAGATTCACAGTGTATTAGAATCTGAAATTCACATTAAACATCCAGACCGTTCGTGGAGCTTAAAGAGCTCTTCAGGTGACCACCCCGATCATCGAACTTCACTTAGTTACATTTAATACATAACAGCGTTGGCCATCCGGATCACCCAACATCACTCCATGTGATAACTTGATATATCCGGCTCAATGCAACATCACAGGTAAAGAATAGCACCATCTCGTAACACCGAGGTGATAATCTATATGCAGGAGAACTGAGGGTACACTACCAATAAACTGTGATAAAATTTTAACGTATTACTTTCTCCCACGGGACTGAGGCGTGAAAAATAAAACCGGTGAAATGGAGTGACTGACAATGTGTAATTAATCATTATACAGTGGCGACATCTCGAGTGTGGCGGTGGATTTAAAGGATTTGCATAGTGCAGAACGTGATGGCTTAATGCTGTACTCCCTGGAGAACAGGACCGTCCGAGGAAGGAGCTCCGATTCACAAGCTGAGGTGTGGATTTGCGAGCACAACCAAAGCTGTTTATACACGTACAAACTGACTAATTTAACTGTGCCGGTCCAGTGCTGATGAAACTGTACTCCATAGGGGAGTAAAAACCTACGCAAACTCAACACGCGAGTGAAATATGAGAACATAAATATGTACCTCCATTTAATTAAGCACATCATGTATTGGGAAATGTACGTATGGCTCCATGTATTCTTAATTTCGCACTAGATGGACAGTGGACAGCTTCAGACCCCAACCGCTTTACTTCCTGAAAAAAAGTACCTCCAGAATTATATGGCAATAAAGCTGCGTGGACAGGCCGCGCCATAGCTCAAGCGGTTAGTCGCTAGTTTCCCACCGCGGCGGGCCGGGTTCGATCCGCGGGTCTGGTCAAGTGAGATTTGTGGTGGACAAAGTGGCACTGGGGCGGGTTTTCTCCGAGTACTTCGGTTTCCCCTACCAATCTTCATTCCACCAAATTCCCCATCATCATAATCACCCGGGGCAGTTACAATAGGCCAATCAGTGGCCGGCCTTGTGGAGTGGACCCAGCTGGACTGCACCCCTCACTAAGCGAAAAAGGCTGGATGGACTGCAGACGTGGTGAGGTAAGATCGTATTGCGGAATCAGTTTTATTTTGAATGTACCTAATCCGAACGGTTTCCTCAGCTGTTCCAGGAAGTAACGAGGGCGGTATCTATAATTAGGCTACAACAGCTTCCTTCCAGATCCGTTCCAATTGTTTATTCGCTATCATTCAGTCATTCGACGCTATATAACCTCAGTGCCTCACAGAGCTGTTAATGCCGCTCAACTCATCCCTCATATCATGTGTATTTGGAATAGTGTCGTCAAATAACCAAGTAATGTCTATAGGCATCTATGCCTCTGCTACCTTACTGTCATTATGGCTACACTATACAGATATCCTAATCATCCAACGTCTGTTTCTTTCTTATTCATTTAACGATGCTTTATCAACCTTACGATACTGATGAAGGAATTTCAATGGATGTAGAAGCGACATCAGGGTATGGGTTCCACGAGAACATTTTCCTGTGCGGGGAAGAAACAGCAATTGCCTTGAGACGAGACGGCGTGCAGTGCGGCAAAGTTTTACTGACGTTTCGAAGGAATGTGTTGCCTCAACCTTCTGGGTAAAATGAGTGAAGTGAGGCACGAGGAGAGGCACATTTTACCATTCAGAAGGAAGAATGTTGTAGTAAGACAGCCGGGTTGTCTGCAGTCTAACTTCAGTTGTCAACATAAATGTCACGTGACATCGACATTTGGATAAAAAAAAGTAAAGGTATCCCTTTAACAGGCCGTGGAGGCCCATAGAGTTGTGAGACGTTGAGGCTCCCACATTTTCTAGACAATCGGCTCACAGATGGCGGTGACGTTGTCAGCCTTACGCGCCGGCCGCCCTTTAACCCCCAGGAAGATTTCTGATACTCATTTCTGTTAGAGTCTGAATACAAACCTGGGCCATGGTGCGGATTAGGGCAATTGAAAAATCCAATGGCCTCAACGAGAATGGAACCAGCGACCTTCGGGCTTGTAGCAGAGTGCCCCATCAATACTGGGTCCAACATAAACATGAGCTTCTCCTGGATTTCTGCCAGTCAGACGACGTGAGTACTGTTATGTCGGGCGAACTGTCTCGAGATGAAAGACATAAAGAAGAGTGGTAGAGGAACAAGTGTGAGTGTGAGTGAGAGTGACGGTGGGAGGGGGGGTAGGAGACAGTCCCGGATACAGAAACAACTTCTCTGCAGGTCCGCAGGTTTCGCCCGCTCCTCCTCCTCATGGGGGCAGTGCGAACGTGAACACGTTACAATGGACAGATTTAGTCGCTCGAGTCAGAAACCGCGGAATTTCGGTTTCTTGAATTAAAGAGTCGAATTAGGTAATTTAAAGATATAAAATTGGATGGCATGTCGGGCGGTCAGGTGTTTTGCTGCTGGTCCTCGCCAACACAGTCAATCATTCTTTTGGGTCCTGTCGGAGCACATGATCGTATTTTCGTTAATCCCAAAAGTTGTATGTGTTTTGAAATGGGGCCTCCTCTTCAAGGACAGGATGTGTCTTAACTGTTATTGGTCACTCCAACGGGCACTCAACACATTAACTGATGGCCTTTTGGGGTTGGTAAAAATTTTTGCAGGCCCTCACCAGCACAGTCATTCTTTGTTCCGAGTCCCATGGGACTCACTGCCATACATTACTGGTTCATGACTCTCCGATGTTGTTAAGCTGTCACTTGGAATATGATACAAGTATATTGAGTGTTCAAATATAAACAGGAAGCAAAGCTGCACCGCTGCACCGCGCACGCGCCGCACATGTTAAGTTCACACCGGAAGATCTACCAGGCGTTAAGCCGTTCCGTTTACTTCAGTCGGTTTAGACGCGACGCGAACTTTATCACCGCGAAGTAATCCGCCAATCCTAGCCTCGCCAGGTTTTATTGGTTAATATCAGTAAGTGGCGTTCATACCGGTAGGGTTTTACGACTTTGGGGACGAGATTTACTACCGTGCTTGCTTCTCAATGTGCAAGTTTCAAGTCTTACAGTCTTCATATTACAATCCTGGCGTGACATGGTCCGTTCAACGTTAAGAATATAGTCTGGAGGGTTCGGGGTGCTAATACTTCCAAACGAGTGGCCAATACGAATTCAACATTTCCGTGTTGATATTAGGTGTGACATCGTGTAGCTTGCCTTACACCACCACCCTGAACAAGGAGGCAGCATCTTCTCCGAAATACTGGTAATCACACTGATTTACACGCCCAGAAGACAGTAACATAGTGACCATCGTAAAAGCCTCAAAACCTCACAGTAACAGAACGTCCGGTTTTTCATAAAAGTAAGAGAATTTTTTAATACCTAAGCGACTATCAGCTTCTCAAGGTGGGCTATTCTGTGGGATTGGTTAGGTTCTCAGTAATTGACTTTTGCGTCATTTAAAATATACTGTAAAGGATATGCTGAAAGCATTAAGCTATGGAGACAGAAAAACCTGTTGCTAGACGACTCAGTAAACACGTTCAGATGAACACAACAATAGGAGCGGTGTTCTCTTTTGGTCCGTGCTGCGACCGTTGCTAGGCGGCAGCCAGCGCGGCAATGGACTGGTGGGAACCAGCAACACACGTGTATGAAAGATCAGGACTTCTACTGCTAGGAAACGGAGAGGTAAACATGCCTCCGCAACAAAGGAAGCGGTGTTTTCTATGTGGTACGTGCCGAGACTATATAACGAGGTTACCAGAATAACTGAGAGTTGAAAGTACAAGGACATAAGTGTACAAGAGTGGAGCGTGTCCTAGTGATTTGAGAAGTGGGAATATTAACGATAGCGATATAATTGTGATTAAGATTGACTGTAAAATAAGGCGTTAATAAATCCAATCATCCAATCCAGAGCCCGTTATTATTAGTCACGACCCAAAATACGTGAAAATACTTATTAGTTACGTCTTCTCTGCGATTTTATCAGCGTTTAAAGACCAGTAAAATGACAGCCTCTTCCGCTGTAAACAACCTGAAAAAAAAAATCCTTCTCACACTCAAGACACTTGTTCAGTCTGCTTGGTGATAAATCGGGGTAAACTTTGTGGAGAAGTTTTCTGGATCAGGGATAAGATATGACGTCTAGTAGCAACAAAAAAAAAAAAAAGAGACGGCGCTCTTACTGTCTGCCCCCCCCTTCCCGCTGACATTTTCAGTTCTTAATGATCCTCCCCCTATGCTGACAACGGAGAGAAGAGTCGTTACTCTACGTCATCAGAGACTTGAACTCAATTTGTTGTCTTGACAGCGCGTGGAGTGTCTGGGTAAGCTCTCGGTTCAGAGAAACAGTAACCTACAATTGGATTATATTAGGGTTAAATGTACACAAATATGTTTCTGGACATTATCTATAGTCCTGTTTTTATGTAAAATACCGTCCTTTTTATTTTTTAAAACCCAACGTTTCGGAGACTGGATTTTGTTTCCGTCTTCAGGGAAAACCTACTCAATCCGGAGGCAGAGACTAGCACTACTGATTGCGCCCAAGTGAGTAGGTTTTACCTGAAGGAGACAGAATCAGGTGTCCGAATAGTTGTGTTTAGAAATATAAATAGGAGGGTGTTTAGATAAAAACAGGACGATGGATCATGTCCAGAAATATAATATTCGTAATAACATAACACCATGGCCGCCCCATAGCTCAGGTNAATTACTACATAAGCAGGACAGTGGGATTGGTAAGAACTGGCACAAGACAGGTTTAAATAGAAGACAGATGTTCCATAAAGGGTGCAAATGACGTAATCATTTATCTAAGTATACTAATGTTCAAAAATAATTTTCTATTTTTCAGCCTGCTTTCCTCATTATAAAAAAATGGAAGATTATGAGATCGCCTTGCTCTCTACGTTTCCCTGATTTTTTGGTTTTGTATGCGGTCCGTGTCATATCAAAGGAACACAGTGATTAGATTTCCAGAATTTATTCATGTCTTTGTGTTTGTGCCCTTTAATTTTTTAATGCTAGTGGGGTGGGATTAAGTCCCTTGTACTGCGGCCATTTCTGGCCTGTTGTACCAGCCCCAGATGATAGGTGAGGGTGATTGTGGAGCAGTTGGTGGAATGAAGATTGGCAGGGGAAACCGAAATACTCGGAGAAAACTTGCCCCAGCACCACTTTGTCCACAACGAATCCCACTTGACCAGACCCGGGATCGAACCCGGGCCGCCGCAGTGGGAAGCCAGCGACTAACCGCTTGACCTATGGCGCGGCCCTTTGTGTCCTTTCATTTCTGAGGTTAATGCTTATAAAACTCCCTTGGTCTGTGTCCTCTCTCGTTGCTAGGCAACCCATTATTTTTCGTTTTCGATGCCGGTCATGTCATACCACAGAAAATCAGAACTTCCTGTTTTCATTACTGGGTTATTTAATGACGTTTTCATTACGAGACATCAGGAGCATCGGGGGGGTAGGCAGACGAATGACGAACGAGAAAAGGATCTGGAAGGGAAATTTGCCTGAAGGGACTGAAGAAAACCATAAAATCCCTGATTCAGGATATGCGAATTCGTTGCTAAGAATAGAACAGATCATCTCCCGAATACTATCCCGGTGCATTACTTCTACACTACACGCTCCGTGACTATTAACGTTGCTGCACCTCGCCTTCTGTAGTTCCATTTGCATACACGTAGCATTCGCGAGACTGGTTGCTCAAAAATACAGCGCTTAATTCTGTCAGTGAATCGTTTTGAATTTAATGAGGCTAACTTATGTTCATTTCCGTACTTAAACATCGCTCTTAACTTGATTTCATTTTTAAAAAATGAAGCCTGTCTTTTTACAAGAGAAGGAAATAGGCACGTAGCTACGGGAATAAATGTGTCCCTGGAAATTTCCCTGCAGGCAAAATATCTCCACAGAATAGCACAACAGAAGCGGAAAAAAAATTGATATAGACGAGTGATGCTCGTAAGGAAACGTCTTCCTATATTTAACACAGCATTTCCCTTGCCTGCAGTATAATAGCGCTCCAAGCGGCTGAGAAGGGAACGAAGAGAATTTTTCGTACAGCTAACGTTGAGAATCTAGCTTCAAGGCTTGCAAAATTAATTGAGTAATAATCTGAAGGCAGGGCAAGGTACAAGTGCAGTGAAGTTGAGAGCTGCGTGCATTACGTCTGCACTGAGATACAAGGCGGGTATGAAGGATCCAGGTTAGGTGTGCATTGGGTATAGTGCCGTCAAAACTCCAAGCAAGGAAATATGTTTTATATAGAAGAAGATGTTCTGGGGGTTGAGATTAAATTCTGCTGAGACGGAGAAAATAGACATGACTGCAGTTTCTACTGGTATTTTCATAGTGTTTCGACTCAAATGCTCGTAACTCCATGCTGTAATCAAGACACAGTTAATATATTTCCTGATTATTTCGATTATGAATTCAAATGTACATTACCATGTTCAAAAAATACTAGTTTGGGCCCTATCCTTAGCCACTTTAATCCAGTCCAAATTCATATCCTATCTCACTAAGATTAATATTAATATCAAAGGTACTGTAAACCCTCTATCAGGAGGTTGGAGAAAACTGCATAATGAGGAGCTTCATAACTTGTGCTCTTCTCCAAGTATAATTAGAATGATCAAGTTAAGGATGATGACGTGGGAAGAGCATGTAGCGCGAATGGGGGAGACGAGGAATGTATATAGGATATTGGTGGGAAAGCCAGAAAGAAAGAGGGCACTGGGAAGACCAAGGCGTAGATGGGTGGCCAATATTAAAATGGATCTTAGAGAGATAGATGGGATGGTATGGATTGGCTTTATCTGAATCAAGATAGGGACCAGTGGAGGGCTCTTGTGAACACGGAAATGAACCTTCGCGTTCCATGAAATGCTGGGGAATTCTTGACTTCTCCTAAAGAAGGGCTCAGCTCCATAAGTAAGTACAGTAAACCCTCACTAATCCGATTACAGTTAATCCGCATGTCGGATAATCTGGATCGAAATATTAACATTTCTGTTCACAGTTGGGTACGTACTTCAAAAGGCACGTGAGATTTAGGAGCAAGAGGACTTCCAGGCTGTGCTGAGGGCAGCTGGAAAGACTGAAACCACGCAAGGAAACATTAACCACTGGCTTGAGCTGGATGAAAGCGACTCTGGATTTCAGCTTCTGACAGAGAAGAAAAACTGGACTCCTTGCGCTTAATTAATTACTCACTATACCATGAAGGCGTATGGAGGAGTGGATGTATAGACCCACACTTTCCTGACATCGGCGCTAGATGGAGGTGAGTGGTCAGCTTCAAGCCCTGGCCGCTTTATCCCCGGGGAAAGAGTTCACGGTACCCATTGGATAGGAGGGTGAGGAGACCCCAGAGCCGTTCTGGAAACTGTGCAGAAGAGAAAATTCTTGACCTTATAAGGACTCGAACTCACACCCCTCGGTCGTCCAGTCCGCAGCCAGTAGCTATACCGACTGCGCTATCCCGGATCCAAACACTGCTGCAGTAATATGTTTTTTATTTAAGGGTATATTTCATCAACACTGCTTATATTATTAAATTTTTCATGTTTTTTTGTTTTGTTTTTTTTTTTTGCTGTTTTCTCGGGGCTAATTTTTGAGCCATTAGTGTGGGTGACCTCCCCTCAGATTATATAGAGTTTGCTGCATTCTGTTCCGGAATATAACGCCGTGTGAACCGGTATTTCACCGATGTTTCGGAGGAACACACTGCCCCCTTCTTCATGGTTTGAGAATGCCAAGCAAATTTCCTGTAACACGACGCATCACCGTGACCGCAGTAGATGAAATACAGTCTGTTAAGTTGTTCAGTTGCCGGTCACGATATCCGAGCGGTGTAAGGCATGTACTGTCTTCGCTCGCTTGGAAACCGGGATCGTGGGTTCGGATCCCACTCACGGCATGGATGTTTAGTTTGTGTGTGTGCGTTTTTCTGTGTTTATGTACAGGTAGAGGCATTGCGACGAGCTGATCACCCGGCCAAGGAGTCCTACCGAATGTGTAAGATCTAGAAAAACCGAAAGTGAACGGAGAAGTTCATGGAAGTAGGCCTAGGCCCACTGAGGCTGTAGTGCCAAGGGGGAAAAAAAAAAGTTGTTCAGTTAGTAAGTTAAATTGGTTGGTTAATGAATCCGAAGACAAAACGAATATTGGGGTTGTTAAGCAAACAGTGACGTATTTATGACTCAGCCTTCCCGAAGTCGTGAGATGTTGAGTTTCCGTGTCCTGACACCGGACTGCAGCTCGTTGCCAAGAACAACACAGATCCGGTTCCTCGGAGGAAGCCGCTGACAAGCGAGCCTGTCCTGTCTGCTACTTGCCACAAGGTAATCAGCTAATTGTGTCAACAGGCCTGTCCAATCCTCGCCACTGGGGGCGTCCGTAACACAGACCAACAGGAACCAGATGGTACTTTGTCCTGCAGCGCGCAAAGCTACACGATCGTGGCTCCTTCAGATCCTGTACGTACCCTGAAGGAGAAAAGGAGGAATTGGATAGAAGTAAGAGAGAGAGAACGAAAAGATA
Organism: Cryptotermes secundus; assembly: GCF_002891405.2. NCBI lineage: Eukaryota > Metazoa > Arthropoda > Insecta > Blattodea > Kalotermitidae > Cryptotermes > Cryptotermes secundus. The sequence continues at coordinate 545,368 of NW_019718639.1, forward strand.
AAGGAGAACAGGCAAGGTAAATGGAACATGAAGAAGAAACTATGTGAGTGAAAGGGATTAGGAGGAAGGAGAAAACGAGAGGAAGGAAAGGAGATACACAAAGGAGATGGAAGAATTAAAGATAAAGGATAAAGAAGAGCGCATGAAGAAATAGGGAACGTGAAGACGCAGGAGGAAGAGACGATGAGAGGGGAAAAGATAAAATGGAGAAAGGAATAAGGTACAGACGGAGAATATCACGAGAGAATATAAAAGATAAAAGGAAAATGAGGCATTGGAAAAGAGTAAGTGACAGGGAAGAAATAAGATAAAGAAGGGAACCTGGATAAGGAGATATAGACTGAGGAGAATATGACGCAATGATAGAAAATAAAGTAGGAAAGGAGATGGAACAGCGTGAAAAGGATCACAATGAATGGCAAGACAAAGGAGATACAAAAAGAGGTTTAAAATGACACGAGGAAGGGGAACAGATATGCGAGTCCCATTTCTCGATAATCCACAAGAGCGTCATCACAGACAGGGATTCCATCCTCAGGGCTTCAGTCTGTAAGGGTGAGTGACCACCATCAGCCCAACATTATTCGTGTGAAGAAACAAAAAAAAAAAACT
>NW_019718639.1:546377-557633 GCF_002891405.2 Cryptotermes secundus
TGTGTGTGTGTGTGTGTTCCTTTTGTCCGAGAAAATCACGTGAAAATCCGGCCATCCAACTAACCAACCAACCATTTACACGGCATATACACGTTCATCAGCTGCTTGTTGCTCATCCGGTCGAATTGTCCCCAACACTCTTCCGATTTCTACCGTTTCTAACAACACGATCTGCATGTCCACCCCATCCAAACTTCCTTTATTTCACTAGGTAGTTTTACAAGGCGAACTGCATCAATCGTCATGTTCTTCATTACGTAATAACTCCGGGAGAACAACATCAAAAATGCTTTACATACAGGTTCGACTGGCTGGCTTGTCTCTCTCACCTCCTGAACAGGGAATTGTGTCCCCACGCGCACGCGCACCTCCCTACAGTTAAAACAGCGCTCTGCGTCTCGTGGGAAATCCAGAGGAATAAATATAAACCTATTTCCAATAAGCAGACCATTCGCTGCTGCAATAAAGAAATTCACTGCTGCCAACACACACTTAAACCATAAATATAGGTTTATTCCAGGAAAATACGTCAAGAAGGATATAACACAAGTTTTATGCCTGCAGAGCACACAGGTAACTGTACGCACTACCTGCTTTAACGTTCCGGGCTCAACATTCTGCCTACACAGTGTACTCACAAATTTCGTGCCACTCTCCGAAACAGCCAATATTTCCCCAAACAACGTTAACCACCTGCTCTCCACAATGGAGACACAATGTTTTCTGTGCGGTAGGAACTAAATTTGTAAGTAATATTTAAATAAACACCAAATTTAAACTGCCTGGGAACCTTCAAAATCGGAGAGTGTTTCTCACCCCCCAATGTAATGTCTCTCACTACCACACCCCAATTCTTCTTCTTCTAAAAAATCAAATTTAAGAGATGAGACCCTGAAATCCTTCTGACATTTTCTGAGAATATAAAAAGGAACTATTGAGGGAACCTTCAGGACGTCGACCAGGGATCCTTAATTCTTTAGCGATTTTCCTCAGTCCGCCGAAATAAACACTGTGCAGTAACTTAAAGTAAGGCGGCTCCATAGTTCAAGCGGTAAGTCGCTGGCTTCCCACCGCGGCGGCCCGGATTCGATCCCGGGTCTGGTATTTGTGGTGGACAAAGTGGCGCTGGTGCAGGTTTTCTCCGAGTACTTCGGTTTCCCCTGCCAATCTTCATTCCACCAATGGCTCCACAATCACCCTCACCTATCATCTGGGGCTGGTACAATAGGCCAGAAGTGGCCGCAGTACAAGGGACTTAGTCCCCCACTAGAAATAAAAAGAAACTTAAAGCTATGGACATTTCCTTTAACATTTCTTACCCATTAAGTCACTCACAGCGGTGCTCTTATTCAACGCCATGAAATCGATGCAGTTGAGAAAACATCGTTAAACAAAACGAGCGCCGCAAGGTCTGTTTCGGGGGGGGGGCCAAAAAATTTGCTTGCGAACTAACTTCATGGAGTTGAGCCCTTCTTGATAGCCTCCAGTTATGCAGCCACTCAATAAATACACAAAATTTTATGGGACCCCAAGGTTCATTACCGTGTTCATAAGAGCCCTCCACTGGCCCCTATCCTGAGCCAGATCAATAGAGTTCATAGCGCCCCATTTTATCTAAGATCCATTTTAATATTATCAAATTTAATTCTGAAATTGCGTTTAAGTCCATTCATCTAAAATAAGAAATTTTTCCGCAGTTAGTTGTCAAAAAATGATCAAGTCAAGGAGGATGAGGTGAGCAGGGCATGTAGCACGAATGGGGTTGAAAATGAATGCATATAGGATATTGGTGGGAAAGCCAGAAAGAAAGAGACCACTGGGAAGACCAAGGTGTAGGTGAGTGGACAATATTAAAATGGATCTTAGAGAGATAGGATGGGATAGTATGGATTGGATTTATCTGGCTCAGGATAGGGATCAGTGGAGGGTTCTAGTGAACACAGTAATGAACCTTCGGGTTCCATAAAATTCTTGGAAATTCTTGAGTAGCTGCAGATTTGGCTTCTCCTCAATACATGTTATACATAATCGCCGAAGTCCAACTCCCGGGTGTCTTTCTGTTCCATCATGTGTCTCCCAAACGATACATCACAGAAACAAAAACGTAACGATAAAATATGTTGCCTTTGGAGAGAACACCACGAAATTCGGATAATGTTGCTGCTTCATTCACAGAATAAAGTCGAGCCCAACTTACTCGGCGAGAAAGCACCGAGATCGTGGATAGGACACCGGGGAAACCCCAAAATCATCTTCTGTCCTTACTAGGAAATGAGGAGTATCCTAGGCGTCTCTTGCAGATGTCACGCGATAAGACGAACATACAAATAGAAAGAGGAAGGAAGGCGGAAGAAATAACGAAAGGTGATGAAGATATGACATAGATAACAAAACAAAAGTTACAGCTAGCCCTGTTAACAGGCCGTGGGGTTTTCGGCCTTATGCGCCAGCCGTCCTTTACCCCCTGGAAGATTCCTGGTACTCATTTCTGTTAGAGGCTGAGCCATAGTGCGGATGGAAGGATTACGTCGATTGAAAAGTTCAATGACATCTGGGATCGAAATCGCGACCTTCCGGCTTGTAGAGCAACGGTAGGGAAACATCGAGATGACGGACACGTTTCAGCTTAAAGTAGACGTATTAACTAAAGAAGGAAAAACTCCGTGGCCTGTAGTCCGCAAGCTAACTATACCGACTGAACGACCGCCGCTTGTCGGCGAAGTTAGTGCGTACTTTAGCGGATAGAGAATGTCGCGTGGTCAGTGCAACGGATCACCACGGCCGTCAATCTCGGTTTTCTAAACCGGAGCCGCTATTTCCTTGAAATACGTGTAGCTCCTCAATTATCCTCACGAGGCTGAGTGGACCCCGTTCTAGACCCACTACTTCTCAGAAAATCTGATAACGCCCGGAATCGAAACCGTGACCTCTGGATCTGTAGTCAGGAACTCTGACCACTACACCATTCAAAGGACCACACGGCGTTGTAAGCAAAAATTAGGATTCTCCATCTGCACACACATTTTCCATACAAGTTCTTTGCACTTCTGATTACGTCACACAATTCATTAACTGAAAACCGTTGTATAAGAAATCTGCAAGCGGAGAGACCGTGAGAACCGGTAAAAGCAGACTGCAGTACAGTCTGCTTTTACCGGTTCTCACGGTCTCTCCGCTTGCAGATTTCTTATATATTTTTTCTTCTACCTGAAGATGGAGGCGATACGTTCCTCCGAAACGTCGGTTAACACCACATATACACGGTGCCAAATCCTAGAAGACTGCTTTCTTCATAGTCACCGCCGTGAAAGCCTCAAATCTTACATAATTCATTAACTATTCGCAGGAAAATAATTCTTAAGGGACTGATCAAGTCTTATCTGCGGATCGCCCTGAAGTTTTGGAGCTAGTGAAACATACATGACGTCATATTTACAAATAATTTTAATTTCTAGTATTATTGTCAGGTATATTTCATTCTATTTTCAATTTTGATATATTCTGTTTTAAGTTCAAGACGGATTCCAGATGTCTGCCTCTCCCTTCCAATGGCGACGCCAAAGTTTGACGCCTTCATATGCTGGAGAGCGTCGTTCTTTAGCAAAGATGAAAAAATACCTAAGGGCAATGACCGGAAACAGAAATTTCTGTTCCTTTATATCGATCGAGAGTTCATGAAAGGCTGCGCCACACATGATTAGAAATTCTTTTCGCTTTGCACACGAGCCGGTAATGGTTTCGGAATTAAATTCGGCTGTCACTTTTGAACTTTACCCGTCAACAAAAGTGGATTCTGTAACAATGTATGGGATGAGCTCACCGCTGACAAATATCGCTTTCACACGACTGAAATAAAGGCGCAGGCCATGCGCGCGCAACCATGCCTGTTGTTTTGGATGAATAACCAATCAGTTTCAATATTTATATCGAAGTTTCTATGCAAAATTCAGCAGTCAATGGAATTAACAGTGTTTTTATGGTGGTTCCAGAAAATAACGAAAAAAAGGCTTTTATGTTGCATTGTTTCTGTGTGTTTATGCTAGCGTGTCCGCAAATTTTAGGCGAATTCATCAGTTTTCATTAAATATTGTATAAAAGGCATGTTTTCCGAACGCCTCCCTTCAGTAATTCAAGTACAGAAGTGAATGATGCCAGAGAAATATTGGCGTAATGGAAACTAGCAAAGTGGAAATGCGCGTTAAGCAATTCTTGCATAAACTGCATACATGGCGTTTCGATTATTTCTATCGACAATAATTCTTGACATTTTTATTTATTCGACGCTTCCAGTAGCCAGACCAGAGCTTGAAATGGGAACAAACATGGATGAACGCCGTTTGGGTGAGTTCCAGAGCACTTAGTAAGCTATTTCCGGTGACATCACACTCATAACAAGGAACAAGGATAGTTCAGTCTGTATAGCAACTGGCTATGAGCTGGACGACCGACGGGTTGGAGTTCGAGTCCCGGTACATTTAAGAATTTTCTCTTCTCCACGTCGTCCAGACCGGTTCTGGGGCCCGCAACTTCTTATCCAATGGCACTGCGGCTTTTTCCCTGTGGGTAAAGAGACCACTCACCACCAGCTAATGCTCAAGTAAAGAAAATGTAGATCTATACATCCACTCCCCCATACGCCTTCGTGACGATAAAATATAAATCAATGCCTGTAACTGGCCGTTGAGGCCACGGGGTTGTGACACGTCGAGTCTCCCACAATTTATAGACAGTCGGTTCACAGATGTCGGTGAGGTTGTCAGCCTCATGCCTCAGCCGGCTGCCCCTTACCTCTCAGGAAGATTCCTGGTACTCATTTCTGTTAGAGGCTGTGTCGACCTCAGGGACATAGTGTAGTGGGAACGATTCGGTCAACTGAAAAATCCAATTACCTTACCGTGATTCGAACCCGCGATCTTACGGCTTGTAGAGCAGTCCCTCGACGAATTTACGAGTCGGATTTTCCAGCTGATCTGGAGCAATTTCTGAGCTCTCAGAAGCTGCTTCACCCCGGAGCTAGACCACACTCCTGTACCGTCGAATGAGAGGGTCTAATCCATGTAGCATTTGGAGGGAATGAAGAAAGCCATGAAGAATTTCGGTCAGGGTAGACGGTGGACCAGCCAGATTCGAACCTAGAGCCTCAGATCGGTATCTCTAGACCAACATGTTCGGCCGCATGGTAAAGATGGAAATATTTTACGGGTTACAGTCCAATGGACATTGCGTACGAACCAATATCTCACACAAACAATCCATCAGCCTCGAAATATGAGACGAAATGAGGCATCTCGAAGCTGTAGCAAGAAACATAGCCAAAATCATCTCAGAGGGATCTGCTATTTCAAGGGAAATGCACATACTGAGCATCATCAGAGACTAAACATTCGAATATCGGGTTAAAGTTAGAAAATAAGACGGAGAGAGGTGAATTCCCAAAAGATGACAGAGATATTACGCAGAAAGGAAAGACAGTGATGAAGAAAGTGCAGGAGGAACAGTGTTTATGCGCTGGCTCTGCATGAGGCTGCAGTCCCGCGAATATCTCCTCGGTTCCCGGGCCGTCCAGCCAGCAGCAGAACGCTATATCGACTGGCCTATCCCCGGCTCTAATGTCGAGCAGCACACCAATCATGAGTTCCTCATTACACATCTTTATCTTTCCTTCCGTCACCTCCTTCTTCCTTCCTCACGCCCTGAAGACATATGGCGGTATTGGAGGTATAGCTCCATCATTCTTGACCTTGATATTAGATTGAGATGAGTGTTCAGCCTCATTCCCCTGCCGCTTTACTCCCAGGGAAACACCACCCCCCTACCCATTATACAGGAGGCTGACTGTGAGCCCAGAGACGGTCTGGACGTTTCGGAGAAGAGAAAAAGATCCTGACTCTACCGGGATTCGAAATCGGGCAGGGCAGCCCGTCGCTATACCGACTGAGCTATCCCGGCTCCTTATGAATAACTAAACTAGGCTAAAATACGCATACTTCATCACAGCCTTCCGAAATGAGACAGAGAGAATGGGCTTTGGAAGAATGGAAAACAAACAAACAACGAAATCGGCAAAGTTGCAGGTGTAGGGCTGTAAAATTGGATATAACAAAAGACTGTAGAGATGATGGAAGGGGGGGGGTTACTGGCGAAATGAAGAGGACTGATGGTTTTCCCATGTAACAACAGGCCTGACGTCACTGTTGTTCGAACCCTGAGGCGGGAGCTACTTATCCCAACATACGTCCACATAAATCAAACAGTTTCATGAGAAGTGTTTGGCTTGAGGAATGTGACCCCGTACAGTATTGTAGAAAGTCATTCACCTACTTCTCGTATTTAAAAAAAAAATAAGGCTTATGAGGTCGCCGTGCTGTGTTCTCCCCTAACGTCTGAAAAACGGAATATTTGAACCAGGAAAAAGGGTATTTGCTAGCTAACGGTCTGGTAAACAAGTTCCCGCTGCAACGAATAAACACGCAGCAACAGAATAACTGTTCGAGGCGGTGTTTTCTATGAGGTCCGTGTGGTTAGCACCACGTGATGGAAGCTACAACGGCGTATACATCATAAATCTATCCCATCACTCCAACTGTATGTGTATCCTCCTATCGTTGCTAGGCAACGGCTCTGCAGAAACGTTACTGCTGCAACGAATACACACACAATAGAAGAACTGTTCGACCGCATCGTTTTCTATGCGGTCCGTATAATGTCAAAGGAAAGTAGGGGATTAGTTCTTCCCAGAACTTGCTTTATTATCTTCCATCTAGTTCGAAACACAACGTAGAGGGGGGAGGGGTCTTGTAACCACGTTAATGTACCTCTGCATTCTAAGACAAGTGCTGGATTTATTGAACAACCAAGCGACTGCCAGTTACCCAAAAACATTTTCATCCACGGAGTTGGTTATAATTCAGATATGGGATTATGTGCGGTTCAGTCTAAATCCAGAGCAAGAAACAGCAATGAGATTAACAAATGAAGCGAACAGTTCGTAACCAGGGGAATATTAGGACGATGCAGTATGTCTGAACGTAGGCAGAATATTAATTCCAAAGCCAACCCCCGTCACCCCCAACTCAACCATTTATTATCTATATGCGCTCATGTCTAATGGTTATAAGGGAAGTACTATGCAGATGTTGGAGTTGGGGGTCGGGGGTTGTTATTTTCGAAAGACATTCATTTTCATTCAAGTTAGAAATTTCGAATTGATTTCTATGAATGAGAGGGAGTGAGAGAGAGAGCAAGAGAGACAGTGATAAAGAAATTGTAAGATAAACTTCATGACCGTAGAAAAACAGAAGACCCGAGCTTGGCGGAAACATTACAAACTGGTCAGATTTTGTCTTCTGAGGAGAAAGATAATATATGTACTTTGTTCTTTAAGAAAGGAAACCACAAAGTATCTTAGATACAATTAATTAAATTAAACTTAAAATGATTAAAAACTGAATTTAAAGCAAAAGGTGTACTTTATTTTCCGTCCTCTTTCTGAGCGCTTCACAGAATCCTGCTCACCAACTCACAAGAGGGAAAAACAAATTTTCACATCTTATATTCAGAAAAATAGTGTGCAAAAATATTGCGACAACATTCTGCGTTTTGCAAGCAGACTATCATACAGGAGCAATGTACTTCGCGCCACTACAACTACCTTACTAAACTCATGGAGCCGAGTCTATCAGGAGCCACTAGTCCTTTACGTACTCAAAAACTTCGCCATATTTTATGTGACCCCAAGGTTTACTGACGTGTTCACAGAGCCCTTCACTACTTCCTATCCTCAGCCAGATTAACCCAGTACGTATCACCAGATCCTATTTCTCTAAAATCCATTTTAAAATTATCCTCTCACCTCCATCTAAATCTTCCTAATGACTCCCTTTCATCTGTTCTCCCACCGAAACCCTATATGCATCCTTCTTCTCTCTAATTCGTGCTACATGCCCTGCCCATCTCAGCCCCATGACTTGATCATTCTAATTATATTCGGCGAAGAGTAAAATTCATAAAGCTCCTCACTGTACACTTCTCCACCATCCACTTATTTCATCCCTGTCAGGTCCACATATTCTCCTCAGCGCCCTGTTCTCACAACGCCCTCAGTATGGAGTACAGCTAGCTAATTAAATTCACGTCTTAAGTCTTCGAAGTCATTTTCCCTTCTTTAACGGCCCCTCGGGCCAAGTTTCCATGTCTCGTAATTTTCTGCATCTTCCTCCGTCAGGTCTCTCCCCAGTCTCCGTTGAGCCTTCACCCAGGGCCCGTCGCTGTATGCCCTAGACCCGACTTCTCTGCCTGGCACTGATAACAGTGAACTTCCGTTGGACGAACTTGTCAGCGCCGTATCAGCCCTTCTTCTTCTGTTGCGATCCTTCACTGTGACCTCTCTAATTACCTCTTTCCATACTTTAGCCTCAACTGTTCTTCTCGAGCCATGTTCTCCTACACGTATTTGCAATGAGAATCTTCGGTATGAGAAATTGATAAAGTTTAAATAGTAAAGCTATCCCTGTAACAGGGAGTGGAGGTCCATAGGATTGTGAAACGCCGAGGCTCTCACATTTCCTAGACAATCGGCTCACAGGAGGTGAGGCTGTCAACCTTATGCGCCGGTCGGCCGCCCTTTACCCCCACGAAAATTCCTGGTAGGCTGAGTTGACCCCAGGGCCATAGTACGGCTGCAAGGATTAGGTCAATTGAAAAATCCAAGGACCTCATTGGAAATCGAACCCGCGACTTTCCGGCTTGTAGCATAGTGCCACTGCGCGCCCCCAATAATATAGAGTACAAATGCAATGGAGTTAAAAAAATATTAGAAAACATTTATTAAAATTATATGTACTGGGAGAATATAGTACAGCAAAATCTTCATCTGAGGTTGCCGCGGAGAGGCGTACAAAGCCAGAACAGGACGAGAAATAGTAGTAGTAGTAAAAAAAGTAAAGCTATCCCTGTAATAGGCCGTGAAGGCCCATAGGCTTGTGAGACGTCGAGGCTCCCACATTATCTAGACAACCGGCTCAAAGATGGCGGTAAGGGTGTCAGCCTTACGCGCCGGCTGCGCTAGTAGTAGTAGTAATGATAGCAACATAAATGGACGGTCCTCTGGCTTTCAATGCCGCGTAAATCGGATAGAGCTCGACGTTTCGGGGGAACACATCGACTCCATATTCTATGTAGACGAGTAAGCCGAGCAAGAAACCAGCACACACAGGCGGCTTACTTCTTTTCGGCCATGAAGACGGTAGTGATATCTTCTTCCGAAACGTCGGGCTGTTCCCGTGCTAAATTTCGTTACAACCCAGAAGGACCTGCACTTCATAGTTACCACCGTGATAACTTAAAGCAGAAATGCAAACGGAATTTCTACTCTCTACTCACATGTACCGCAAGTCCCCTGGGAAGTCTGCAGCAAACAGCGCATTTGTGTCTTACGGGTCTGTATCAGAGCACCGCAAGGCTTGTTCTATCCTACGGTAAAGCCTCATTACATGAGATAAAATAGTCCGGTCTCACTGCTTTCTGAGGTAACCAACCCTCAGGCGCTTCTGGTATTGGAGGCATTAGCACCTCATGTCGGCCACACTCACCTGAAACAAAGAGAACATCCAGTGGTAAAGGAAGGTGATAGAAACACTGTCCAGTCAGGGCTCCTCCACATGCCCGTTCTCAGCAAAATATTCAATGGATTTGGTCGACTCCACTGACCGAGACAAGGGTTGCAGGATCTGTATGGGTAACAACTGGGCCTTAGTTACAGTGCGTCACCCTCCCTCCCGCAACGCAGCTACAACCACTGCCCCGTACAGCTTGACATATTTTCCAAGCGTAAAACAGAGACCACGTCTAAAAATAACATGAAGTGATATACAGAAAACCCTCGTTAATCCGGTTACAATTAATACGGATCGAAATATGAAAAAAGAAAAATTCTGTTCACAGTTGGGTACATACTTTAAGAGACACATGGCCTTTAGGAATGCAGCTAAGTCACTTGTCTGTTCAGACACAACTTGACAGTTTCTTCAAACCTGCATTACTGCGTTCAAAAACAAGCACAACTTCTGAATCTTCTATCGATGAAATAAATATATTGTCTTTTCAAAGTTTTTAAATAAAGACTTTAGAGTGATGTGTTTTTATTTTGATTGCACTATTTACATCTACAAATTTCCAATTTATTTTTCCTTCTAAGTTTCCTTTGTCTTTCAGGGCTACCTTTTGCTTCACTAATCCGGATTATCGTTAAATCGGTATGACCTCCCCACCCCAATTACTCGCGATTAGCTAGTGTTTACTGTACCTCGTACACTGAAACCAAGAAGACTGGAGTCAGAGTCAGAGTCACTTTACGACTGGCGGTTTTCCGCCAATCAGTTCGTCTTGGTGCCAACCCCTCTGAGACTCACGACCAGAATTTTTTTTTCAACTGAACCCTTGCGGGAATAATCCTTATGTAACATCCACTCTGTCGTTTACAATTTCTGCTGGCCCTCGCCGACGCAGTCATTCTGGGTCCGAGTCCAGCAGGACTCATGGCCATATTTTGATGTCTCAGATTCGAGACTCCCCAAAGTGGAGGGCCAGGGCCCCGCATTTACAATATATCCTCCAAGATCGGGATGACCCAGACATAACTGGGTTTTACTGGTGTCTAGGTGTTCTTCACGGGACTATTTCAGTAACTCTTTTGAAAGAAAATCGTTGACAGTTGTTGCCTAGCAACCACCTCATAGTCAATTCCGTTTGTGAGGAACTCACCCATACATTCCAAGCTTCGAAGCAGACGCTAGTAAAGGAGACAGAGCGGAGGGTGTTGAAGTGAGCCTCTTGGAGTATTAGGTTTCATATCGAGCGGAGCAGAGTAGGTTCCCATCGCATTAGAGGTTAATTACTCCATAAGTACACTCTTAACCTTAGGTTATTATATTAAGTAATAGCACTTAACATGTTGACAGAAACTCGATATCGGTAAACGCCAAAGCATGGGGGAAGCACCCCGAAGTCTGACATCAGCACACCCTAAATCCTTACCTGTTCGTCAACAGAATCACAAAACCCAAATTATTTATCTTTAATTGCGAACTGTAAGTACGATCAAGGCTCAGAAAGAGAAAGAAATATTATTACGAAGAGCAGTGCTGTCCAACGTTCTAATGTACTCGGGCACAATTCACTGATGCCTATGGAGGTGTGGGCGCCACCACACACTACTACTACTACTACTACTACTACTACTACTACTACTACTACTAC
>NW_019718639.1:558241-567631 GCF_002891405.2 Cryptotermes secundus
CTACTACTACTGCTAATAATAATAATAATAATAATAATAATAATAATAATAATAATAATAATAATAAAAACAATAATAATAATAATAATAAATTTTTTCGAAAATATTTAACAGTACTCGGACGTTCAAAAATGTCTCTTGTCTTACAATTTTAATTAATATTAAAAATCGGCTCAATTATATGTGGTTACGGAGGGCGCCAGAAAAATATACCATGGGCGCCGCGTTGGACAGGGTTGACGAAGAGTATTAAAGCCACCTGCTTTCACGCTGATATCTTACGCGGGTTATTCGACCCTGAAGATGGTGGTGATATGTTCCCCCGAAATATCAATTAATTTTCAAACGGACTACAAGGCGTTTATCCCAGAAAATACTGCTCTTTATAATTACCGGTGTGATAACCTCAAATCCTACAAATGTGACTCAGCATTAAAATACTTAACCCTTATAATTACGCTATAAGGGCGCACGGGGGAGTGGAGTTATAACTCCACCATTCTCAACATTTGTAGTAGACTGAGGTGGGCCCACAGTTTCATTGTCATGCTGCTTCACCATCGGGCAAAGAGTCCCCGATACAAGCTGTACAGAAGTACTATCCCAGCATCTGCCTATAGGGCAATTCTCCCGGCCGAAATATAAACCGACCACATATAAAAATACAAGTCTAGACGGTTGTCGCTGCATCAACCTTTTCCGGTGCCCTAAACTTCAGTCACGCTGCAAAGCGGAAGTGGACACAGAAATGAAGAGAACTGAAGGGATGGAGACAAAACAGATTGGGGAGAATCACATATTTTGAAAACAAGATCAGGGCAACAACAGATGTATTCAGAAAGCCAGAGTGAAGTGTCAACATGACCTAAAGGAAAATGTGGCCTGTAAAACAGGATGAGGATCACACACGTAAACACATTGCAATATGGGAACTTTAAGTGCAACCACTGCAACCGGGTATATGACACATATATATATATATATATATATATATATATATATATATGTATGTATAATTTAAAAGCAAGATAAAAAGAGCATGTCTATATCATCAGGAACAACAAGGACAGCTCCAAGCATGCCAAGAAACGTACTCGACACACAAAATGAAAGAACATGAAATATGAACACAGTATGGACACTAACGATTACACGAAATACAAACCACAGAAGCCGGAACAGCTCAGTCGGTATAGCGACTGGCTACAGGTTGGACGACAGATGGGTAGGAGTTCCAGCCCCGGTAGGGTCAAGAATTTTAATTTCTCAACGTCGTCCAGACTTTCTCTGAGGCTCACCCAGCCTCCTATCCAATGGGTACAGGGGCTCTTTCCCCGGGGGTAACGGGGCAGGGGCGTGAAGCTGACAACTTACCTCCAGCTAAGCGGCCTCCGTAGTTTAGAGGTAACGTTCCCACCTCATGACTCGTAGTACGCGGGTTCAAATGCCCGGCGGAGGTCGTCGAATTTTTAAGGGCCGAAAAAAGTCAGGGAACAAGCCCTCCGGGAGGGACTTTAAGCCGTGGGTCCCGTGTCGTAGCTTTACGGCACGTAAAAGAACCTCATACCTCCAAAGGAGTTCACTGAGCAAAATTGCGGACGTTTGCCGCCCAACAGCAGTCACTAATACCTCCGGTAGATGGGGGAAGCATTATAGATACTTCTAAGCCAGTAGAGCCGGTCTCGCTGGCTGGGCGGGACTGATGGTAAGCACCAATACCGGTAGGATATAGAGACTGGTAGAAATCATAGAGGGAAGCACAATGGACCACTACAGGTCTAAATGCATGGGGAAACTCACCCTCTCCAAATAACTAACTAACTAACTAACTACCTCCAGCTAGTGCCAAGGTCAAGAAAATGTGAAGCTATATATCCATTCCCCCATACTCCTTCACGGCGTAGTGCTTACTTATTTAAGCGCAGGGACGACTTTACCATAAACGAACAATATGCCAATCAAAACAACACAGAACACAACAGCTTCACATTCACGTTTTCGCTAAATAACACTTCTTTAATTCGTATCCCTGCGCCTGTGAGGCGGCAACATCAAAGACATGTACAGACCGCGTTTCCAGCTCTTGTCTCTGGGTTTCTGAGACGAAGTACTGCAGGTTGCAGCAGTTGTACTGTGGGCGGGAGGCAGGATGCATAGCAACTATGGCGCTGTTATGACCCACACAGAATACAATCCTTACTCTCCCAATGAATCTTGTTGAGAATAGCCAGAACTATAGGCACGGACAGTACCACGATTACTGTTTTCATATCTTTACAGTCATGGGGCTCTCAACCTAGACAACTGTATTGTGGCATGTAGACCCGTTGTTAGGCCACAACCGCGATAAAGCAATTATACAGCAGCCGTTACTAAGTAACGGTTCGGGAAAAAAAACATGTTTCCACGGCAACAATTGCACTGCAACAGAGGAACGGTGCTTTCTTTGCGATCCGTGCCGAAGTGTTATAAACACTACAAGTTAGTGAACGAGATAACCGCTGGAGTTCAACTGTTGGGAGCTGTTGCTGTGAGAAGCTGGTAGCTGAAGTCGGGGACAGTTCAGGAATCCAGGGAAAGCGGAACGCCCGCCGCTGGAAGCCGTTACCAAGCAACGGCATTGAAGACATGACTGTGGACACTAGTGTGTGTGTGTGTGTGTGTGTGTGTGTGTGTGTGACAGTGTGCTGTATAAGCACGCGCTATTCCAATCTGCAGAATAAATCCGATCACGTCGAGGCTTTGACATTTCCTGGCTCACAAACGACAGTGAAACTGTCAGCCTTACGCGCCGGCCGTCCTTACCTTTCAGGAAGATTCCTGGTACTCATGATATGTTAAAGTCCACCCCAAGGCCAAAGTGTGGCTGGAAGGATAAGGTCAATTGAAAAATCCAGTGGACTCATAGGAAATCGAACCCATCATCTTCCGACTTGTGGCATAGTGCCTCAACCAACTACGCTACTACGTGTGCCTGCGAAAGGACATGGTTACATATTAAATAATTCTTGAGAACTTGACTCCTTCACATTAGGTCGCGAGCCCCCAGGGGGTCTCGACCCACAGTTTCATAGATCATGTCATAAATAAGTTACACTACCCTCGTTAAGTGGTGTAAAGCTGGTGTTTTCATAGTCTTTTTGTAAGACTTCTCGAAACACTTGCTGTTCTGCCTTGTGTGTGTGGTCCACACAGAGCAGCTCTTTGTATCGGTAACACCACGCTGCGTCATTAATTATATTAAACGTGCCAAGATGGGTCCGACCCTTGGAACCAAGAAACTCTAACCGCAAACGTGTTATCAGTCCTCTTGGCTACAAGCATCCTGCCTTCCAGTATCGTCTCATTTCTAAGGTTCCTTCTAATTGGACTTGCCCGTTCTTCTCACAGTTATCGTGACGTCTGTTTCCTGAACACATGTCAGAACACAAATACAGTTTTCCTTGTCATGACGACGACTTCTAAAACTCGTCATTAGGCAGCAGACGCGCCAAGGACCAACCTCTTCGTCTCTTTCGATTGCAACGATTTAAACTGATCCTTCCACAACTCTGTCGCACGTCGCAAGAATCTTTCGCCCTTCGCTTTCTGTTTGACGTTTAATCACCTGCGGGTTTGTAGTTAACAGCTGTTCCTCGTGTTCGAAAAGTCCCCGGTTCAAATCTTTGCCGGATCGAAAATCTTCGCTGTGGTGCCCTGTAATTTTATTCAGTCACTACAAGTGAATCATGGCGCGGATCCGGCCTCTTCGTTCTACATGTATGCAACCAACTAAACAGCCCCTGCAGTCGATACAATTTTGTCATACAATCTATGACCCAAAAACTTCTGGGTTACAGACTTGTCATTAACTTCGTGTTCTGATTCCATTTATACAGTTCATATCCCGTACAGCCACAGCACACATCAAATCTTCTTAGCTGGCTGGTTTCACTAACTGTTGCTTGGTGACGGTTCCCAACAGTGTCCTGTTTCCGTGCTCAACTTCTTACTGGCTGGCAACTGTCTCACAACTGACTGCTCCAAGTGCCAATACTCAACTCACTTTTAGTAACTGCCCTGCTAACATCTCGGCACGGACTGCACAGAACACACCATTTTTATCTGTTGCTGTTTCCAACTGTTGCCTTGCAAACATGCTTGTCTGCGAAGCTGTTACTCAGTAACGACTGTTGTATATTTGCTTATCAAACGGTCGTTACCCAGGAACGGGTCTATTTTCACAATATGTAAGAAAGATGAAACAAAGGCGAAGATATATAGAGATTAAAAGAAAGAAGGAAACGGATAAAGAAGAAGATAAAGAGGAAATTAATATGAACAAAGAAACAAAAACTAAAGAACATGATTAAAAAAGGGGGGGAATTAAGAAAGGAAGTAAAGAAGAAAGGCCAAGAAATAAACAAATGTTTAAGGAAGGGTGTAAATCAGAAGAAAATAAAAAATACATAGAAAATGGGCAGAGAAACATCAGTGTAATGATGGAAACAAAGACTGAAGGAAGAAAGGGGGAAGAAAGAAAGCATATGTGAAAAAGAAAGAACTACCGTAAATAAATAAAAAAGTGACAGAAGAAAACGAAAAGAACGGAACTAATAAAGTGTAGATAAATAGAGGTAATTACTGTATAAGAAACAAAGAATATTAACGGGAGAAAGGTGCGCAGAATCACGGAAAAATAAAACGGAAAGAGAAAATAGTAAAAAGTACTGAAAGAAAAGGAGAAATATACGAAAGAAGGGAGAGGCAGAGAGGTGCTGAGGTTAGCCTGTTCTACAGGAACATTCATCAGAGTGCCACTTGCTATTTCTCTATTAATGTCTATTCAGAACTGACTGTGGACTTAAGGGCATGCCTTATTAAATTTTTTACAGGAAGCCATTATATCTTAAGTGGTTCTGCCCCACCCTACCCCTCTTCATCCTCCTTAATCATGAACGAAATACTTTCCTAATGACTCCATCTCATATCTGAGAATGTTCACTTCGTCTACAGCGTGTCTGGCTTTACCATATCAGCCACAGTGCGTCACAAACCTCATCATATTTCAGTTACACAAGTAGACCACATGTCACAAAGCAGCAAAATATTCGGTAAACGTCGATCTCTCATTCTGGGGAGGACAACAAATACAGTTTTATAACGAAAGCTGTCCTCATCTAACAGATTGTGAAGTATTTTCCGGAGGAAGTGAGGAGCATTACAAAAAAAAAAAACTCAGTAACTACAGCTTGTGAGATTCGAACAAAGAACCTCCTGTATGGAGGTCACCACTACAATATGCTTGTCCAGTGATATTCTGTGGAGAATATTTTGAACACTGGCCGAAACAGCAAAGGAATAGGAAAAGTTACGTAACTTGCAGCTTCACAATCCTGAGACTTTTCTACACTGAAGATAGAAGCAGTAAACTCGTTCGAAATGTTAGTACATATGATCTACCAAACCATACCGCATCTCATCCTACAATATAACAATTTCTGTGAGTTAGTTTGTAAGTAACTTAGTAGGACCACAACCGGATTTGTGAAAATTAGTCTGCGTAGTGACTATGTCACGGGATGGGCGGAGTTCGATTCCGGATTGCGACGAAAATTTTCTGTAAACCATATTTCCGGACCATCTACGGGGCCTACCCAGCATCCTATTTAATTTATACCTGGGGATGAAGCAGATGGGGAGTTAATCTGATGACTAGTCTGCATATACTGAGAAATTTAATAATTCGTCGATTTGTACCTCCATTCCCCCATACGTCTCCACTACGCGATTCTTCATTAAGCGAAATGGACCACTTTACCTTTCCAGCCTTTACCTTAGTATGTGACGCAAGTGTTGGAACCGGTTTGAGATGCGCAGTAACAACGTCGCATATTGCGCGTGCGCGATGCACAACTTCCAGTTCCTCCCACCTCCCATTCCAAGCCTCCGACCTAGGAGACTGGTTTCAAAAACCTGTCTCGCGTACTGGACCAACAGACACTTATGCCAACACAAAGCTTATCACAGAATGAATATGGGATATGGGAGACACTTTAAACCTCCACAGCAGAAGAACTATATACACGTTGACGTCACGTGCTGTCAGCGTTAGACTCTGAATAAAACCTGGTAAATATGGAACACAAGACCACTGAGAAGCTTAACGGTAACGCTCTAGATTCGTATTCGGAAGGTACTGAATTCGAATTCCGACCGAGATATCGAACAAAGTGATTGAGTTTTAGCGGTCTTCCTCAGCCCCATAACACAAATGCAGGAACAGTACCTCGATTAGGTCAGGATCTACCCTTTCCAGTTCATGACCAACCCACAATTCGACGACGATATATAGCTTTGATACTGACAGCATTTCGTCCAATAATAAGGAACGCAAGGCATACAGAAATGTCCTTGTATCCACCGGGAATTAAACATTGGCCCTCCAGCTCTTTTCTTTTTATTGCTAGTGGGGTGGGACTAAGTCCCTGTACTGCGGTTGTACCAGCCGCAGATGATAGGTGAGGGTGATTGTGGAGCAATTGGTGGCATGAAGATTGGCAGGGGAAACCAAGTACTCGGAGAAAACCTGCCCCAGCGGCACTTTGTCCACCACAAATCCCACTTAACAAGACCCGGGATCGAACCCGGAAAGCCAGGGACTAACCGCTTGAGCTATGGCGCGGCCACCTCCAGCCCTTACCCCCCCCCCCCAACAATCATAAATCTGTTACCATTTACTGGGTTCTTGGATTTTGTCCTTCCGGTGTTCTAAAAACTAGAGAACATAACGTTTCGGAAACTAAATCTGCTTCCGTCCTCAGGTGAGGGGGGAGACACCTCAAACACTGGGCAACCCATGTCATGATGACTACAGCTATATAGACACCTGAGAACAAGCTATGTCGGTTGAAGATAAGAAAATATTAAATAAAAATTGTGATAAAGCATACACGTACAGAAAGAGAGACAAATTTCTTTTTCAACAAACCTAGCTCCAAAACCAAAATGGAGATGACAAGAAATTCTTATTTCATATTTTTCTGTTATCTCCCTTCGACATGGCCTGGTCTCAGGTGTTTATACAGCTGTCGTTATACTGACAGGTGATGTCCAGTGGCTGTAGTTAGCCAGAGTAGGTGTCTCCCTCTCACCTGAGGACGGAAAGAGATCGAGTTTTCGAAACGCTGTGTTCTCTAGTTTCTAGAATATAGAACGATGAACATAGTCCAAACACCCAGTGCTTCTGAATGGTATACACCACTGCAAAAAACCTTTTCAGAATTTACCATCACGTGGACATAAACCCTTCTTGTCTGCCCTGTAACGCTGACCCCGAGGGACAGGCAGGCACTTCGCCATCTTAATCCAGATGTCCCTGTGGAGTTCTCATGTTGCAGCTAGGGAGTTTTTGTGACGTCACTCCACATCACGAGTAACGCCGATCAGTCGCATCGCACCCCGAATGTTAACCAGGGCACAGACGAAACATATATTTAGTCCAGAGACAGCCTGCCAAATGTAGGAGCGTGTCCTTCGCGACGACAGGAAACAGGAACACTGCATGGCTTATATGGCAGCGAATGTAGTGACAGAACTTTCATGAATAGCGAACACATAAGGATCTGGAAGGAGGCGGCAGTAATCTATTTCACTTTATCATCTGCGTAGAGGTACGCGGTAGCGTAGTTGGTTGAGGGACTATGCTACAAGCCGGAAGGTCGCGAGTTCAAGTCTCGGTAAGGTCATTGGATTATTTTCAGTTGACCTAATCCTTCCAGCCAATCTATGGCCCTGCAGCCTCTAACATAAATGAGTACCAGGAATTAATTAAATAATTTTCCTGGGAAGTAAAGAGCGGCCGAGCGTAAGGCTGACAACCTTACCGCCATCTGTGAACCGATTGTCTAGATAATGTGGGACCCTCAACGTCTCACAACCCTATGGACCTTCACAGCCTGGTACAGGGATAGTTTCATAGAAGAAGATAAAACAGAAAAGAAGAGACGAGTATGGAGAAGCGAAGAGGGGACACGGGAACAGAGGAGGAAGGGAGAAAAGATGAGACAAAATAAATAAAGAATGAAAAATAAGGGAATGTTTGGAAAGGGGCTAGAAGATTAAGATTTAGACGCGCTGAAAGAGCACCATTCTGTAGTGTGAAGTTGTGTAGTCTGGTATAAGTTCACTGATGTTTCGGAGTAACGTACTGTCTCCATCTTAACGGCCTAAGCGCAAATCCAAGTAAATTGATTCTTTCTTCCTTAACTTACTCTTCGGTTCTGAAGATATAGGCAACACGCTCCTCCGAAATTTCACTAAACTTCTATGCAGACTAATTAGTCTGTTAGCCCTTGCTCACGCTGGTTCCTCGGTTGCGGATTTTCTTTTTTCTTCTACACTGACGACGGAGGCGATACGTTCCTCCGAAACGTCGGTTAACATAATATTCGGTTCTGAAGATATAGGCAACACGCTCCTCCGAAATTTCACTAAACTTCTATGCAGACTAATTAGTCTGTTAGCCCTTGCTCACGCTGGTTCCTCGGTTGCGGATTTTCTTTTTTCTTCTACAATGACGACGGAGGCGATACGTTCCTCCGAAACGTCGGTTAACATAATATTTACATGGCGCCACATCCGAGAAGACTGTTTTGTTCATAGTCACCGCCGTGAAAACCTCAAATCTTACACAATATTATTCTTAGTTGCCCCAGTGAGAACCTAAAATTCATCTTAAATATCTGCAACACGTGTTCGCAGTGGGTGCCATATTGAATTTGTCCTCCCGCTGTCCGTGATCTCCAGTTTGTGTACGGCATCATTAATTATGTAAGAATGCGCAAAGTCAGTATTTTCCTTCCTAAGACGTTCACAAGGCATTTACAGAGCAAGGTGGGTCGTCTGTTATACTGCACATTTAATTGAAACATTTCTTTATTTCGACTCTTTCCGTTATCGACCAGAAGAGAAAAACAAAACTTTTTTCCCGCACAGAACGAAACCGGGTGACCATGAATAACAGCAATATCGAAGTCTCTCTTACACGCATCTAACGCCTTGCACTAGATAGGATCTACCGGTTACATTAATTACCACTTGTGCGGTATATTGGTCTGGATTCCAAGTGACACGTCACTGCCTGCCCGCCTGGGGTCTCCGGAACCACTGTTGCCAACCTCTCCACGGGAACCACTGTTGCCAAACTCTCCACCGGAACCACTGTTGCCACCCTCTCCACGGGAACCACCGTTGCCAAACTCTCCACGGGAACCACTGTTGCCAACCTCTCCACGGGAACCACTGTTGCCAACCTCTCCACCGGAACCACTGTTGCCAACCTCTCCACGGGAACCACTGTTGCCAACCTCTCCACGGGAACCACTGTTGCCAAACTCTCCACGGGAACCA
>NW_019718639.1:567759-569834 GCF_002891405.2 Cryptotermes secundus
CCCTTCTTCGTCATCTTTGAGGTTATGTTTTTGGCTTGATTTATTCAACTTACTGGGTATGACTTGTATTAAATTTCCATTAACGACATTCATGTTCAAATCTTTTTCATTAGAGCAGGTACTTACAGACTTAACTATACTTTTCCTTGCCAGTGCTCCAGTGATGACCTCTTCATTGAGGTTAGTGGGAATTTCGTCATTTGTTGACAACTTCTTATTTAGTTCTTCGTGTAACATTTTAATTATTTTTTCTAGTGATAGTATCTCAGTTTTTGCCTGCAATAATTCCAAGCTTAATTCCTCACATCTTATACAATTTATCTCTTCTGTAGCACTTCCTTTATTAAGAAACATGGAGATACATCTCTCTGGTTGTCCTACACACTCCGCCATATTGATGGGATTCCAAGGGACTTAGTCCCACCCCACTAACAATAAAAAAATTTGGCTGGTCTTACGGATACGACACGGTGTTGACTGGTAGTTGCCAATATGCTGGAGGAACAAACTGTCTCTGTCTTCAGGGCGGAACCCTCATATCTCACACAATGACGGTAGGATCTGCGGTTTTCACAGCGGTGGTTATGAAGAGTTCTATCTTCAGGGATATAACGCCGTGTAGCAAGCAGAGCTGTGCTTGCCATCTGCTTCACGCTACTTTCTTGCTTAGCTCATTCTTCGAACCTGAAGATGGAGGAGATATTTTCTTCCGAAACGTCAGTTCACTTTCAACGGACTATAAGACGTTATATCAAAGAAGAACGAACTTTTCGATGACAATAATGTCACGTTGTTGAGTGTGATTATTGAAGGGGTTTGGATTGGTAATCGGATTTATTGAACGCTTACAGGACTAACTACAAGAAACTATAGAGCTATCGCTCATTCACACCCTCTACAGTTCGTTATATCACGCATTAAATATTTATCAGTCGTTGNACAAAGTGTCTCTGTCTTCAGGGCGGAACCCTCATATCTCACACAATGTTGGTAGGATCTGCCGTTCTCACAGCGGTGGTTATGAAGAGTTCTATCTTCAGGGGTATAACGCCGTGTAGCAAGCAGAGCTGTGCTTGCCACCTGCTTCACGCTACTTTCTTGCTTAGCTCATTCTTCGAACCTGAAGATGGAGGAGATATTTTCTTCCGAAACGTCAGTTCACTTTCAACGGACTATAAGACGTTATATCAAAGAAGAACGAACTTTTCGATGACAATAATGTCACGTTGTTGAGTGTGATTATTGAAGGGGTTTGGATTGGTAATCGGATTTATTGAACGCTTACAGGACTAACTACAAGAAACTATAGAGCTATCGCTCATTCACACCCTCTACAGTTCGTTATATCACGCATTAAATATTTATCAGTCGTTGTCTGGTAACGGCTTCCAACGGCGGATGTTCCCCTTACTCTGGGTTCCTGAACTATCTCCGTGCCTCAGCTACCGGTTTCTAAAAGCAACAGCTCACACAGACCCAACCGCAGCGGTCCTGTAACTCACTCGTTCACTCACCAACCCACATCACTCCACTGTACTCGACTGCACTGCACTCAGTATTGTACCTGCCCCGGGTGATTATGATAGAGAANTAGGAGATATTTTCTTCCGAAACGTCAGTTGACTTTCAACGGACTATAAAGCGTTATATCAAAGAAGAACGAACTCTTCAATGACAATAATGTCACGTTGTTGAGTGTGACTATCGAAGGGGTTTGGATTGGTAATTGGATTTATTGAACGCTTACAGGACGTAACTACAAGAAACTATATCGCTCCTGCTAATTCACACCCTCTACAGTTTGTTATNAAATCCGAAATTGTCCCATCCATTCCCTAAGCAAACTATTTTCTCACGCGCCCAACTGTAGTTCATGCATCCCACACAATTTGCAGTTAATATTATCAATTAAACAATTTAAGTACACTGCTGATTGGTTTCTAATCTGTCACATGTGACTAGCAATCTCTCTCGAATTTCTGCGCCAGCAACAGATATGCCTCTTCTTGTATTTCTCTGCAGCAATTACGAGGATCGACCCTGTGTCCCCTTGAGAACAAGTTCCCACCGCCAGG
>NW_019718639.1:569897-648843 GCF_002891405.2 Cryptotermes secundus
CCGGGATCGAACCCGGGACCCCGCGGTGGGAAACCAGCGACTAACCGCTTGAGCTATGGGGTGGTAATTGTAGAGCCATAATAATAACTATCAAATTTTGAAAAAGAAACCTTTCCATGCGAGGCACCATGAATCATTGTGAATCCGAAATTGTTCCATCCATTCCTAAGCACGCGCCCAACTGTAGTTCATGCATCCCATACAATTTGCAGTTAATATTATCAATTAAACAATTTAAGTACACTGCTAATTGGTTTCTAATCTGTCACATGTGACTAGCAATCTCTCTCGAATTTCTGCGCCAGCAACAGATATGCTTTTTCTTGTATTTCTCTGCAGCAATTACGAGGATCGACCCTGTGTCCCCTTGAGAACAAGTTACCACCGCCAGGGAACTGTATTTACATATGGGATTAGCAGGAGGCGGGAGAACGGACAGAGTGCATAAAGAACTGGGGGCCATATGTTGCTTGGGATTTATTGCATTTCTTATCTACAGGAACCCAGCTGGCAGGTTACTCAACTACCAATAATGTGCCCCAACCACGTAGGACAGCCATGCATCTCTATCACAGGCACATTCAGAAAGAGGTAAGCTGATGAGATAATAACAAAGAGTTAACATTATATTCTAGTTTACAATATTAAATGAGAGACAGTCCCGTGTTGTAAAGTTGTGTTCATGTGTCCTACAGCAGAATCTCACACCTTTCGTTCAGCTGCCATTTCAGGATTATTTTGGATAACATCAGCAATAATCAACTAAAATGGATGGGAACCAATGACAGATCTACCTATTTACCTACAGCCCTTTGTTGGGCCTTGCCCGCTTTTCAATTTTTCATCTCGTCCAAGGAGCCCTACCGACTGTGTAAAGTCCGTAGGGCTCCTTGGACGAGGGATCAGCCTTTCGCAAGGCCGCTACCTGCACATGGGACAGCACAAATATAGAACGCAGACATTCATGCCTCAAGCGGGATTCTAACGCAAGAGCCCAGCGGGCGAAGACACTTCGTGCCTTAGAGCGCGCGGTCTCTGTCATCGGCGCCAATGAGAGATGTTCTCCGACAAATGGAGTGAAGGGCAAGCAGACGAATTTGATTGGACGGACTACAGAGCAGGAGAGCATGAGAACCTCAAGGGGTGTTACGGCCAGAACTACCAGCATTAGTGGTATCGAGATTAATTTAGTCGTCACCAGGAGACGCCACGTGACACGTTTGGTGAAATGAGTAAAGAAAGCACAACATAATTTCACCGTCACTTTGCTCATAGTCTCGGATCTTGCAACTAAATTAATTTATGTTTATAAAATTTTCGCTTGAATGCTATATCTAATCGGGCACACAACTTTATTTAATGATTTATGATCTTTAAGTTAAATTTGGAAATTTAATACAGTAATTAGGTAGTGTGCCGGTCACGGTAGCCGAGCGGTCTAAGGCATGTACTGTCTTCGCTCGCTTGGAAGCCGCGATCGTAGGTTCGAATCCCACTCAGGACATGGATGTTTAGTTTGTGTGTGTGCGTTTTTCTGTGTTTGTGTACAGGTAGTGGCCTGCGACGAGCTGATCACCCGCCCAAGGAGTCCTACCGAATGTGTAAGATCTAGAAAAACCGAAGTGAACGGAGAAGTTCATGGAGGTAGGCCTAGGCCCACTGGGGCTGTAGTGTCAAGGAAAAAAATTAGGTAATGTAGTTGGTTGAGGCACTATGGTACAAGCCGGAAGGTCGCGGGATCAAATCCCGATGGGGTGGATTTTTTCAATTTACCTAATCCTTCCAGCCGCGCTATGGCCCTGGGGTTGACTCTGCCTCTAACAGAAATGGGTACCAGGAATATTCTTGAAATATTCTTTTGGGTAAAAGGCGGCAGGAGCGTAAGGCTGGCATCCTTACCGCCATCTGTGAGCCGATTGTCTAGAAAATGTGGGAACCTCAACATCTCACAACCCTTAGGGCCTCCAAAGCCTGTTACAGGGATACCTTTACTTTTTTGCTTTTACTTAATACAGTAGCGAAAGGTAGCAAAAGCTAACACCACGTGACCTGCAGCTTCGAGAGTCAGCATCAGAAAACAACGCTACAAACAAATATGGCGCTAATTTTCAGAAATACGTAATCCTCTCTCAACTGATGGGCTACATTCAAACTGGGCAACTGCGTCATAGTTGCCCTATGGGTCTGGTTGGGTGCCACTTACAAAGCCCTTTTCGACACGTGCACAACAGTCAGCCTAGGGCGCGTCGCCCTCGAACTTAAGTTTGGAAACTCATGGCTATACAGAGCTGCCAACGAAGGGACAAAGTGGCGCCCTCACATGTCGAAATTCCCACTGAAACATCGAACTGCCAGCGCAAGACAAACAATACGTTATAAAAGTTACTATCATGGCTTAATTAATGGTCGAATATGTATTTACGCAAAAAGATATAAAATGTATAAACCGGTAACAATAATTATAAATAAATGTCTACTTATTCCAATAAAATAATAAATTATAGTATTTAAAACGGTAAAGCTATCCCTGTAACAGTACACGGAGACCCATACGGTTGTGGGATGTTGAGGCTCCCACATTTTCTAGAAAAATCGGCTCACAGATGGCCGTGAGGTTGCCAGCCTTACGCGCCGGCCGCCCTTTACCCCCAAGGAAAATTCCTGGTACTCATTTCTGTTATAGACTGAGTCGACCCCAAGGCCATAGTGCGGCTGGAAGGATTAGGTCAACTGAAAAATCAAATAACCTCATCTGGAATCGAACCCGCGACCATCCGACTTGTAGCATAGTGCCTCAGTCAACTACGCTACTGCGTGCCCCCTATTTAAAACAGTTTGGAAGGAAACAGCGACAGTACGATTGTACGTACAGCGTCCCTCTGCTACAGAAACGAGCTTGCGTCACTGTCAGTTCGTGACGTAGACAGTTACGTCACGGTTATAAAGCATAAGCATTCTATTTCAATGTATTTTCAGCAGTCACTGTCCGGTGGCTAATATAATTTAGATCCTTCTAAGTTATGACGAACCGTCGTCTGTAAACTGGACGAACTTTGCGACGAGCAGTGCATAATGAATTGGAATGGACGTGGAAGGAGGCGATCTTGTCGTTATTTGAGTTACTGTGGTCAGTTTTACACCCCGGTCGCTTTAACCCTTGGNACAGGTCAGACTTTGTATGTGCTTATCTCAGAACTTCGAAATTTGTTATTACACCCTTCTGACCACAAGGACCAAGCACCAGGGGTGCACCCATCTGTCTCCTGACATGGCTCACATTCAGTGCATCAGTCTCAGCTCCATTACTCGTCGCCTGACCGCACACGACCTTAAACGAGGTCTGCAGTCAATAAATGGGTCAGCCGGTCAGATGCATACATTCTACTGCTGTGTCCTGCGAGAAGACCCCTGACTCAGAACTGCCTCACTGTTATACAGAGCGCACAGTACAATCTTCCGAGTTATAATGTTGAGTAGGTCGGTAGGGCTCAAGAGATGTTTCGGAGGAATATATGGCCTCCATCTTCAGTGTCAAACACTAAGAAAAGGAGAAAATCAGCAAGAAACAGAGGAGACCGAATTTCGATTGTAAAATTCCACCTAACATGTGCCACAAGAAAAGTAGTAGGGTCATGGGGCAATAAAATACGGTAATGAGTCCCCCCAGCAGCAATTTACCCCACCGACAAAGATGGCCAATAGCAGGTTCCATACGGGGGGTCCAAGAGGGCCACTAGTAGCGTCGCCTGCTTATAGTTCGTTTCTTACTCGAATACCGCTTTAATTCTGAAGACGAAGGCGGAATGCTCCTCCGAAACATCGGTGGACCCAGAAGACCGTATTCTTCATAGTCACCGCTGTGATAACCTCAAATCGAATTCGCTACATCTCCGTTGCAAAGACCAAAGCGAGACTTGAGGAAAAGCAAAGAAATAAATAAGGAAGATGAAGAGGAAGATGAAGAGGAAGATGACGCGACCTGCAGAAAGATGAAATTTAATTAAAAAGAAAGCGTAAAAGTAGAAGAAATTGGTGTAACGCCCATTGAAATTTCAAAAGGAAATCTCGTTAATTCTTTATATAACGTTTCGGACCTCACATCAAAATATCGTAAGTACTCACAGAATAAACACGATACACTGAAACAAAAGAGAGCTCGCCTGTGAGGGACTTATTGTATAGCTTATGTTCATGCAATATGTTAGTGCTATGTTAGTGCTCGGCGACTGGCTGCTATGGTAATGAATGAATGTATAAGGGATGGGCCTTCTCGGCCCTTGCACCGCGACCTGCAGTGATCTATTGTGCTTCTTGTATATAACTGATTAGCGACGCCCTAAGCAGCTCATGTAATTAATGAATTATGATTCTGTATTTCAGCATCCCGTTGCAATTGTTCACATTAGCGTCCATTTGTCTATATCCGTCTAAACTGCAACACTTGTTTTACACTTCAATATATTCTTTAACACTTAACACTACATGTTTCGGCCTCAAAAAGCCATCTTCAGGTGTTTTATTACAGATATTCAATCAAGACCTTTTTAAAACTGCTACACTGTTTCGCTGTTCCAATTCATTTTAATAATAAAACACCTGAAAATGGCCTTTTGAGGTCGAAACATGTAGTGTTAAGTGTTAAAGAAAATTCTGAAGTGTAAGACAAGTGTTGCAGTTTAGACGGATATAGACAAATGGACGCTAATGAATTATGAATTGAAAGTGATGTAACAGGACGAAGTCGTGACCTATTTCAAGCTACTACTTCATTATTCGCCTGGTGGACTGAGGAAACACACGGCGAAAGTCACCTGAGCTAACCTGCTCTCTGCTGGTG
Organism: Cryptotermes secundus; assembly: GCF_002891405.2. NCBI lineage: Eukaryota > Metazoa > Arthropoda > Insecta > Blattodea > Kalotermitidae > Cryptotermes > Cryptotermes secundus. Next base: position 574,735 of record NW_019718639.1, read on the forward strand.
AAATACAGAAGTAGAAAAGAGGAAAGAGCGAAAGAGATAAGACAAAGGAAGAAATAATACAAATGGAAAGAATAAAGAAAAGTAGCGAGGGAAAGAAACAGTTGAATGTCAGCTTCGATAAGATAAGAGACCCTCGGTGGCATGACCCCGGTACTGAGAAGCCGAAACCGTTACGTGGCGACGGAGAGTCACGCTCCGCTCTGTCAGTCGCGCCTCGCTGCGCCTCCCTTGGGAGGCCAACTGTTGGGAGTCCAGCGCTGAACCCTATTCTTTCCACAGGAATGGAACACATCGCAGAGATGGAAGTGATTTTTTTGTCTTCCTCCAGTATTTCTGCTCCTTTTCATAGCGCATTTACAGAGCAGACACGAAATGATAGCTGTTCGTAGTGGCGGATTGGCCACAAGCTTCAAACGGCGCACAGGTCCAGAACGCAGGACAATGATCAGACGACTCCACAGCCGTGGCGATGGACATGTCTTCTGGGATGTGGCACCGTGTGGACTGGTAGACCAACGTTTCGGCTAACGTGTTTATCCTCCCTCTGCAAGGCCTACATTGAATAAGATCTAAAAGATTGTGATGTGGTGATGATATATTAATACGAGTACAACGACTGTGTTTCGGACAATGTCCATTGTCTGGTTGAGACACTATGCTACAAGTTGGAAGGTCGCAGGTTCGGTTCCCGAAAAGCTGATTGGATTTTTCAACTGATCTAATCCTTCCAGCCGCATTATGTCACTGGGGATGACTCAGCCTCTAAGGCCGAGGGCACACAAAGGAAACTGGTAACCGCAACGCAGTTTCCTCAATGTGCGCTGTTTCATGCACTAACATGTCTTCAACTCGGGCTGATAAGAATTCTCGGAAATCTCAGTTGTGTTACGGTTACCAGTTCCCTAGCTGAGCCCTCGCCCTAACATAAATGGGTACTAGGAACCTTCTTGGAGGTAAAAGCCGGCCAGCGCGTAAGGCTGACAACCTCACCGCCATCTGAGAGCCGACTGTCTAAGAAAATGTGGAAGCCTCGACGTCTGACAACCCTATGGGCCTCCAAGGCCTGAAATAAGACAAAGGAACACGAGTAGGAGAATAAAGAGAGAATAAGGAGAAGAGAACGGAGGAGAATGAGGAGGAAGCAGTGCTCGGTGCTCCGTACATGAGGACCTCATTCGTGTCCTGCATGCGCCCGCGCCGTCTCTACGCGGCCATTTGTAATTGTTCCCCGCCTTATTCTCCGCCACCCACCCTGCATGTCATCTCTCCTGAACTCCAGTGGTTATAGTACCCGGGTCTTTCAGTCTCCCATCTCATTCCAGCGCTAAAAATGTTTCTGTAAAATAGTTGGAAAGAGAGGACACTCAACCAGTGACAATGGGTGAAAATAGCACATATATATCTCAGGGACGGCGTTCCTGTAAGCGGTGCGGAGTGCGTTCCACACTTGAAGAATCCGAATGTAATAGGACAAACATAGCCCCGCCAAGGGGCAAGGTAACATCTGCCCCTTTCGGAATTTTACAAAAAAAAATAAATAAATAATAAATAAAAAAGGCAATACATCAAATACCTCGACAAATAAAAAAGAGCTTTGTAACCGCCAGTTATCACACAATTTTGAGTTACCATACTAACAAATTACCGACCATTAAGACGTCGCATAAACGTAATTAACGTAGGTCACATACGAGTGATCCGCGGTTCGAATCCCAACCAGGGCATGGAAATTTTCAGCAACGCCATAGCTCAAGCGGTTAGTCGCTGGCTTCCCACCGCGGCGGCCCGGGTTCTATCCCGGGTCTGGTCAAGTAGGATTTGTGGTGGATAAAGTGGCGCTGGGGCAGGTTTCCTCCGAGTACTTCGGTTTCCCCTGCCAATCTACATTCCACCAACTGCTCCACAATCACCCTCACCTGTCATCTGGGGCTGGTACAATTGCCCAAAGGTGGCCGCAGTACAAGGGACTTAGTCCCACCCCACTAGCAATAAAAAAAAAAGACTGACATCTTGATGTGGATATGTAAAATGTAATATACTACACAGAATTCCCCTGGAGGAAAGATCGGTTTTCTAAGCAAGGAAGTGTATGTGTACATGTGTTCTATTCCGAACGGTCTCACTGTACAGTTCAACAACTGTTGATAAGAAAGAGATATCACGTACTGTTTCTAATGCCGGTATTTACTGTTGAAGTGACAAATTTGGTACGATTTACCTTGTATACGCATGCGCATGAAAGTCCCTTCTACCACTACGCTCAGTTTCCCCACCCCTTTGGACATTACTAACTTACTTACTCACTCTTGGAGCTGAGCCCTTCTGGAGGAGCCGCCAGTTGTGCAGCTACTCAAGAATTTCCCAGCATTTTATGGAACCCGAAGGTTCATTACCGTGTTCACAATAGCCTTCCACTGGTCCCTATTCCGAGCCAGATCAATTCAATCAATACTATCCCATCCTATCCCTCTAAGATCCATTTTAATATTGTCCACCCACCTACGCCTTGGTCTTCCCAGTGGGCTCTTTCCTTCTGGCTTTCCCACCAATATCCTATACGCATTCCTCGTCTCCCCCATTATTGGCAATTACTTAAAGGGGCAAAAAATATTTTTTGGACAGCGGTGTAATACTGTTATTTGTAAGGTGGCACGCGCGATGAAAATGATTGGATTTATTGACACTTTGGTTACAAGTTCTCTTAAGCATATGCAAATACAGCGCTATCGCTGATTTTTTTACACACACACACATTCTCACACTCTCACACACTCTCACTCTCACTCTCTCACACTCTCTCTCACACTCTGCTCCTCTCCTGGTAACACACGTAAAAAGCAGGAACTGTAACAGTCTTACTGAATCACACATTGCAAGCATTACACACGAATTAAGCCTTCTAATCATACCCAAAGTATTCACAGGCCGACTTCTTATTCTTCTTCTACTACGAGCTTTCCGTCCTTATCTTCCACCGAAAACTCAGAACTGAACACGTAGCACCATTTGTCTTTGCACGGACCCCACAGAAAACACCGCCTCCCACTGTTGTGGATGCATGTTTACAGCTGCGTTCACTGGCAACACAATTCTATACCCGTGCTTTTGATCGGCGCGGGACGCATAGAAAACAGTTGCCTCTATATTCTCTATTCGTGTTTACAGATATGTTGCCTGGCAACGCGCTGATCAAATCTGTTAACAATATATTTTCGAGAAATCCACCGTCAACATCAGTGCACTTTGCAAACTCGTGTGAGGACATGGAGTGTTGCTCGTCTGTGCAGTGAAATGGCTCTATCTTGGAAACCGTTCGGAATAGGACACATGTACGTATACAATTTCTTGCTTAGAATGGCCGATACTGTGACCTGCTGCGACATTCTGTGTAAAACAGGCGGTTTACGGTTGACAATTCGTGCTCTTTTTGGGAGAAGACGTTAAGAGTCACTCCCGACGTAGCATTGGACGACATCTGAAAGGAAATGGGCCGTTGTTGCTCTCACCCGGTACAGTCCTGTGCTTGACATGAGCCGCGCGATAAACGTGACACTTGCTCATTAGGAACTTCGCTTTTTGAAGAAGCATTACATGGATATCAAAGTAAGAACACGGGAAGTTTGAAACAAGACGCGCAAAGTTGGCATCACTGGAGTGATACACCTCGAGAGAAATTGAGAGAGTGAGAGAGGTGAACGTCTGAGTGCCAGACGCGGAAGGAAAGGAAACACAACACCAGGCATACCCCTCGATCTCTTCAGCTAACACCAACCCTGCCAACGGAAAAACAAAATAATCACCGCAGCGTCACAAACATAGGAAAAACAAATTTCTTCCTCTTCATATCTTTTCTCACATGTCTCTGGTCTGAAACAAGTGGGCGGATTCATATTATGGTCTTCTCGTATATCACCGTGCAGACTGGTTGGTGAACAGCAACGTTTCAGAAGGACACCGCCTACCGCCTGTATCTTCAGGGTAAAATGTGGGTTTAGATTCTACCTTTGAGCAGATATATCCTATTCCTTAATCGTGGGTTCGATATTCCACTATTGCGGAAGGCAATTTTGTTCCACAGGGTCAAATACAAATACCCCCCCCCAAAAAAAAAACAAGAACCAAAACAATATCAATTAGCACGAGTAGTTACATGAATTAAAAGAGGTAAAGCTATCCCTGTAAGAGGCCATGGAGGCCCGTAGGATTGTGAGACGTCGAGACTCTCACGTTTTCTAGACAATCGGTCACAGATGGCGGTACAACTGTCAGCCTTACGTCCTGGCCGCCCTTTACCCCAAGGAAGATTCCTGGTACTCATTTCTGTTAGAGGCTGAGTCGAGTCCAGAGTCATAGTGCGGCTGGGAGGATTAGGTCAGCTGAAAATTCCGCTGGACTCATCGGGAATCGAACCCGCGACCTTCCGACCGGTAACATAGTGCCTCAACAAACTACGCTACCGCGTGCTCCAAACTTACAGGAGTATGAAACACAAATTTCTCATTATAAGGGAAGGGGTTAGAAATATTGAAAAGAAAACTTGATTAAATATTTCGACCTAAGACGCTGCAGACGTTTCAGGAGCTGATTTTTCGCTCCAGTTCCTTTACGTCGCTCTGCTGCGGCATACATGAACGCGCCCCTAGCGCGAATGCGCCTCCCAATATGAGGAAAACTTGCCTGCAATGAATCGTAACGGAGGGAAATATATTTTTCTTCTGTTGTTGCTCACAGTTCTGACTGAAACTAGACCGATTGTGTGCACTTCGAGAATCATGCGGATGGATTTACTTGAGACCTTGCCTGGCACCAGCCTCATATCACTCTCCTGTCTGTCGGAACCCCCGCTCCCAGCCTGCCATAACCTTTGATCTGACCATCGTACGAAAAAAATCCGGGGTTTTCATTGCAATCTCTCGGGTTATGACACCATGCAGTCTTCTACACGGTTGCCAACACACCGCCTTCATTATCGGCGTCATACACTTAAGTTCATGAGCCGGGAAAGCTCACTGACTGGCTACGGGCTGGGCGGCCGAGGGGTCGGAGTTCGGGCTCCTGTTGGGTAAAAATTTTTGTTTTCTCCACGTTGTCCAGGCCGGTTCTCAGATGGACCCAGGGTACCGGGGTCTCTTTACCCGGGGGTAAATCCGTCGGGGCATGAAGCTGACCACTCACCTCCAACCAGTGCCACAAATACGTGGATCTATACACTCACTCCCCCATACGCCTTCATAGCGTACTGTTTATTTACTTAAGCACAGAGGCAACTTTACCTTAGCTTGGGCACTAAGTTCTGACACCGTGTAGTCTGGTGGGTGGTTACAAACGCCCAGAATAAACATATCACTTCCATCATCAGGATTCTACTCTGGCTCATAACACCGTGTAGTCTGGTAATTACCGACGTTTCGGAAGAACATGCTCCATCCATCATCTTGGTTCTACTGTGGCTTAGAACACCGTCTATATTTGTAGGTGGTTACAAATGTTAGAACACGCCTACCATGTCATAATCTAGAAGACCACAACATGAATCTTTAAAGTCATGAAAACGTAATGAAGTAACTCACAATACAGTTGATAGGAGGAATTTTGCGAAGACGGTAACAGAAGTAGGGAGCTTGCTGACCGGCTGAGCGGCCGTAATCTGTGGCCATTGAAACGTAAACTATGAAAGGAGAATCGACGTTACATTCGTCGTTAGAATTAACGTCTCATAATTCAACGTAAAAATATTCTTTCTAAAGGACCTATTAACACTTTAAAAGGCCATAGTTACTAAAGGTACCACAGCATTCTTTATGTGTTACGTATGACTTTCAGAACAACCCGTCATTATTCCCCCTCTTTAGCAGCAGCTAATTGGTTCTCACGGTGGAGACGAAGCATGTTTTCTGTGAAGTAAGAACTGAGTTATAAATGTTATTCAGACTGCCGTTCCAAAGTCAATGTCGAAAGTCAGGTCATGCGCAGTGGAGCACCTCCTTAGCTTCTACTTATAACAAAGTCCACTTCCCACATCTTTACCTTTTCCACTTCCTGGCTCTTCACCCTATCGCAAATGCACATTAACCAAAAGCAGGAGCGGTCACTGCCTGGGAACCGTCAAAGCTGTAAAAATACTCTCCCCCGACTCCCAACAATGTAGTCTCTCTCTCTCAGGCTTAAAATAGTTGAGTCCCTTCTTATGTCTATTATCAATAATGTAAGAAACATCAACCCCCAACAATGGAATTCTTTGGGTAAGAAAGATTATATTTTCCATTTGTCAGTGTTTTGAGTATGGATAATTCATGCATCAGATCGGTTCGAAAAAATGGGCATAAACCGAGACTGCAGAAACGTACAGCGGAGTATTTACCAAAAGGGCGGTCAGTATTTCAACCCCAAAAGGGTAAGAGAGAGATCCATTTTTATCACAAGACGTATGATCTACGTATTGCGTATGTAATTACTTATTCATCAACACAGGCTTATGGCAGCGTAGTGTAGTTGGTTGAGACACTACGCTACAAGCCAGAAGATCTAGGTCATTAGTTTTTTTTTCAGTTGACCTAATCCTTCCAGCCACATTATGGTTCTTGGGTCGACTCAGCCACTAACAGAAATTAGTACGTGGAATCTTCCTGCGGGTAAAAAGCGGCCAGAGCGCAAGAGTGACCTCACACACTTGCCACGGATTAGAAACACTTTACACCGAGCAGTGTGACGTAGTGGTGACGCTCCAGCTCCTATTCGGGAGGTACGCGGTTCGAATCTGGGTTGGGAAACTGGCTATCACGACTGAGGTTTTTGGTTATTTTTCTCAGTTTCTCCTTACAAATTCCAAGATAAATTCGATTAAGTTACGGCCGCTTCTTCAAATTCCTTTTCAATTCATCAAATATCCTAAACACTCCCCGGCATATAGTATAGGCACTTATGGGGGTTGTAAACCCTTCCAAAAATAATATTTTCAACGCTAGAAACAATATACGTGTACCTCGTTCAGAAATAAAAATTTATTCTGTTTTCTCTGCATTTATTATTAGAGACACTCGCTGTTAATAACGCTCTCTAATATCCTCTTTGCAATTTCTTGATAAGCTGACAGCCGCTCATCTGACCAATAAATTCGCCACCAAAAGAAGGTTAGCTATGGTGCCCGAAAGAGCCCGCCACTAGGCACTGTTCTGTATCCATTGCGCTAAGGCCAAATTCTCACATCCCATAACCTCATGATCCATTTTAATATTATCCTACAGGCCAAGTCGATTCCCGGCAAGTGTAACGGGGAGGCCGCGCCATAGCTCAATCGGTTAGTCGCTGGCTTCCCACTGCGGCGGCCCAGGTTCGAACCCAGGTCTTGTCAAGTGGGATTTGTGGTGGACAAATGGCGCTGGGGTAAGTTTTCTGAGAGTACTTCAGTTTCCCCTGCCAATCTTCATTCCGCCAAATTCTCCATCATCATAATCACCCGGGGCAGGTACAATAGGCCAATCAATGGCCTCAGTGCAGAGTTGACCCAACTGGACTCCACCCCCCCCCCACTAAGCGAATTAAAAAAAAAAGTGTCACGGGCAGTGAAGTATGATAACACAGTGTCGTGCCTAGGGTGGCAGCCCTGTTTCTTCCTCTCAACTCCCCTTGCTCTTCAGAAGGCAGAATGCAACGATGGAACGTCACTAAGACAAAAGGCACTTGGAAATAAAAGCGTTCCTACCGTATAGGGGGGCCCCATTGTCAACCAGGGCACAGAGAATACCATCTCCCCCCCCCCTTTATACTTATCAACAATTCAGACTTCAATTTATGATTTCGTGCAAAAAAGAACCATGACTCCGCAACGACTTTCGTCACAGATCATGCTGACTCTTGCGGTAATGCTCCAAACATTTATTTGGGAGGTGTTCGGTTCAGATCTCGGCTAGGACACCAACTCTCCTGAATGCAGAACTTCGCTAGACAATACCGTCACATGCTAGTGATTATACGTGGTGAATAACTACCGATAACTATACAAGATTCTACACATTCTAGAATCACTGTACTGCAGCACAAATAAACTGTTTTGTCTTCACCAGTCGTTGCTTAGTAACGGCTTCCAACAATGTAGATTCCTCAGATACCGTACTCATGTCCTTACCGGCTGGCGACTCTCTCACAATTCTATGACGGTGCGTCGGCGGTTGTCGCCACACACACGCCGCTTCTAACAGTTATATCACAGTCGCTCATATGTTAGCGAGCCGTTGCCTAGTGAAGGCTCCTTCCTTTATCGAACAGTTCTCACGCAACGAGAAAGTAGTCAAGCCTCAATACGTTACTGGAGTACAGTAAAACAGATTTAAGTCTGGTAGAAATTCACCGACGGATAGGTTGAACAAACTGTCTCATTCTTCATGGTAGAAGTGGAGCTCTAGTCTCTGCGCAGGTCTTGCTAGATGCTTGCTTTACGATTTTCAATATGGAGGCAGTATGCTCTCCCGAAAATTCGGTGCACCTCTAGCAGGTTATACCGCGTCACAGCCCACGTGCGTTGTGGGTTAATGCGCCCGGGTTGGACATCGCAGTAGAGACGGACGCGCTAGGTAACACTTTGTACTGTCTGCTTATGCCAAGTTGCGAAATACATCAATTAGGAAGCCTCTCTGTAAGATGAAAGAAACAGCCTTGGTTCTGTCCTTACTGCGTGTACAGAGCGACCATTCCAGGTGCACTTCGTGTCAAACACAAGGAGTGAGCCTGCCTCTAAATACGTGTAAGGAATGCCGGTAAGAGTGTCCTGAGGAACCAACTTCGTGGAGCAGTATTATTCGTACTATATACTTCAGTCTTCTGGGCCGCGACGTCATGCGATCTCGTGCACGTGACGTTACACTCTGAACCCACGGATGCGTGAAGTTACACTCTGAGACCTAAGGATGACTGAAGTTACACTGTGCGACCAGGGGCTAGGTGAAGTCACACTGAGACCTAGGGATGCAATAAAGTTTCACTCTGAGACCTAGGGATTCGTGAAGTTACAGTCTGAGACCTATGGACATGTGAAGTTACACTGAGACTTAGGGATGCGTTAAGTCACAATCTGAGACCAATGGCTACGTGAAGTTACACTCTTGAGACCTGACGTGTACAAGAGTTTCGCTCTGAGACCAAGTGATGCGTGAAGTTTCACTCAGAGACCTATGGATACGTGAAGTTTCATTCTGAGACCTAAGAATGCGTGAAGTTACATTCTGAGACCAAGGGCCACGTGGCTTCTCACTCTCAGACCTAGGGACGCGTCTCGTTACACTCTGACTCTTAGGGGTACGCAAAGTGTCGCTATAAGACCATGGGCTATGTGAGGTTTCACTCTCAGATTAAGCGCTACGTGAGGCCGCATCATAGCTCAAGCAGTTAGTCGCTGGCTTCCCACCGCGGCGGTCCGGGTTCGATCCCGAGTCAGGTCAAGTGGGATACGTGGTAAGTGGCGCTGGGGCAGGTTTTCTCAGAGTACTTCGGTTTCCCCTGCCAATCTTCATTCCACCAATTGCTCCACAATCACCCTCACCTATCGTCTGGGGCTGGTACAATAGGCCAGAAGTGGCCGCAGTACAAGGGACTTAGTCCCACCCCACTAGCAATAAAAAAAAGGGCTACGTGAAGTATCACTCAGACCAAGGGCTACGTCGAATTCAAAAGGTTGAGACCCACTGTCCCACCTACAGAACGAAATATTTGTTTCGAAACACACGGTGGATGAGAGCACCGTGTAACATCCTGGAGACTTATTAGCTGACACTGCAAGTGGTGGGATCAACCCGATGATAACACTGGTGTCAGTCACACTGGGGTGATCCGCCCCCTCTCCAGGGAGGGTGCCCGGCATTAATGACCTGTCATAACGGGCGACAGAACAAGTGTCTTCGCCCAGACTTGGAGAGATAAGCTCCCGTCAGTAGAGACGGGTCGGAGCGTTAATGCAGCCTGTACCCTCTTCGCGCAAAGACAAAGTGCAAACGTGGGGTTCCGAAGGAATCAACAGCACACCTTGAGGTTCTCACAAAGCTTTCGTTATTTCAGACAAAAATGTTGCTCTTATAAATAAAATATAAGGCTTGGCCTTTTAAAATTTCAGAAACAAGAAACAGCAAGACCTCCAAAAAATGAAAAAGTGCAATCTATAATAAAATTGAGCTTTAATTCATGAACGTTTCATCAATAATATAATTAAACTAGTTAAAGTGAACTTGACGCAGTGATGAGCGTAAGTAGGAAGTGACTGAATAACAAGTGAAAGTGAAAGCATAACTAGTGATCTGAATTGAAATTCGATTCACAAACTTTAAATTTTTAAAAATTTTAAACTTAAATTTTAACTTTTGACATTTAGATCAATTTCAACTTGTGTTTTATGAGAGAGCTTGATATATTATTGAGCGTGAGCCTGAATAAGATACAGGACCGAATAAGTGAGAAGACGAATGTGATTGCGTGTAATTATACAGCTGTGTCTGTACACCCGAGGATGACCTCTTGAGGTCGAAACATGTGGTGTAATAATAATAATAAAAATATGTTGTGTGGTTGGTAAAACTGACTCTAATATTGAAGAAATAATACCCATTTATTATTATTATTATTATTATGCTTTACGCATTACGGCATGCGGTCTGTTTCAATTCAGAGTCAACTTCTAAAACTTGAATCCTTCAGACGTTTGGGCACGGGGTCAGCCCATCGCAAGATCACAATCTACACACGACAACACAAAGAGGAAAAGAAATGACTATGAGATACGTCCATGCCTCAACTGGGATTCGAACCCACGATCCTAGTGTTCGAGGGGCAGAAACCATTATGCGTCTGATACAGCCCGAGCACTGAGGCGAGCATTTTTATTGCGCAACAATTTAAACTTTCCTTTACCTACTGATATGTCTGTGGTCATGTATGGGTGTGAAACTTTGTCTCTAACATTAAGGGAGGAAGAATAGACTGAGGGTGTTGAGGAGAATATTTGGACCAAAGAGAGATGAAGTGACGGGAGGTTGGAGAAAACTGCATAATGAGGAGCTTCATAACTTGTAGTCTTCTCCAAGTATAATTAGAATGGTCAAGTCAAGGAGAATGAGGTGGGCAGGGCATGTAACACGAATGGGGGAGACGAGGAATGCGTATAGGATATTGGTGGGAAAGCCATAAGGAAAAAGACCACTGGGAAGACCAAGGCGTAGGTGGATGGACAATATTAAAATGCGTCTTAGAGATAGGTTGGGGTGGTATGGATTTTATTGATTTGGCTAAGGATAGGGACTGCTGGAGGCTCTTGTGAACACGGTAATGAACCTTCGGGTTCCATAAAATGCTGGCAAATTCTGCAGAATTGGCGGTTCCTCCAGAAGGGATCAGCTCCATAAGTAAGTAAGTAAGTAAGTAAGTTTACCTATTGATATCACTCCACGGAGATTTAAAAAGATGACGTGCTCATATTTCACACGGCACTACTCCAGAATGTTGGTACCTATGTACCAAACTACACGGTATCACACTAGGGAAGACTATAATCTTAATAGGTGCCACGTCAATTCTTGCCCCCACTGTAAAGTTCTGCGCATTTATGTTGGCGGACATAAGCACGCGCTCTGACTTACTGAGCGTACTCTGACTCAGGACTACAAAACTGGTTCTGTTTCCGAAACTTAGTGTTTTCTAGAGCCTAGAATACTTGACGATGGGCAAAGTCCAAAACCCCAGTAATTCTGAGTGTTGTACACCATCGTCAGAACCCTTCAGAATCTACTTATAAGCACACAGTGTCACGTGTTGTACACAGGTGATATATTTAGCCTCGTACCCTAAGAACACCGACTGAGAATGCTCAAGAGATGCAACAGCATCTGTACTCCCCGCTAGATAATATCAGCTTGGTCAAATCGAAGAGGGTGAGAGGGGCAGGGCATATAAGTAGCATGATAAAGAAATTAATCGTAAATTTTTTAAGAAAATACTGAATGAAATACACCACTAAGAAGACATATACGTGTACTGAGTATAATATTAAAATGGATCTTAAAAAGAATGGGAGAGTATGGATTGGACCAAACTGGCTCAGTATAAGGACCAGTGGCTAGCTTTTTTGAAAACAGTAATGAATGGTCGGTGGGCCTTAATTTCTGGGCACGTCCTGAACAGTTTAGCAACTGTTACTTTCTCAAGCACTCTGCCCTCTGCGCTTAATTTAATAATGGAGTCACAAACATACAAGAAAGCACCATAGCTCAAACTGTTTGTCGCAGGCTTCCAACCACGGCGGCCTGGGTTCGATCTCACGTGAGGCCCTGTGCGATTTGTGTGGGATAAAGTGGCACTTGGGTAAGTTTCTTCCGAGCACTCCTGTTTCCCCTGTCATTTCACATCCCATCACGCTCATCTATCATCAGGGGCTGGTACAATAGGCCAAATAGTGGCCGACGTACCATGTGGACTCAGTCTCACCCCACCCCACGAATTAAAAACAAATATGTTCATGAATGTTGTGTCATCGACCGCCCCTACCTTCCTAGTGTTATTCCCTTCCTTTATTGTTCTTTTCCTACTTTCTCTTTCTTCTTTCCCTTGATCTGTTTCATTTTCTTTGTTTCCCTACTCCTTTTCTTCTCCCAGCCGTGTCGGGTTTCGACCTAGGACCTATGAGAGACCGTTTGAACATTCCAGAGGAACCCATAACATCGTTATGCTGCAGCACATCACTCAAGAGACTTCACATCTCGCGGGACAAGGTAACCCAAAGGTAGAGGAACACATCAAGACGACCTTTTCGACTTGAGACAGAACAAATATGCACATACATGTTTCATAAGCAACTACATTTCCTCTTTACGATACCATCCGACCCTTAAACACAGCATCTCAGGATGATAAAAGAAAAGATGTCTAAGACTATTATGGAAATTCTGTCTATTACGAAGACGTTCTCTGTGATCATCCAAATGTATATTAAATCTTCCTTCATCTTCCCTTGAAGCGCGAGGGAGCCTACACCACAGACAGTTCCGAAACTTGGTATACTTTTACAAGTTCCTTACAATGAAATCCTATTTCATCCTCTTTTGAAGCGCCGAGGAACCTACAACACAGACTGTTCCGAAACTTTGTATACTTTTAAAGTTCCTTCCAATTAAATCATTTCTCCTCTTGAAGCGGTAGAGAGCCTAAAGTACAGGATGTTCCGAAATGTGATAAACGTTTGTATGTTTAGATAAGATAAGCATAAGATGCTGGGTGTCCCGACATGCAATATACTTTCGAAGGCTTCTGAAAGTAAAACCACTGAAAGGTGAGAGGCAGAGTAAACGACTTGGGTATTCAGAAATGAGACAGGTCTAAAAGTTGCAGACAAAGTATGTACAATTTGAGGTTATCACAGCGGTGGCTATGAAGGGTTCTCTCTTCTGGGGTGTAACGATGTGTAGTCCGTTGCAAATCAACCGACGTTTCGAAAGAACATATCGCATCCGTTTTCAGGGTCGAAGAATATACCAATCAATAAATCAGGGTGTTCCTCAGACAAGACACTTGAGTTTCAAAGGATTCTATGGTGTTATATCCCAAAAGACTGAACTCTTAGTTTTACACAAATTGCAACGAATAATTGTTGTCTTATAAGGAATCCATTTTCTTGCAGAAATAACCGTGTGCGCTTCATATCAGATAAGACACTCGATGTATACGTATCTCATGTAAACTTCCAATGCAGAACGTCTGAACGGGTTTCAACCACCACAAAAACGTTCCTGATCTCTCGAGGTTTCAGAGACCGCTTTGTGTCACGAGTGCTACTGTACTGTACAGCCAGGGCAGCTCACTTAGTGTAGTGGCTATGTTACGAGCTGGACAACTGATAATTTCGTGTACGATTCCAGGCAGGGCTGGATATTTTCTCTTCTCCATAGCGCCCAGACCGAATCTGGGGCCCATCCAATGGGTACCGGGGGGTAATGTGACCAGGGCGTGAAGGTGACCATTCTCTAACGCCACGGTTCAAAATGCACCTCCACCCCATCATATTTCTTCACGCCATGGCCATAAATTAAGCACGAAGATATCTGGAATTGCATGCCTTCATTCTTCTTTGTTTAGAAACTAATTTCTTTACTTGTACAATTTTAGTTCAAGAAAAGTCATATCTTCTGGGATACAACACCGTGTAGTCCACGACGTTTCTGAGGGATAATTCGCTGACATCATCAGGTTCGAAGACTAACCAAGCAAGAAACCAACGCTGTTTGCTACTTGCTTCATACTGGTTTCTTCCTTAGCTTCAACTACGAGATTAAAGATGGTGACATGTCTCCCCGAAACGTCGGTTGACTTTCAACTGTCGACACGGCGTTTATTTCCCAGAAAATACGACTGTTCAAAAGACAAAATTGCTACAAGATAAATTACATCTCAATTCTGAAAGGAGAAAAACCAAACGGAAGAGAACACAAAATCTTATCAAAGTGATGAACCCTTGTCCCTTCTTTGGAACGATCTGGAATGTCTGTTTCCACTTGTCCTCTCCGGTCTTCATGTCCTACTGCGCGACATCAAAGGGGAACACATCCCCAAGCCCCACCCAACGGCTTTGTTGTATCACGGCCCGGGACATTCCTACCGGGGAACAATCCTTTCAGCACAGAAGACGCGGTAGGAAAGTGAATGTTTTTGCGGAGTCTCGGTGTCCCCGCTTTAACCGCAATTTCATCGCGAACACAAGAAAGACACGGCCGAGACAGCTTTGAAGTAATAATTGGTTCACTGTCCACTACCCTCAGCAAGCAAAAAGGTCGGTTTGTCTCCCTCGTCATGCTCCTTCCTCTTTCAGAGGGAGCATGAGCCACTAAAGAGAGAGAAATACAGACCGTATAGGCGCACAGGGTGGTGAGACGTTGAGGTTCCCACATTTTATCTTGACAAGCGCCTCAGATGGCGGTGAGGTTGTCAGTCTCCCCAGGAAGTTCCGTGGTACTCATTTCTGTTAGAGGCTGAGTCGACCACAGGGCCATAGTGAGGCTGGAAAAAATCCAATGACCTTATCGGGACTTGAACCCGCGACCTTCAGGCTTGTAGCACACTGCCTGAACCAACTACGCTACCGCGTGCCCCGCTAAACTTTACTCCTCACGCAGAAGCAGAAGTGCCCGCTTTTTGACAGGGGTACAGTTAATTTCAATTTCAGTATCATGATAGTACACGTATAAACAAGTCACGATTTTAAAAGAAGAATCGACGTTCAAGAAACTGGAGTTTATTTATACAGGGTGTTCCAGGAGGAAAGGCCAATATTCTGGAGGTCACAGTATCGGTTATTCTAAGAAGAAAAGTGTGTACGTACATGTGTCCTATCCGGTTTCTGAGATAGAGCTATTTCACTGTACAGCTCCAAAACTGTTGATAAGAAAGAGATATTACTTACTGTTTCTACTGCCGGTATTTATTGTTCATGCGACATAGTTGGGGAACTTTACCTAGTACAAATTCACCTTCGAAAGTTCCACCGTTAACATCAATGCGATTTGCAACTTGTGTCAGGACATGGCGTGTTGCTTCTCTGTACTATGTACAGTGAACTTTAGAGTGAAATAGCTCAACTCGGAAACCGTTCGGAATAGGACACATGAATATACACAGTCCTGCTTAGTGTGGCCGATAATATGACCTCCCGGAATATTGACCTTTCCTCTTGGGACATCCTGTATAATTTGAAAAAGTGAGAATGAGGATTCGAATCGCATCAAATCTCTATCACAATATTTGCACATCGCTTTAGCATCCGTGCCACCGTACATATTGGTAACAGTATGGGTTTAATTACGTAATATGTGTGTTCTGTTAGTTCCGCAGTAGGAAACAGGTGACACAGGTGGTCAGAGTTTCTGGCTACAGATCCAGAGGTCCGGGTTCGATTCCCGGGGCTACCAGATTCTTTTCTGGGAAGTAGTGGGTCTGGAACGGGGTCCACTCAGCCTCGTGAGGATAACTGAGGGCCTATTTGAAGAAAATAGCGTCTCCGGTCTAGAAAACCGAAATTAACGGCCGTGGGGAATCGTTGCGCTGACCACGCGACACCCTCTATCCGCAAAAGTTGGCACTATCTTCGCCGACAAACGGCGGTCGCTCGGTCGATATAGTTCGCTTGCGGACTAAAACCACCGAGTTTTATTTCCATATACATTTATATCAGTGTGGGGAAGAGGACAAGGTTTCGGCCTCTCATCCAAAATTGTTAAGGTCATTTCTAAAAACATAAGTCAAAATTCAATCTTAGGTCTGCATTATTTAAGAGAAAATAAAATCCTGATATTATAAAAGAGATGATGATACAGGTCACTGTCTCCATAGAGCCTCTGTATACCACAATTTACTCCTGTACTTTCCTAAAGAACTAAAAAGGATTACTCCAACAATTTCGCCTGCAAACATACTGCCCAACATGCATCTCTGTTAGTTGTGTTGCATCATATGCGAAGGAGATTCAGTCCATAGGCCACAAACATATATGTAACGTACAACATGCTACTTGAAACTGAAAAAAGAAGAATATTTATTTCTCGACATATCCTCCACCAACATTGATACACTTATCCTGTCCCATTGCTTTACCCGTGTGTCGAAACCCTCAGCACAGAAGTCTTCTGACTACTGTCTCGGCCATTTCCGCACCTCCTCTTCAACCTCTTTGTCATCAACTAAAGGTTTTCCACCGAGGTGGAACCGCTTTACGCAACAAACACTTTCCACCTTAAAAAGGAAACATTTCTTTATGAGGGATAGGGACCAGTGGAGGGCTCTTGTGAACACGGTAATGAACCTTCGGGTTCCATAAAATGCTGGGAAATTCTTGAGTAGCTCCAGAATTGGCGGCTCCTCCAGAAGGCCTCAGCTCCACGAGTAAGTGTCCTTTGCACTCAGTCCTTGTACAGAAAAACAAAACAAAACAAAAACGCATAACAGAGCGCTACTCTTTGGTAGAACATTCCTCAAGTACGGTCGCCAATTTGATTACTGAAACCAGCCTCTGAACATGCGCATGCGCGTTTCCTACCTAGACTGTCATGAAGCCGGACTGTGATGCTACCTAGTGATATACATATAACTGTTTCACTTCAGTTTGTGACTTACTTACTTACTTACTTACTCTTCCTTGTATAATGGAAGCATTATGATGGTTTTACGTGAAACATTTATAACAGCGATTGTCGGTGGGCCGAACTCAGACAAACAGATTTATAAGTTTTTGAACAGGAAAGACATGACTTGCCATTTTTTATCGATCTAACAGCCCTTCATCTGAAAATGGCTTCATATTTCTTCGCTGCTTTCCCCCAACGAACATAACATCAAAGTTCTTCTGAAAAAAGAAAGACACAACCAATAAAACGGAGTACCAAACATGTGAAAACCATGGAGCCCACAACACGGCTACTACACCTACGATTTCTTCTATTATGACGTAATTGGAACAGGCAGCGGCTAATATATTGTCTTCTGTCAATTTTTACCTATAACTGAACCGCGGTACCTCGGTCGGTAAAGTGACTAGCTGAACTACATGGAGCCGAGCCCTTCTTCAGAAACTTGAAGTTGTGCAGCTACTCATGAACTTCCCAGCATTTTATGGAACCCGAAGGTTCATTACCGTGTTCACAAAAGCCCTCTAATTGTCCATATCTTGAGCCAGATCGATCCAGTCCATACCACCCCATCCTATCTCTTTTTTTTTTCTCCCTTGGCACTACAGCCCCAGTGGGCCTAGGCCTACCTCCATGAACTTCTCCGTTCACTGCGGTTTTTCTAGATCTTACACGTTCGGTAGGACTTCTTGGGCGGGTGATCAGCTCGTCGCAAGGCCTCTACCTGTACACAAACACAGAAAAACGCACACAAACATTCATGCCCTGAGTGGGATCCGAACTCACGATCCCGGTTTCCAAGCGAGCGAAGACAGTACATGCCTTAGACCGCTCGGCTACTGTGACCGGCAGTGTATAAGAATAATATATAAGAATTCAGTTCGTACCTCACAGGAAACAGATCCGAACCCACGATCCCGGTTTCCAAGCGAGCGAACACAGTGCATGCCTTAGACCGCTTGGCTACCGTGACCAGCCACCTTATCTCTAGGATACATTTAAATATTATCTACCCACCTACATCTGAATCTTCCTACTCGTCTCTTTCCTTCTGGATTCCCCACCAATATCTTATATGTATTCCTGTTCTTCCACATTCATTCTACATGCAATACTACTCTCATTCTCCTTAACTTGATCCTTCTAATACCTGGAGAAGAGTACAAGTTATGAAGCTCTTCATTATGCAGTTTTCTCCAACCTCCTCAACACCCTGTTCTCAAACACCCTCAGTCTATGTTCCTCCCTTGAAAAGTGACCTGCTACGGGATACAATAATGAGGCTCCATTGCAGAACGGCACTGTGGCAGCCTTAAGGTAAAATATAGCCGCTGTCCTCCATCTTTAGTCAAGGTTACAACGCTGTAAAATTCCATCTCAATACGCAATCGTCACGTGGCGCTAGGCACACTGATAACAAGATACTGATCTGTCTGTTGCTTAACACGTATCATGACTGACTGCGCAAAACAGGTCCGCTCCTCTCTACAGCACCCAGACCGGCTCTGGGGCCCAAACAACCTCCTATACAAAGGGCACCAGGGGATATTTTCCTGAAGGAAAAGTGGCTGCAGTATGACGCTAACTTTTCACCTCCATTTGGTGTCGAAGTTAAGAAACCGTGAAGCTATAACCCTCCCACAGATATTAATAGTGTGAAGTTTCACCAATAAAATCATGAAATTTAACTTCCCTCCCAGTCTAGTACAGCAAATCGCTGCTGGTCCTCGCCAGCACAGTCGTTCTTGGTTTCGGGCCCCGTCGGAATCCCTGACCAAATCTGTGTTCATTCCGAGACCGTTTATATGTGAGGAAATGTGGTCTCTTCGATGACAAGGTGCTTCCCGTGTGAAGCTTTGGTGCATAACAAAGCACAGAGACGGTTTTATCTGCCTCCTTTTAGCTCCAGACAATTCGTGTCATTAACGTACTCCTTCTTACATAACCACTCATTTGCTACTTCACGTCTCTTGGGCCCAAAATTTTCGTTTGTGCCTTAATTTCAAGAAGACTCGTCTGCAGTTTGTATCCTCCCTGACAGTAAAGTACATAAGCCACTAATTATAATCATTCTTAACGCTAACAACAGTATACATGTGTATTCAAGGCCGTGGTGAATATCTTCTCAGAATACTAACAGAACTCAGAGATGACAATCAAAATGGCAGGCTTTGACACAGCTGTTTATCACGAAAACGTCTGTCTGTTAACGACATTTATTTATTCTAGAATTTGTTACATTTCCTGATCTTAACTACACTAATTAAAAAATTTTTTTTGCTTGTAAATCAGTTAAACTCGACAGTTTGATTGTAATCGGGAATGAAATGTAGATGTCTCCACTGATGACACAGATTCAGCCCACGACAATCGACTCATTAAGAAACAACGATCTATTGCTGTTGAATGCTTGTCCAACAAAACAGTGAATCAACAGTAACAATTCTTGGTTGAGGTCTATGATTTTGTTGTTGTACTGAAGTCCAAACGTTACAGGTCCCCGGACCCAACGAGCTATAGAAAACTAAAATCATTCAGTCCTATCATCGGCAGGAATTGGGGAGGGGGGAATGTTATTGCGAAACACACAATTAGAGCGGGTTAACAAAAGATGAAATTGTCAACACTATATCACACACAAGCAGAAGTACCCATCCGGGGTTGGTTGCCTGCCTTGTCAAGACTACAACATTGTAGCATGTACACCTGTTGCCAAATAATGACTTTGTAAACAACGCCCGCTGCTAGGCAACATATTCCTAACATGCATCAACGGACTAAATTGGAAGATGTGTTCTCTTACGAGGTCCTGTGAGAATTGGCTGACGCAAAACTAGATGAATTGTTGGAGGCAGTGTTTTCTATGAGGGCCGTGTAGAGGTGTTATAAGCAGGAAAAGTTTAGATTTGTTAGTTAGTTGTGAGACAGTATCCAGCCTGTAAGTACGTGAACACGGAAGCTGAGGGATCTACCGCGTTGGAAGCCGATATCAGGCGACAACCGGTGAAGACACAGCAGACTGAGAAGACTTAATACATGTTGCAGTTAAATATAAGTACGTGAATTAGCTATATAGCTATAGTTACATGTAAATAAATCCGATTAAAAATCCAAACTCTGTCTATAGTCACTCATACACGTGACAATCTATAATTGCATAACTACAAGCGTAGTTGGTTGAGGCACTATGCTACAAGCCGGAAGGTCGCGGGTTCAAGTCCCGATGAGGTCATTTGATTTTTTCAGTTGACCTAATCCTTCCAGCCGCACTATGGCCCTGGGGGCGACTCAGCCTCTAACAGAAATGAGTACCAGGAATTAATTAAATAATTTTCCTGGGGAGTAAAGCGCGGCCGGCGCGTAAGGCTGACAACCTTACCGCCATCTATGAGCCGATTGTCTACATAATGTGGGAGCCTCAACATCTCACAACCCTATGGGCCTTCACGGCCTGGTACAGCAATAGCTGTACTTTAATTTTTACTCTAAATAAGGAATATCGGTCAATTTGAGACATTTCAGTTTAATCATGAAACTAGAGAAAGAAAATTGGAACGATGATTGAAATTTAAGCACCCCCCAAAAAAAATACTTAAACGTCGCTTTAACTGGTGCTGCTATCGTACATATTGGCAAGAGTACGGATATACTGTCTAGCCCATAGCCCCATTCTAACACAGAGCTGACAAAATCACGGAGTCCCTAAAACATCATTTAATGAAGGAAGATACAGCAAAAATAACGCAAGGTATTTGACAGTGTTTTAGTGTCATGTCGGCAGAGTGTCATATTTGCATATAAATGAAACAGGTTGAGGTCCTCCGCTGAAGTCAATGGCTCCTGTTAATGGACGTTCTCTGTAGCACTAGCTTCAGTCCCTTATCTCCCCATGCACTTGAGAGTAACATCTGCTCTTCTGCGTGCCATCTGCTGCCAAGGACGTGGGTTCATCTCCTACCTCGGGAGAAGACACTTCTTTACACAGTGCAAAGTAAAAACATTGGGTGAGTATACAAATGCCTTGAAGAAATCCGAAACGTCGCGGTGAGTCGGCTCATGGGGAGATACTTCTGACTTGTACTCGGAAGCTTCTCCTTTCGATTTGCGGCCGTAACAACCACTAACCTGAATAAGGGCCGCGCTATAGCTCAAGCGGTTAGTCGCTGGCTTCCCATTGCGGCGGCCCGGGTTCGATCCCGGATCTGGTCAAGTGGGATTTATGGTGGACAAAATGGCGCTGGGGCAGGTTTTCTCAGAGTACTTCGGTTTCCCCTGCCAATCTTCATTCCACCAATTGCTTCACAATCACCCTCACCTGTCATCTGGGTCTGGTACAATAGGCCAGAAGTGGCCGCAGTACAAGGGACTTAGTCCCACCCCACTACCAATAAAAAAAACTGAATATGGATTTCCATGGATTTCTTCAGTGTCTCCAGGTAAATACCGCGATAGTGCCTATCAGGCCATGCCCAATTCCTTACAGATCCTTTCCAATTCATTATTCACTACCATCCAATCACTGGACGTTATAAAGTTTCCGTTATGGATAAAAAAGTAAAGCTATTCCCGTAACACGGCATGGAAGTGCATAGGGCTCTGAGACATCGAGACTCAGATGGCAGTAAGGTTGTCAGTCTTATATGCCGGCCGCCTTTACCCCCAGGAAAATTCCTGGTACTCATTTCTGTTAGAGGCTGAGTCGACCCCAGGGCCACAGTGTAGCTGGAAGGATTACGTCAACTGAAAATTGCAGTGACCTAATCGGGAATCGAACCCGCGAGCTTCCGGCTTGTAGCAGCTCCCGCTAATTGTTCGTTAGTTACCGCAAACAAATATAAAGGTAAGTGCACATTTCAGTCGGTATAGCGGCATATGGGCTCGGTGCCACAACTTATGGCATCGGTGGGGGAGAGGTGTTTTCTTGAGGACAGAGTGGCGTGGATGTGGAGATCTCCACCCACTGCTGAGGTTTAGAATGAGTGGAGCAATACCTATACTGCCCTATACGCCATCATAACGTGCAACGTAGTTAAGCAGAAGGTCAATTTTATAGTCCACAAGAACCTGCAGGGTCTCGTCCCAGAAGACGGTAAATATATTACCAGACTACACGTCGTCACATCGAAATGGACCATCCATTTCACGTTATTATGTAGGTATAATCTCTCTGACTGCTATCCCTCAACCTCCACACATCCGTGGCTCTTCCAAGAGGTTTTCAAACCAAAGTCATGTGATTTAATTTATCATAAACATGGAACATCATACAAACACTAATAATAAATATAGATTTGAGTAATACTGAGGTTTAATCGGCTCACTGACTGTGAAACATAATGACAATCCCATCGAAAGCGGCCACAAAGTTTCAAAGCCATGAAACTACTAACAATATTAATGAAACGCCGTACTAACAGCCTTCCGACCTGTTAATTTCAGTCGCATAAGAGCTAGACTGAAAGCATGGTGTACACGAGATTGTCGTGGTCTATTTTAACACATGACTGATCACAACAAATGCTAAATATTCGTATGGTTCCAGGTTCGAATCTCGTCCCGGAGACCGAAGTCTAGTTTGAGGGCTTCTTGTAAGTTTTCTTACTCCCTCCAGCAAGTAATATTAATTTATCTTGAAATGGGCCACGACCACTTCCTTTCCGACCCCTCTTAATCCGTCGATACTAGTTACGAGCCGACAAAGAAAGGTACTGTCCGTGTAACACATTTCTGAACGTGTCACACCTCGGGTAGCCAACCTTACGGAAGATATGTCCCGCGCGTTCAACTAGATATTTCGTACGGCGATTTTCCTTCGCATGATAGTCACGATTTGGGGATGTGACTATTGACGGGGTATGGGCTGGATAATGGATTTATTGACCACTTATACACACCACTCGGAACTACAACTAATTACAGCGCCACTGCTGATTTCCACACTTAACAGTTCACTACAGCACCCGGTAAGCTCTTTCCGGCAGTTCCCTGGCAACGGCTTCTAATAATGGAGATTCTTCAGCTTCCCGCGCTCAGCTCCCCTTGTCACAGCCGCCCGCGCAGAACTCTTTTTCTTCACAACTCAACTGCCAAACCTCAATCACCAACTTCGGAACTCGAGTGACCCTGCTTATAACATTTCGGCACGAACCACATAGGAAACAGTTCCCATTGTGTCAAATAATACCTCGACAGTTGTATGCGTATTCTTTGCCGCGGGAACTCGATTACTGAGCAGTTGTCTAGCGATAGCCCGGGTATAGTTGATGTGTTTAGCGGCCGTTACCAAGCAACGCACGTTCCTTCTCGCGATCGTTGCATAGAAACAGCTATAAACGCTACAGTAAGTTGAAAATAGAACCTAGTTAAGTTCTAGTGGTGACATGACGTCACTACCTGATAACGCAACCTCAGAGATGTTACAGGCATAACATACTCGTGTTGTCATGTTCCACGGGCGTGACTAATAACGGGGTTTCGGATGTGATGATTGCATTTATTGATCACTCCTTGTACAATCACCAGTAATCACAGTTAATTACAATATCTCACAATGAATCTTCAGCCGAACCCTTCTTCCTTGACTGCCTAGGACTCACTCAATTCTGACTGAACTGCGTGGACCCACAGTTTACAGCCAATCAGTTCGTCTTGGCGACAAGTCCCTCTAGACTCACGACCGGCGGTACTTTTTTTTTTTTTGCAACTGAACACTTGCGGTCATAGCCCTTATGTAAAGCTCATTAGTAGCTCCTGCTACAATGGCGGTCTGCGTGGACTCGATCTGCGTTTCCTGTTTATATACCGTCGGGACGTACATAGAAAACATCTTTCAATCTAGTATCCACAGAAACGTATGTTTATCATTCAGAGACGAGTTGTTTCAAGAATCTATCTCCATGAAAACTTATTTACCGAGCCGTTGCCTAGCACTGGGCCTACGCACCACAATATTACGACAAATGTTCCCACTAAATCAGACGCAGCTTCCCGTGACCTTCAGAAAGTCGGTTTGCATTTAAAGCAACATCGCACGGGACGACACAAGACAACGCATTACTGTGTACCATCCAATCTTCCTCGTGTGTTCACACAGCACTAAACTTTCTAAACAAAATGGCGACATTTTCACCACTATTCTTCCATCCCCTACAGACACAATAATGTAACACTGTAAACAATGAGCTGTTCTCGTGATTCGCGAGAATGACGTAGAGCCACATGGCCGCTCGGAGCTGACGCTGTTTGGGTTGCAAAACTGAATCGAGGCTGCAGTAAATCAGGGGCAGATGCTGTAATTCTGTTAGCTGAGAACAAACACCATTCTGCAGATTTATGTGGTAGGAACTGATGCCTGCTTCACGTAGCAACACGGGCGTCTGCCATCTTAACACTTCTAAGTCTGATATTCAGTGAGCGCGGAAGTTGTCTGTAGTCTAGCTGCAGTTGTCAGTACAACTTTCATGAATAATCAATACTGGGTCCAACATGAATAGATTCCCCTGGCTTTAAAGCCGTTCAGAAGATGCGAATAATGTCACTTAGTTGTGTTATGTTAGTATCGAAACATGAGAAACACAGAGAAGTTGTCTGTGTAACTTCCATGGGGCGTCAATACTGGGTCCAATGCAAAGAGATTTTCTTGTTCTCTGCCACTCAGATGATGCAAATAAGGTTATTTAAATACACAGAGTTTTTGGTATCTCTGACTGAAATTCATATACATAATAGATTCTACTTAAAGCTTCAGTTCGTACCTCACAGAAAACACTGCGTTCCTCTTAGGAAGATTAATCTGTTAATGCTGTTTAGGAAAACTACCGCTCATAACTTGCAACCCCATGTAGGTGAGTCATTCTTGAGGAGCTGTCAGTTGTGCAGCTACTCAGGAATTTTCCAGTAATTTACGGAAAACGAAGGTTCATTATTACTTTCAAGAGAGCACTCCGCTTGTCCCTATCCCGAGCCAGATCGATCCACTCCATAGCACTCCAACCTATCTAACATCTATTTTAATATTGACCACCCATCTACGTCTTGGTCGGACGAAATATATTTCTGGCAGTCCTCAGGCCGCATATGGGTCGTGTACCTCATAGGTACAATGCCTACCCAAGGCTTGGGTTAGACGGACTGGTCGAGTGAATGTGATATGTTACGAGCCTCCGTCTGGTGACGTAGGAGCCGCTGAAATGAAGAATCCCGCAACAGATTGATTACATGCAAAATGGTGTAATATTTTACAACAAGTTATGGGGAAGGCTTTAGAGTGACACACTTCTAACTGTGCAGAATACCCTCCTACAGACAAAACTCTGTTTCGGTGTGGAGGCTACGGAGAACAGAATAAGAGGTTCTTTGAAGAAACAAACCCCTAACTTTGTCTTGACAGAAGGAACGCGTCCAGGACAAGAAAAAATAAGTGGGGATTCACAGACAGAGGCGAGAGAGGTTGGAAGCATAGGAGAAGAGAAAGTCATAAGTCGTAGTAAAAGTGACAAGACATTTTGTTCTGAAGGAGGAAAAAGTGTTGTGTTGTTAGAAGGTTCCCAGGCTCCACCCGTTAGTCCTTCTGATAACAGTAGAGTGAAAGTGATGACGTTATGACAGAATTAGTTTGGAAGCATAATTTGGAAAAAAATATTTCAGCGCATTGTCTAGAAAGTGTGGGAGCCTCAACGTCTCATAAGCCTACAGGTCTTCAACGGCCTCTAACAAGGGTAGATTTATATTTTAGTGGTTTTGGCATCAATGGAGCTTGATTTTGATGAATTTTAATCGGGGAGGGTTGAATGAGAAGAACGGAGCAGCCACTTGGAACTTGGGAACCATCACAGCATTTACCTGAAGACAGAGGAAACCCAAGGAAGCCTGTGTCGAGACGGAAATACTTTGTTTCACATCCGAGGTCGTATATACTGACTGGCATGGGCTTAACCTTCCGAAAGTTCCATTAATTTCACTAACAACTGAGAAGAAAAGCCGCGATAGCTCAGTCGGTATAGCGACTGGCTACGGGCTGGCCGACCGAGAGTTCGGAGTTCGAATCTTGGTAGAGCCAAGAATTTTCTCTTCTCCACGTCGTCCAGACCGGCTCTGCAGTCCACCCAACCTCCTACTCGAAGATTACCGTGGGCTCTTTCCCCGGGGATAGAGCGGCCGGGGCGTGAAGTTAACCACTCACCTTCAGCTAGTGCCGAGGTCAAGAAAATGTGGATCTATACATCCATTCCCCATACGCCTTCATAGCGTACTGTTTAATTATTTAAGCATAGGGACAACTTTACCTTTTACCTTACAACTTGAAAGAAGCTTCAGGAAAATTATATTGTTTTCTCACTGATTTGTCCCTCTGGACCAATAGTTAGGCTAAAGCAAGTTTATGACGCAAGACTCGCAGTATTTGTCTCTCCTTCCTGGGTCAAATTAAAAACTTATTTACGGAGTAAATATCGTCTATTAATGTCTGAGTTACAACACTGGACATTACATCCTGATACAGTTTGTAAATATACGGTATGCGCCAAAAGTTCAGTACTGAAACTCGCGCATGTGCGTTTGTCGACGGGGCATAGCTCCAGCCGCACGTGTTCCCAGTAGTGAAAAGGAAGTTGTGTTGTGCAGTTGTTGGAAATGGGTCTCTTGACGGAGGAAAAAGTATTCATAGTCGAGTATTATTTCTGCTCATACGGATTTGGTCGTGAAGGGGGACCGAGTTTGAAAAAGTTGACAGAACAATTCCAAGAGAGATTTAATAAGACGGCACCAAGTAACACAGTTATGCTGTCTTCATTCATTCATCAGTAATCTGTCATACGACAGGTCCACAGTCTCTTCCAAAACAGTTCCTCCACTTAATGCGATCTAGAGCTTTCTCCTTCAAATAAAAATATACTCTTCTGTCCCCAAGGTCATCCAGCATCTTCTTACGTCTTTTTTCTCGTCTTCTGGTCGCATACATGGTATCTCTGTTCTTGGAAAGAGACTATCCAGGAAAAGTGATAATGTGGTAGTTTTTCCATTTGCTTTCCACATCGCAGTACAACCGCCGTTCAAACCACTCTGGTCACGCCTGTTGCTATACGAACTTGAACCATCTCGGGCGTCATTTGCTGTGTGCTTCAAGTCGCTGCTGATGACGCTGCTTCCGGCATCAGTTTTTGGTTTTTGGTGTCTCTCTTCGTCTGATGCCTACCCTTTGACCTGTCCAGCAAGGGAGGCCCTGCCAGTAGCTACGCTACCGCTGGTATAGCTCTCAGGGTCCTTGGCATACTCAAACCCCCTCACCACGATAGGGTGGAGACACCAACGAGAGTTGACAATTTTTTTTTACAATTTTTCTTATGCACAATCAATTACAACAGCTCAGAATCAGTGGCTGTCTAACCAATCCTTGCTGGACTACGAGTGTCTTCTCTTCTGCGTGACTGACTTGGTTCTGAATCAGTCACTTCTTCAGCTTCCGCTGTCCGCTGCTTAGCACTCCACAGCTAAACACTCAACTGAACTCTGAGCTGACTTGCGAACGATGGATCACGGCTCACCTTAAATCGCAGAGGTCCGACAGGAGGTTTACAGTAAGGTACACCCTGGAAGCTGAAATACGTGGTTCCGTCCTTAGCTGTGACTTTCCTTCCTCGTAACTGACCTTGAGCGACAGCCACTGTTACAGTTTCCGCCATTTTCTGTTTTTGCACCGTTAGCACTCTCTGGAGCTCTTCTGCGAAGTCTGAGCACAACCTGCTTCTGTCTCGCTGGAGTCGAATTCAGGACTGTGAGTACAAAACTCAGAATCTCTACTGTGATCTACTGTGATCTTTTAATGTAGCATACATTGTAATTTTTTTTTTAATTACAATACATGCCACATTAAAAGATTACGAACCGGGACAGCGCAGTCGATATAGCGACTGGATAATTAGTTAAGCACAGGGACAACTTTATCATTATGTTATGCTGTCTATTGTTACAAAATTCGTCATTCTGGTAGTGTACTGTGTCAACGGAAGGGGAAGGCTGGTCGACCAGTAATTGTAACCGCTACACAGTACACATGTGACGATATGGTGTGCCGTCTCAGCACACGGTATATTAGGCCCCTATTTCATTGAGGACGAGGAAGGCAATGCTCTTACCGTCACCCAAGAACGCTACAGGGACATGGTGATCGGACCATTTCTTCAGGATTTGAGAAGGTTCTGTCGTGCAAGGGGCCTTCGTCTCTTCATTTCAGTACTGATATTCTGGCGCATACTGTACTTCCCACATCATGAACTTTAATATAATATTTATTTAATTAATGCGTTTATTGTAATTAATATCAATATGTAATAATGTAATTGTCATATACCACGAATGATTCAATATAAAATTTACGACGATATTATCCGCGTTCTTACATCTGTCAGCTCTCAACAGAATGCGCAATGGATCTGGTCGAGTCCACTCACTGAGGTAACGATCATGAGTTGCAAGATGATCCTCGTTACAGGGCCTCTCCCCCTCCTTTCCGCCCATAATTCGCGCAGGTGCGCTACTTTTTGTCACACTTGCTTTCAAGTCTCACCAAAGGCCACTCTAAATACACGGACTGTATATACGAAGACAGAAGGAGTTCTCAATAAAACGTCCTTCATCCCGTTTAATCATCTCACAACCTTATTGACACAACTCCTGTGTACATATGAAACATAAAATGCAAACAGAGTGTACACAAAAATAACACGACCCAACATTTCCCCGCACGGAATTACATGCAAGGACACACGTGGCTTGAGAGATGTCTTTCTGCTATGGGCCGTTAAGCAGCATGAAGCAGGGTACGTACTGAGACGCTGATAGTCACTCAGATGCTTTCATATTTTCTTGCGGAACACTAAGGTTCAGTATCGTATAACACTTGAGTCTCTGAAGACGATTTATATTAATGAGACGTAATGCCGTCTACTCTTGTAGAAATGTGTCAAGCTTGAATCTTCATCCTGAATCTTCAGGGCACACGACAGTAATGTTCGTTACGGTGCTCACAAATGGTCAGATAAATCCAGTCCACGCCCTCTTATCCTATTTCGTTAAGGCTCATTTTAATATCCTTCTCTTATCTACAACTAGGTCTTCCAATTTGTCTCTTTCTCCCGAGTGTTCTTACTGAAATTGTATACATTCTCTTCCCAGCAATACGTGCTACATGCGTATCCAGAGTTCATAAGATTAATTTTTGGCCAAAAGTACAAATTACGATGCCCCTAATTATGAAATTTTGTTCATAATTCTCTCACACCCCCAGTCTGCGTTCGTCCACTGATGTGACAGACCAAGTTTCACGTTCAGAACAACTTTAAGAATTCTCTTTCTAATTTCATATTATAGTAAACCCTCGCTAGTCCGGTTACAGTTAATCCTGATGTCGGATAATCCGGATCGAAATACGAAAAATGTTGCTCACAGTTGCGTAGACATGACATTTAGGAAGGCAGATGAGTCACTTGTCTATACAAACAAAACTTGACAGTTTCTTCAGACCTGCAGCATTAGATAGACTTGAAAGGATTCTGACGATGGTGTATACTGTACTTCTTTTGGCTTATTTTGGACTTCACCCATCGTCCGGTATATAAAAGACAAAAAACCACGACGTTTCGGATACTGGCTCTGTCTTCGTCTTCAGGTGGATAGGGAAGGGTAAACCTACTCAGTTGGGCCCCTTAGAAAGAGCTAGTCTCAATCACTGGACAAACACCGATCTGTAGAAACAACCTATGAACAACCGACAACCGGTTCCATCAGTGGGAGGAGTCAAAAATAAGCCAAAAGAAGTACTGCAGCATTAGGTTCAGAAACAAGTACAACTTCTGAGTAGTATATCGATGAATAAATGTACTGTCTTTTTATAATTCTTAAATAAAGACTCTATAGTAACATTTTTAGTTATTCTCATCAGTACTAATTATGAAGTAAGTAAAGCTATCCCTGTACCAGGCCGTGAAGGTCCATAGGGTTGTGAGACGTTGAGGGTCCCACATTATCTAGACATTGGCTCACAGATGGCGGTAAGGTTGTCAGCCTTACGCGCCGGCCGCGCTTTACTCCCAGAAAATTATTTAAATAATTCCTGGTACTCATTTCTGTTAGAGGTTGTGTTGACCCCAGGGACATAGTGCGGCTGGAAGGATTAGGTCAACTGAAAATAAAATCCGATGACATCATTAGATTTTTCCATATATTTGTGTTCTAAGTTATTTTGGCTTTTAGGGCTACCTTCTGCCTCACTAACCCGGATTATCGCTTAATGCGGTTGATTTATCCCACTCCAATCCCGATGATTCAGCGTTTATTATATGTTAATGTGGTTGCAATCCAAACCACACCCCAAGGTGCACTGCTAGGCCTGGGATTAATATCAGTCGAATAGTTACGAATCCTAGTAGCATGACTTAGGATTTTCGTGGTACTCCTCAGTTCCTCAGTTAACTCAGCTTAGACCACAAACATTATTATTCATTCATTATTAGCTAATTATCTTCTTGTTCAATCCCACATAAGCAGGCCTATTGAAGGCGTCGTTAAGTAAACTGAGACTAAACAGAAACGCTACGCAGTAAAATGATCACTGTATGAAGTCGCATTAAACACGCCAGGAAAATAATTAGGAAGGTGCAAGACCCAAATGTAGCACGAATGGGGGAGAAGAGTAATGCATATAGCATACATCGTATTGGTGGGAAAGCCAGAAGGAAAAAGACCATTATGCAGGACAAGACAAGGTGGAAAATATTAAAATGGATCTTAGATAGGGGGGGGGGGGTACAGATTGGATTGATCTGGCTCAGGATATGGGGCCAGTGGAAGGCTCTTGTGAACACTGTAATGAACTTTCTGGTTCCATAAAATGCTGGGAAATTCTTGAGTAGCTGCAGAATTCGCGGCTCCTAAAGAAGGGCTCAGCTCCATAAGTAAGTTCATGACCTAATAACCGAGCAAGTGTTTTGGAGAATATAAACTAAACAAGGTAAAAGGTAAAGCAATCCAAGTAACAGGCCGTGGAGGCCCATAGGGCCGTGAGACGTCGAGGCTCCCACATTTCCTAGACAATCGACTCACAGATGGCGGTGAGGTTGTCAGCCTTACGCGCCAGCCGCCCGTTGCCCCTAGGAAGATTCCTGATACCCATAACCTTGAACTGATGGAATTAGATACGAACCCGAGATCTGGCAGTGGATATTGATTTGCGTGGCTTGGACTGAGATGGATGAAATAAGAGTGGCTGGGAATGTGTTCGAAAGTAAAAGAAAAGGTAGAAAAGAAATGGGAAAACCCAGACTGAGATGGCTGAAAGATGCTGAGAATGATTTATGAGAGCTGAGAGTGAACAGGTGGAGATCTGTCGTAAAACAGGCCAAGGTTCTTAGGGGACCGCATACCGAAGGAGTAAGTTAAGAAAATTAAAAGATTTGCTGATGTTTTCAGAATGGGTAGTCAGGTATCTAGGTGCTACCCATACAGACGCCGTCTATCCGTAACATCATTCTACTGAAATCTGCAAAACCTCCAACGTATATTCGCTCGAATCCCTGAAGAAGCACCAGTAAAGTTCGAAACATAATTTAAATACTTGGGAAAATTTATAGACGAATTTAATTCACCTTCGAATGGTAACCGAACAGAAACAGACTAACATATAGGCATCTAAGGGCACGCATGCGTAGAACGAACTTGTCCACAAATTGGGAACACGTTGTGCATGTGGCCTAAAACAAGCAAGTGCCGTGTTGTGAGTTCAAACTATCCGCTCGGCCCCAAATTGAAATAATTGGTCCACTACCCCCTGTGGATTTCATTTGTAAAGGGCGGTTAAATATGACCACCTGCTCCCCCCTCCCCCTCTCCAGCACGGGACCGTCGTTCACAGAAATGGAAACCCGGCGTCCGATGTCCAGTACAATCTCTGCCGTAAGAAAATAGTCCTCGTGTCTTGAGACACCAATGATTTTTGCTTTTGCTTTTATTATATCCCTGGAAAGAAATAATTGCCTATTTTCCTTTCATACGGAACGGACAGCACAGAAAACGATGCGTCCAGGAATTATGGGAGATATGCAGAGAGCAATCTGTATAGCGATTGCCTACGAGCTTGAAGAACAAGGGGTCGGGGTTCGAATCCGGTAGAATCAAAAATTTTTCTCCTCTCCTCTCCACGTTGTCCTGACCGGCTCTGGGCCCCACCCAGCCTATCTTATGGGTACCGGGGGCTCTTTCCACGGAGTAAAGCGGCCGGGGCGTGAAGCTGACCACTCACCTCAAACCAGTACCGAGGACAAGAAAACGTGGATCTATACATCTGGTTCCCATATGTCTTCACGGCATAGCACTTAATTAGTTAAGTACAGGGATAACTTTACCCTTTGTTTTTACACAGACAGCAAGGTGATCTCATAAGCTTCCTTTATTTTTTCAAAGTAAGAAAAGTATGCAAATAAGTAATGTAATGGTGAGATGAAACCTCTGAAATTTGGCAAGTTAACTTTACCGTAATAACGAATTAACACGGTGAACAAACGGAAACAATGCAGTACGTCATGAAAGAGCGTCTGACTTTTAGTTCGCTGTATCGTATCTATTTTGTGAGTGTGTTATCCTAAACAAGGGAGGCAGTTTACGATTGACTGTTTGTGGGTGTTGTCCGTGGGAGAGAGAGCGTTAAACGTCGATCTCGGCGTATCAGTCGAAAACATTTACGACTGGAAAGGTATACGGGGGGGGGGAAAGCAGGCGGAAATTAATGATATTAAAACTTATATAACAAATGATGATTCATCATGACGAATTTTAAACGGGTGTAACATAGTTCACGCTATGATATTTTTTTTCCCCCTTGGCACTACAGCCCCAGTGGGCCTAGGCCTACCTCCATGAACTAGATCTTAGACATTCGGTAGGACTCCTTGGGCGGGTGATCAGCTCGTCGCAATGCCTCTACCTGTACACAAACACAGAAAAACGCACACAAACATCCATGCCCTGAGTGGGATTCCAACCCACGATCCCGGCTTCCGAGCGAGCGGATACAGTGCACGCCTTGGACAGCTCGGCTACCGTGACCGGCACGCTATGATCTTATGGGCTTTAATACTGTACAGTTCTTCAGGCCCAGAGCCGGGCTGGATGTTTGCCGCTGACGAGAATCAAACCCTGATTCCTCGGCCGTCTATTCCGTAGCTGTCCCTGTACTGATTAAGCTCCCCCGCCACCCACCGTCGTAATGACTGGAGAAAATATACTTTTCAATTCACCTAATCCTTCCAGCCGTAATATGTCCGTTGTGTCCACCCAGCCTCTAATAGAAATGAGTACCAGGCAACTTCCTGTGGGTAAGGGCGGCCACTGTGTACGGCTGACAATCTAACCGGTGTGCCGAATATCTAGAAAATGTGTGAGCCTCGACGTCTCACAACCTTATGGGTCCCCAGGGCCTGTTACAGGAATAGCATTACTTTACACCGTAAACACAATATGTCTGCAGAGTGTTGGCAATGAAATGATTCGTTTTGTTATATAAAAACTAGTTAGCGAAACAAAACACGCACGTGGAGAGCAGCATTAATTATTTCTTTTTGTAATAATGTTACACGTTTGCTATCTCCTCCCCACCCAGTAATAAGTTACATAGGCCCATAGGGGACTGTGACCACAGCAAGCCACATTTGTTGCTGGCCAGGAAAACTCTTCGTGGATAAACAGTCCTCGGTTGAGCTTTGCGAACAGGAAGAAAACTGCACGAGAATTATTTGACCCGCAGTAAAAACGTGTTCCTCATTTAACACATCCACTTAATCAAAATAATTATGTAAGACACTGACTAATATGTTATCTGCCCTGAGACGAACTGGGGTATGGAAATTTGCATGTTTGTTTCTCTTTCTATTCAACTGTACTCTCGACTGGGAGCCTGGACAGCTCAGCCGGTATATTGACTGGCTACAGACTGGACGACAGAGGGTTCGGGGTTCCAATCCCGGTAGGGTCAAGAATTTTCTTTTCTCCACGTTATACAGACCGGCTCTGGGGGTCCACCCAGCATCCTATCCAATGGGTACCGGGGTGCTCTTTCCGCGGGGGTAAAGTAGCCGAGACGTGAAGCTGACCACTCACCTCCAGCTAGTGCCGAGGTCAAGAAAATGTGGATTTATACACCCACTCCCCTATACGCTTTCATGGCGTAGCGTTTAATTAGTTGACCACGAGGACAACTTCACCCCTAACTTACAACATTGGGGAGTCTGGGCTGATCCGGTGTCCCATAAGATTTAGAATCGTAGTGATTATATATTTCAGCAGTTAAACCGTGTAGACAGAATCAGTATATTCCTCCGAAACATTCCAATATACATACCATACAGTGGCGGTTCTTATTTTTGTGACAGTGACATCTAGCTGTGTTCCAAAGAACCATAAACTAATTTCCCCATGTATTACTTTTAAATCCATGAGTATTCACAGTGACAAAGAGAGAGGGGGAGAGCAGACCTTAACTGTCTCACCCGAGTATACACGGCAAAGACAAATATGAGGGAATGACACATAAGAGATACTTAAGGTGACTGCATAATTGAAGACATTACTGCGTATGGATGGGAAGATCACGTAGACAGAACGTGTCACGACCGGTGGCATGTTATTTTAATTTGCGGGGTGACAAGAAACAGGCATTAAAATCGCCAGACCCGGTGAGAGGTGTAATGTATTATACATAGGAACTCGTACAAACTCGTTGACACAAGATCGGGCCAACTCGTGGCGGTACACACAAGCATTATATGTATTTAAAGCACACAGTTTACTTTTCCAGTCCCCTTGTAGTTACATCATCACATCCAAGGTACAATAACATTTGTCTTCTCTGTTTCAGCACAGAATAAGTGACCTTCGTGTTTATACAACCAAAAGGCAGTACAGTCGCAATGATACAGGGCCATATCAGCGGCTTATGGCCAAGTGTTCATGATACACCTCACCGTATCTTATTTTCATTTCTTCCTGTCCGTCCATACACCCATCCATTCTACCGTTCAACGATTCATTCTTCTTCAGCCAACTATCCAACCATGCGTCCCTCTACCCATTCCTCCGTCCATCTAACATTTCTTCCTTTCATCGTCCAATTCTTCCGTCTATCCGTTCAGTCCTGAGTCCATCGATTCATTCTTGTTCACACGACCAACTATTCATTCCTCCGTCCGTCTTCCAAATCTTCCGTCCGTCCGTCCGTCCGTCCGTCCATCCATCCAATATTTCATCCTTTCATCTTCCAATTTTCCGTCTCTATGTTCAGTCCTGTGTCCACCCTAAGATTCTTGTTCACACGACCATCTATTGATTCCTCCGTCCGTCTTCCAAATCTTCCGTCAGTCCACTCAATCCTCCGTCCGTCATCCATCATTTCATCCTTTCATCTTCCAATTTTCCGTCTCTATGTTCAGTCCTGTGTCCATCGATTCATTCTTGTTCACACAACCATCTATTCATTCCTTCGTCCATTCATCCATTCCTCCGACCATCCACCCAATCCTCCGTCCGTTCAGCCATCCAGTCCTCCGTCCTCCCATCCAGTCCTCCGTCAGTCGATTCATTCTTCTGTGCATCCATTCACTCCTTCCGCCCATTCACACACTCACTAATTCAGTTGTCTCAGAATAAGACCGAACAAACCAGTTCGGTAATTAACATTTCAAAGGAACACCACAATCATGGAGTTGGTTATCATCATACGAGAAATCCTGAATCACTACACCTCCGAATACGTAAATACGTAGTGGAACTCTGTCAAGTGCAACTAGTTTAACAGGAGAAAGTGACAACCCATGTCCAAACAACATATGTAAAGTAATTCCTTACGGTGTTGGCTGCGCCTTCTGACGATGGCCAGCAGTGGCCGATACATGTAAAGACAAACTCTTACTTTTTCCTGTTCAACTTGTCCAACTTGACTGCCTTCAACTACTTACAATATGTGTAGTTAACACTAAGTGAATAAAATACGCTCTTAATAAGAAACAATATGTGACGTTCGAGTGAGTCGATATACAATAGACATATCGATATAGTATATCGCTGTGGATATAACGATCATGACACCCACATTCATCTCTACAAAGCACTTCTCCATTTGGAAACCGCCAAGTAAAAGTAAAGTAAAGCTATCCCTGTAACAGGCCGTGAAGGCCCATAAGGTTGTGAGACGTTGAGGTTCCCACATTATCTAGACAATCGGCTCAAAGATGGCGGTAAGGTTGTCAGCCTTACGCGCCGGCCGCGCTTTACTCCCCAGGAAAATTACTTAATTACTTCCTGTTACTCATTTCTGTCAGAGGCTGAGTCGACCCCAGGGCATAGTGCGGCTGGAAGGATTAGTTCAACTGAAAAAAATTAAATGACCTCATCGGGACTTGAACCCGAGACCGTCAGGTAAGGTAACTAATTTCTAATCCGCTGAAATCAGGCTTTAAGGCAAACGATGGAAGCAGAGAACAGAATGACAGATGGACAGACATTTTTACACTCTCCAGAACATTCAAGACACAAAGATGCGAGGGAGTGATGGCTACTTTCCTCTGAATGTTTCAGGAACAGGTATACAGGAAAAAGGAGGTATAACCTAGGAATTATACTGTGTTGTACTATAACACTCTGACGCCGTGTAATGGAGGTTCAACACCGCTTACACTGAAGACCGCCATTCGGCATGATCCTGAGCCAGCTCCATCCACCTCCCATCCTCACAGCCTATTTCCCTAAGATCCATCTTACTAATTAACTGACTCTCTGGTAGCAGAACTCGAAGGTTCAACACCGCTAATACCAAAGCCCTCCATTGGACACGATCCTGAGCCTTTTCAATAAATATTTTATATATTAAGCTACTTCAGATCCATTGTGGTACCTCTGCAATCGGCCCAGAGATACGTCACTTTTTTCCCTTAAAAGAACTCAACATGAATATCTGTATTATTCTCGACGGTACACTGCGAGCGCGAGCTGTAATGTGATCGAGCCTCACTGTTTGTGAACCCTGGACAAGTAGACATGCAGTGCTCTCCCGGATGGCAGTAGCTTCCCTCAACTAATCCATCAGTCGACTAGTGCTGCCACTCTCTGGGGAGAAAGAAAATAAACACGCTCATGCTTAAAAGTCAATTTTATTACAGGCCTCTGTAATTTTGCCACACGCTAAAATTTTCAGTTACCCCTATCTACCTGACGTGCAGTGTGCCTATCTCATGGTTTATGCGGTGTCTGTCGAAATGCATATCCTGTAGGGCCACCCCCAGGGATAGCACTTGCTCCAGAACCTGTCCACGATATCACATGACTACAGTATCCAGAGCATGGAAATTTGTATTTTCGGCGACTTTCCGAAATAACAAAACGTTACTGAAATAATTTATAAAAATGTGTCAGTTTAATCCTTTAAAGCACAGAGGTCTTTATATTCACCGCCTGCTTTAACGTTAAACTCTGCGCTTTTCTCGCAGAGTGTATGTATGTGTTCTCAACGTTTCTCACATTAAACAGAGACTGTTTCCCTAAACAGCATTAACCGGTTGGTCTCTGTAGCGGAGACGTGGTGTGTTTCCTGTGAGGTACGAACTACATTTATAACTGTTATTCAGATCAACTTCAGGCCGACACATCCGTGTGGAGGCCGGGTCGGATACCTCCACAGTGACCATGCGACTCGTAGGAGGCGACGAAAAAGGAAGTCTCGAATCCCAAGGCACTCGGACCCGAGAAAGACTGCGCTGGCAAAGACCAGCAGCATGTACAGAAGACAGACCCGTCCTCTCGTCAGAGAGGGCGCCCCAGGCGAACAAGACCGTAACTATCAAACAGTAATAAATATCTGGTCATGAGCCCCAAGAGGGTGCTTGACACCAAGACTTACGCACTGACTGCCCGTCAGTCACAATGTGACTTTGACTTGAGGCTGAGAGTGTAAGCGATCTGAAGGCTCATAGAGCCTTCAGACAGTAAAACATGGTGCAGAGTTTCATGGGATTCGGGAACAATAAAGACTGTGCTGGCGAGTGCAGCAGCAATTTAACCGGCCTACCGATCAGGCTGAGGGAGATTATGGAATGATGCCTGACTGACTCTTCGTTTATGGGGGGATATTCGTAACAGAAATTTCCTCGATATAGAAAATGGGTTCGATATTGCGGTTTTATCTCAAATTCTTTCAGCATTTCTCCATTTCTGACTTCGTCTATTCGGTTTTTAATCCCACTGTAGGAACGAAATTTAATTCTCAGTGACAATTCCTTTGATTTAAAAAAAAATGTTCTTCCAACAATCTTACAATCTTTCTGCGAGATCTCAGAAAATGTTTTCTCCCATATTTGTGACAAACACGAACCGACGCCAGTAAACACTTGCTGAAACTGTAAACAGACCCAATCGCGAGATGACCGCTTCATACAACACTGTTGAGGCACGCAATCACGTGATCCACTTCGCGCTACCTGACCAGTTAACACCAGTTGCAGCACACAGGCACAGTAATTTAGTTGTCACAAGTAGTAACTAATTCGGTACACGTGAACTCAAAAGTGTTGCCAACTGCTGCACAATATCACAAGTCCTATCATTTTCTTAACATACCTCATACGTAATACAACAAGAGTGTGCTAACCAGCGTTGCCATTTCGTCAGCCGCTCACAACACGTCCAGGTGCAGAACATTACAGAGCACTTTGCTTTATCTCGAGCGTGCATTTTTTACAGTTTTATCTCCCGTGGGATAAGATAGTTGAGTTGGCGTCAGTCTTCCTATGCGTCCAGCATTTAATGACGTCGTTAGTACGAACAATGTAATGGTGATAAACTGCTTGTTTTGCATCAGACCGAGGGTGGGTGTGGTAGGGTAACTACCCTCCTACATTATAGATACTTAAACCCCTTCAGGAAAGAAAAAAAATTACGGCGTCTCTTCGTCCCCTTTGTTGCCAAAATTGTACAATTCCGTCTCTCTCCCCCTCACCTTAAATTTCCCCCGTTCTTTTCGAGGAACGTGAGATATACAGAACGCGGTTCGGTCTTAATTTGCATCTATAAAATAGCTAGGGGTTGCTGGAACTGAGTGGCATTTGTCTGTATTCCAAGGGCTTAAAGAGATCTTGTTACCCGTGTCTCGGTTGGCCACTTTGACTAAGGAAACGTGTCAAGATGCATTACAAATATAAGCCTCTCTTTGGGGATTCCCCAACTGGATGCAGTAACTTCATGAACTGATACGGTTTGCATCTCATAACCTTTCACTCAGACGACAAGAGGAAATTATGGATTACACTGGCACCTATACCGCATATCTTCCGTCTTCTAATTCGATTCCCGTCAGGGGAAAATTAAGCTTCCCTTCTCCATAACACCCAGAAAGGCTCTAGGGCACACCAACGAAAGCTATTTTCACACAGGTAAAAAGGCCAGGGCGTGAAGGTGACCTTCAATAAGTCGTCAGGCTAAGAATATATGGCTGTACACCGATTACCCTGAATCGTTTTCCCATGTTTACCTTAGTCACTCCAAGCATATGCCGGAATAGTTACCTTAAATTAGGCCACAACCGTTTCCTTCTACTTCCCTTCAAATTAATTATTCGCTATTATCGAATAATTATACGTTATAAAGTCGGATTTACTGACAGTGTCTTTAAAAAACCAGAAAAAATAAACGTGGGTGTCACACAGGGTGAGCTACGTACCGTTTAGCAGGCTATGATCTACATCCCAGCAATGGTTCAACAGCTGTGCGGGAAGTCACTCCGCTCTAAGGCATCTCAGTCTACAGAAAAATCGACCACTCTGTATATAAAAATTTCATTAAAACTTAATTAGGAAACGTCGACCCGATTTTCAACTTTTATTTTCCTTGGCACTACAGTCCCAGTGGACCTAGGCCTACCTCCATGAACTTCTCCGTTCACTTCGGTTTTTCTAGATCTTACACAGTCGGTAGGACTCCTTGGGCGGGTGATAAGTTCGTCGCAATGCCTCTACCTGTACACAAACACAGAAAAATGCACACAAACATCCATGCCCTGAGTGGGATTCGAACCCACGATCCCGGCTTCCAAGCGAGCGAAGACAGTGCATGCCTTGGACCACTCGGCTACCGTGACCGGATGATTTTCAACTACAGGTGAATTATGCATCATGGCATGATGACGTATGGGGGGAACACAGGTAAAGCTCCACTAATTCTTAATCTCGGCAATGAATGGGAATGGTTATCTTCACGCCCTGCCAGCTTTTTTTTGCCTAGGGCAATGTTTGCCGGTACCGTGAGGCGCTGTGGATAAGAGAAAAATCTTCTGGTCCAGCCGTAGCTTAACTGCTGTACCGACTGGCGTGCAACAATTTATTTATGTTATATGATCATAAACATTAAAATGGCGGTGCTGTTCTTTTAGAGGACTCTACTATTGACTTTTCTCCGTGGTGAACTAAATTTTCAGTTCTCATTCTGTCACGTACACAGACAAATATTGAAATAGCCAGCTGAAAACAAAAATGCGCTGGCTTCATAATCAGAATAATGGCTCTCTCTCTCTGCTTGCATGCTGGACTCCATTGCAGGAATTAAAAAGCACCTCGAAAACAAACTTCCGCATACAAATAAAACTATATTTTTTTTAATAAATGCGCTAATTTGAGCAGACTATCCAGTTCTTATTTTGTTTTCCATATAAACTTTGCCATCGGAACTGATTAATTGTTAATGGCTTATGGGCTTATGTTTCAAGACCTGCAAATCTGCATGATATTGTTGCCTAGCAACGCAAAGTGTGCCCCCGGACTCAGATCAAGCCTCACTTCGAAAGAGAACATGATATACTCCCGTATAAAATATATGCACATCCTGGTTTACGAAAAACAATGTGTAAAATAAAGACGGTTATATCGAACAGAATTTTTCCACAAGCTATTGTTAAAAAATACTCGTTACGTTATTGGGATTGTATTCTTTTTAAGTTTACTGTGATCCGTCCTTTTACTGGTTTGGGTAATAGTGAACTAATATATACACGACAAGTATCACTCCATATATAAAGCTGAAATGTAACGGTGAGATGACCTTGAGTGAACGGGTGTGCTAGAAGTTCAGCATAGGGCCGCGGGGCGCGCCACTTGCTGGACCAGAAAGTAAGCGATCAACGAATAACAGACGGCGCTGATAACTGTGTTTTGGATGTTGCGAGTAACATTTTCATACATTGCTATTGGCTGATGGCCGAATCATGTTATGGCTCGTGACTTCAGGAACACTAATTTCACAACAGATGTAAACCTTCAGGTTTTCATGGCAGTGACTGTTAAGACTGTAGCCTTTTCTAAAGTTCCTTTCTTTAATCGCCCTCCTCGAATCTGACGACCAACTTACCACCTTCCCATTGGTCAGATTGGGATTCTTCTCCTTACATCTCTCCTTTGTACCATCACCTCTTTCCTGATAACTTGTTTATATAACCCAGCAAAGTCCAGAATTTGCACCTATATCCTGACGATGGAGGCAGTATATTCCTTCGAAATGACTGCATTCGCCTACAAGAATACATGGCGTCACAACACAGAGAACCATAGCCTGAAATGCTTAACTAAGACGTTAACAATATGTTATGTCGTCGTATTAAACATGTATTATGAGACTAGATCTGGTATAACTCCCGTTAAAAATTGAAAGAGAAATCAAATTTCAACGTCTTCCTTGATGTCCATACATTCTGCAAGAGCAAGGGAACAAACGTCGGAAAGGAGCATACACGAAACTGGCTTTCGTAAAGAGATGTGAAAGATGTAACAGCGTGTTACTGAATGACGCGTCGAGACGGTTTGATGATTAATGCCATCTGTGGGTACTGAGAGTAACTACGTCCTCTGCAAGCGCTAGAACATATATCACCTGGAATTAATGAAAGAAACCATGTAAAACTATCCCTGTAACAGGCCGTGAAGACCCATTGAGTTGCGAGACGTCGAAGTTTCCACACTTTTCTAGACAATCGGCTTACAGATGGCGGTGAGGTCAGCCTTACGCGACGGCAGCCCTTTACCACCACGAAGATTCCTGGTACTATTTATGTTAGAGGCTGAGTCGACCCCAGGGCCATTGTGCGGCTCGAAGGATTGGGTCAACAGAAAAATTCCAATTACATCATCGGGAATCGAACACGCTGTATTCCGGCTTTTAGCACAGTGCCTCAATCAACTACGCTACCGATTGCCCCTACTGAAATTAACTACAAACTATTCTCTAAATCATTTAAAATGTCATCATTGCGTACTTCAGCGTCGGGAGGCGCTGATGTAAACAAAATGTGAAAGCAGGTAAGGACACGCAAGTGCGAAAATACGTATACCTGGGTGCACATGAATTTTCGAAATGACTCCTGAGTGATTCGGCAACCAGCACTGGTCTCCGTATTCATTCATGGTAAACCTCACCAAGTTACGTTACTTCGGTACGCCACTCCGAACTTCACCTTGAAACTCGGCACGTGTTCCACAATTAGTTTCATCAGATCTCCACAGGTGGCTTCCTAATCGAAAGAAACGTATCTAATTTCGTAAGGACTACAGAGTGTCGTACTACGAAATAAGGGTTTAAGGTTCGGCCACACAGAGCGCTACGTATGCTATGTTCTCCATACGAACAGAAAAATATCTCCCTTTATTGCCAATGTGACTGGTCACACAGACTTCCGTACGCTACGTACGCTATGTTCCCTATGTTAGCTGCGTCGCAGAGTGTATACAGCGTACGTAGCGAACATAGCGTAG
This sequence comes from Cryptotermes secundus, assembly GCF_002891405.2. NCBI lineage: Eukaryota > Metazoa > Arthropoda > Insecta > Blattodea > Kalotermitidae > Cryptotermes > Cryptotermes secundus. Next base: position 617,705 of record NW_019718639.1, read on the forward strand.
CGCTCTGTGTGGCCGAACTTTTAAAGGAGACGCTAAATGAAGATCCGTACATTAATAACCTTTTAATTATACGGAAGGGAGCAGTCAGCTTCACGCTCTGGCCAATTTGACCCCGATACCTATTCGATAACACACTGTGTGGGTCCCAGAAATTGTTTTGACGTGGTGATTAGAATGATACAGACATGGTGGTTAAAATTATCTCAGTTTGGTGACTAGAATAATCTGGACGTGATAAATATTAATTCGGACATATCGAAAACACCTGCCCAAACGGGGCAGCACACAGCAAATGGCTACAAACCGGAAGATTCTAATGCAAACCAACCAGACAGATTCAAGGAAATGTAGGAACGGTAACTGAGACTATACAGAAGCGATAATGAAGGGAAAAGAAACACGGGAAGATGGCAGCACGCGTTACATCCTCACGGGAAATCTATTTGGGAGGGGGGTGGGGTGCGCATTCAACTGTTTCCACACCAAAGAGACATGGGAGATCGATTTGTACTTTCTAATGGCCAGTCACGTTTTACTGAAGATTAACAGGCAAACCGGAAACGATCCTGTCTTCGTTGCTTTGTATCACAGACAGATGGCACTGGTTTCCTTGTCCTTGCCTTGCCTGGACGTGCCGGGTTCGAGCATCAGCAGGTATAGAACAGCCTGATTAGAGAGTGAAATATGTCCGTGTAATCCCGTGAGAGCCAAGCGAAGTTTCACACGAAATATTGCCTCCATTCACAGGGTCCGAAATTAGGTAAACGAGAAAGGATAAAGTAAGCAGCAGCTAGTTACCCTGAAGATGGAGGCGATATGTTCCTGAGAAAGCTCGTTTGACTTTCAACGCACTGCACGATATATTCCAAAGTGTGGAACCACTGTGGAAACCTCAAATTCAGCATAACCTGGTTAAGGTTTTTCGTTTTCTACAAAATGATCTCGACAATGCATTAAATCAACGAAGTGTCAGGAAGAGGTTAAGACAATTTACCTCTTCAGAATACAATATGGCGGTCGCGCGATAACCATAACGTGTTTCGTTGTTACATTAATGCTGGTAATTAATGAAGGATGCAGAAGATGTCCGAAATCTTGTACTGAGACGTGCTGGCAACAGCAGACAGGTTTATTGTTTCGGAGGAAACTGCTGCCTTTATCTTGAGGAAATCACTAATAATATTTGAGATGCTCATGGCTCCAATAATGTTACGACCTTCTGTGACGCCGTATAATTTCGTAGATCGTCCTCGTCGTTTAGGAGGAACCTGCCGTCCCACTCTTCATGGAGGCATCAGGTTTTCCCTAAACGTCGGATCCATTTATCATACACTACACAGCGTCACAACCCAAAGGGCAGTATTATCATTAACTTGTTGATACCTGGTCGAAGCAGGGCTACTCGAGAAGTTGTGACTCCCACACGAAATACTAAATGCGGGTATACGAGCCACATGCTGACAAACATGATGCTGTACACTTCAAGGTGGATATCTACACAAAAACAACGCCAATGTTTACTTACTCCTGCCTAAACTGCAACCCCTCAAACATGAGGTAAGATATTAAATACTTCCGACGAAACTCACCCCCCAAACCAACCCCCACAAAGTATATGGAATAAAAGCGGGTGGCTCGAGGTGGGGGAGGAGGTGTGTAGGGGTGCTCCCATCTAACTCGAAAGGGAGATTTGAGAAACTCAAGATGGTTACTTCAGAAATATTACCGTCTCCAAGATTCGAAAGGACTATCATACGTAGTACTTTTAGACGAGCCGTTCAAATATCTAATTCCATGCTGCATAATCCTTAAAGAAGCTGACAGTTTCCAGTCTAGAAATTCTCCGCGTTCTACATAACACCGTGATCGCATCAGTCCCGTATCGATCACGTTGGTGTCTTCCTGGTTTTCTTCAGTTCCTTCAAGAATATTCCGAGATAAGTACCTTACCTAGGGCATCGCTTAGGCCGCGCCATAGCTCAAGCGGTTAGTCGCTGGCTACCCACCGCGGCGGCCCGGGTTCGATCCCGGGTCTGGTCAAGTGCGATTTGTGGTGGACAAAGTGGCGCTGGGGCGGGTTTTCTCCAAGTACTCCGGTTTCCTCCGCCAATCTTCATTCCACCAACTGCTCCACAATCACCCTCACCTATCATCTGGGGCTGGTACAATAGGCCAGAAGTGGCCGCAGTACAAGGGACTTAGTCCCACCCCACTAGCAATAAATAAAAGTACCGCTGTGAGAAGCTCAAATCTTACGCAAGAAGGGGCATCCCAGCGGGCGGACCCCCAGCAAGCTCAAGCCATTCCACACATGTACCCTATTTTCTGCAGAAGGGTCAACATTTCTCTCTTTCCCACAGCGTCCAGACCGGCCTTGGGCTCACCCAACCCCATACCGAATGGGTACCGGGGGCGATTTCCCCGGGCTTTAAGCGGCCCGGGGCCTGATGCGAGCCACTCATCTCCATCCAGAGCAGAGGCCAAAAAGAGTGGAGCTGTGACTCCACTCCTCCATACCTCTTCATGGCGTTGTGTTTAATTAAGCAAAGGGACTTTACCATTTTTCCTGAAGATCCTTTTTTTCAATGGTGTTCTCCCATACACGCACAAGACTATACGTTTCAGGATTTTCATTACTTTCTGTGCTTTGAAGTACGTACCACTGAGAGTGTTTATGTTTTGGTATTACGAACCCCAAGACCGGGAATGCCAGTGCGGTAAAAAGACATGAAGAACATCTGAAAGCAACTGAAGGACTTGCTTTGAAATTCAACCCCCTGATCTCTCAGCGACGCGGGGGGTTCCGTGCCCCCGTAACTACGGGTGTCAGGTCGCGTGTGAAGCACAATGGTACTCCTCCGCTGTGAAACATAATCCGTCCACTGCAGAACACCATTATGCGGAAGCCGTTTTACTACTAACCAGAAGTTACGACACAAATTTAATATTTCAAACACGAAAATAACTTTTCCAATTCAATATAATTTTAAATATCCTGTTATACTCGGGTAATGCTTGCTATCATTCAGTCCAGAACCTTTTGTCTTCTCCTCTGCTGTCCAAAAACATAAAAAATTATAATATACAAAATTATAATTTTGCCTGTTGTTTTATATGGGTGTGAAACTTGGTCTCTGACATTAAGAGAGGAACATAGACTGAGGGTGTTTGAGAACAGGGTGTTGAGGAGAATATTTGGACCGAAGAGAGTTGAAGTGACAGGAGGTTGGGGAAAACTGCATAATGAGGAGCTTCATAACTTGTATTCTTCTCCAATTATATTTAGAATGACCATGTCAAGGATGAAATGGGCATGGTATGTAGCACGAATGGGAGAGAGGAGGAATGCGTATAGGCTATTGGTGGGAACGCCAGAAGGAAAGAGACAACTGGGAAGACCAAGGCGTAGGTGGGTGGACAATATTGAAATAGATCTTAGAGAGATAAGATGGGATGGCATTGATTGGATTGATCTGGCTCAGGATAGGGACCAGTGGAGGGCTCTTGTGAACACGGTGATGAACCTTCGGGTTCCATAAAATGCTGGGACGTTTTTGAGTAGCTGCACAACTACGTTCAACCCCATAAAGTGAGTGAGTTATAAAGGGCTTCCAGTATACATCAAATATGGCGTAAGGGCTGGTCTCTGGCTGTGAAAGGAAGAAATATCATCAAGGATGTATCCGATAGAGATACCGAAGGGAATATTGGCCTCATCGAGAGACAAAAAGTGTAGGGTGGAGAAAATTGCATATTAACAGCATTCCTACTTTGCACTGTTCACTTGTACATAACGGTTGTGGAGGGATTCCCCGGGCGTAAAGGAGCCGGGACATGAAGCTGAACACTCACCTCCTTCTAGTGTCGAGGCCAAGAATGGTGGAGCTATACCTCCACTCCCCCATGTCTTCATAACGCAGTGCTTAATTAAGAATAAGGGCAGTTTTACATTTTATCTTAACTTTACAGCGAGGATGTGATGAGAAAAACATGTAGTACAAATAAGTGTGATAGAAAATGTATTAAAAACTGACGTCCGAAAACCTTGACGGAAGCCTAGGAGTAGATGCGAGGATAATATTAAAATGAATCTGGAAGCCTTAAAATGTTGTTCTGCACTAGATTCAGATGTGTGAGCTGTGAGGTTCTCACGATGGCGACTATGACGAGTACTGTTTTGTGATGTTACGCCGTGTAGTTTGGTAGACAGAAACAAATGTTTCGGAAAAAACTGCTGCTTCCAACTACACGGTAGAAGAGTCGACTAAACCTGCCCTATGTCCAGTCTAGCCCCTGTGAACACAGCAATAAACCTTCGGGTTCCACGAAAGATACGGAACTTCTCAAATAGATGAACAACTGTTAGCTTATCATGCAAGAATGTGATCCATGGAGTTAGAAAGTTGTCTTTAGCATGCAGCTGATAAATATTCTACCCCTGAGTCTTTGCACAATGTAGTGCTACCGGCGTTTCGGAGGTACATACCGCTTCCATCTTCGCGGTTGAACTGAGACCCACGGGTAAAAACCCGTACGGTATGGGGAAGTTATCAAATGGTCCTTCTTAGGGCAAAGGAATTGATAGGCAATTAAGCCAAAATACTATTTCGAACAAGATTCCAACACTGGAAAAGAAAAAGCAAATAGAAAAGATACGACAGAAGCGCTATAATTCAACAAATACACAGCTGGAATTTCCGATTTCTTTCGATGCACGTCGTGGCCCCAGAAAGAGCCGTCTGGCAAAATTTCCCTGCCCACTTTTAGTACTGGCCCGGAAGGAGAACTACCCCCTTCCACAATTTCTCGTAGGTGGAGTTGGAACACTTCACCCTACTCACTCAGACTGTGAGAATGGAGGCAGCATGTAACACCGAAACGTCCGTAACAATGCCCCGCCGATATAATGCAAAGATAATGGAATAGAACCAACATCACCAATGAATTACCGTGCAGCTGGTGCCTCCGAAACGACAGAGCACTGACAACCGCGCGGCGCTGAGACCCAAGAGCAGGCAGGCTCAACGCCAACAGAGGACCAAGGTACGGGCCTTGAATGAGCGTAGTTACTCAGGATCTTTCGTCATTAGGACTTTGTATCCTCAGGATACTCGCTGAAGGCTAACATATCGTCTCCGGTTTTACTTCAGACCCAAACATTCATTCATTATTGGAGGGGGTGGGTTTCTCCATGCACCGCGACCAGTTGTTGATCTATTGTATGTCCCCCTTTGATATTCTACCAGCCTCCATACCCTTCCGATACTGGTGCTTGCTATCAGCCCCGTTCAGCCAGCGTGTTCGGCCCCTCTACTGGCAGTGGTCCCCGATACTTCCCCCATCTACCGGAGGCATTGGAAACTACTTTGGCGGAAAACTTCTTTTTACCTAATTTTGCTCAGAGGTCTCCTAGAGACATGAGGATCTTTTACGTGCCGTAAATCTACGACACGGGACCCACGGCTTAAAGTCTCTCCCGGAGGACTTGTTCCCTGAATTTTTCCGCCCTTAAAAATTCCACGACCTTAGCCGGGTTTGAACCCGCGTACCTTGAGTCGTGAGGTGGGACCGTTACCCCTAGACTACAGAGGCCGCTCAGACCCAAACATAGTCCGGTCCTTGTTGCAGGCCATCACATTTTTCGGTCAAAGTTTCAGACCCGGATATAGCCCCAGATCCTTCTTCAGTCCCAAAATATCGTCTCCGTCCTTATTCCTTATTCCAAGCCCAAACATTTAAATCCTTGTTTCAGATCTAAACATCGTTCGGTCCTTATTTCAGGTCCAAATATCGTCCCAGCCTTTGTTTCAGCCTCAAATACCGTCGCGATCCTGCCTTCAGCTCCAAATGTCTCGATCCTACATTCAATCAATGTTTCATATTCAAATATCGTCTCGGCCCTTGTTTCAGTTCCAAAATGCCCAAATATCGTCTCGGCCCTTGTTTCAGTCCCAAAATGCCCAAATATCGTCTCGGCACTTGTTTCAGTTCCAAAATGCCCAAATATCGTCTCGGCCCTTGTTTCAGTCCCAAAATGCCCAAATATCGTCTCGGCACTTGTTTCAGTTCCAAAATGCCCAAATATCGTCTCGGTCCTTGTTTCAGTCCCAAAATGCACCCAAATATCGTCTCGGCACTTGTTTCAGTTCCAAAATGCCCAAATATCGTCTCGGTCCTTGTTTCAGTCCAAAATGCCCCCAAATATCGTCTCGGCACTTGTTTCAGTTCCAAAATGCCCAAATATCGTCTCGGTCCTTGTTGCAGGCCCAAATATCGTCTTGATGCTTGTTTCTGGTCTACATAGCATCTCAGGTACAAACACCAAACGGAAACACAGTGAGCTGGCCACCATTATTACAATTTATCTGCATTCCGGGAAATGAGAAGAGAGCCACGGATTGCAGACGCGCTACACAAACATCGATTCCTCTGTCAGTCAGCATTATCTGCTCCGCTGGACCCCAGCCCCCATCAAAGTACAACCAACATTCCGATTTAATTTCATACCTTCTCCCCCCCCCCTTCTTTTTTAACGGAATTAAGCCGGTATTTGCATTTGGGGAGATCAGGTGAGATGGTGAAACGACACTAAAAGAGCAAATTAGCGCATTGGAACGAGCAGCACAGTTGCTTTTGTATTTGGAATCACAGAGGGCTTTAATTTCAAATTACTAATTGACGTTTCTAAGTAATCGAACAGAATAAAATGGAAGCATTTTGTTTCAGACTTAAAGAGAGGTGCACCATGTAGCTGTAACCGTGTGGAAGATGTGCAAAACATATCTGAGTTTGCGTTAGAGATTGGCATAGATCATTACATCTAACTAACTACCTAGAGCTGAGCCCTCCTTGAGAAGCTGCCAACTGTGCAGCTACTCAAGAACTTCCCAACGCTTTATGGAACACGCAGATTCATTACTGTGTTGACAAGAGCCGTCTACTGGTCTCTATCCTGAACCAGATCAATCCAATTCATACCACTCCAACCTACCTCTCTAAAATCCAATTCAATATTATCCACCCACTTACGTCTTGGTCTTCTAGTGGTCTCTTTCCTTCCGACTTTCCCATCAATATCCCATTAGCATTTCTCCCACATTCGTGCTACAAGCCTTGCCAATCTCATCCTCTTTGACTTGATATTTCTAATTAAACTTGGCGAAGAGTACAAATTATGAAGCTCCTCATTATGCAGTTTTCAGTCATTAGATCGTCATCAGAAATCTACTATTTTCAAGATAACCAAATTAACCAAACCGGAGATCTCGCTGAATACACAGGAACCTTTTCTTTCGTAACGTTGCCTACGTAAGTTATGACGTACCCTCAAATATATTTTAGACAGATAACACCATCCTCCGGGTTCGATTCCCGGCGCTACCAGATTTTTTCGGAGAAGTAGTGGGTCTGGAACGAGATCCACTCAGCCTCGTGATGATAACTGAGGAGCTATTTCAAGGAAATAGCGGCTCCGGTCTAGAAAACCTAAATTAGCGGCCGTGGGGATTCGTTGCGCTGACCACACGACACCATCTATCCGCAAAAGTTGGCACTAAACTTTGCCGAAAAACGGCGGTCGCTCGATCGGTATAGTTCACTTGCGGACTAAAATCAAGAAGATTTTTTAACACAATCCTCCAAATAAGAAAAGGCGAAGAAATTGGTAGACATATCTGGCTAAAATTAGCCATTGTAATCCCTAGATTCTGAAGGGTTCTAACGATGTGGGTTAACACACAGAATTACTGGGTTTCTGGATCTCTTCCATCGTCCAAAGTCCAAAAACCCAGTAATTCTGTGCATTCTAATCCTTATCTAGGGTTACATTACTGTGAATGTTAGTTCAAAATGCAGTACTCCTGACGTGTATTCTGACTGTGCTGGGTTCGACTCTCGGCCGTGACACCAACTACCCTTAATGCGGTTCCCTCAGCAAATACTGGGGCACTATTGCTGTGGTCATGATGGCTACTATTCATCCCACCACTTAACGACATAGTGTTTGGGCTACCGACCGTGACGTTACGTAAACCACAAAAGCAATAACGGCATAAGGGACACGCTTAGTTTCAGTGTGAGGTAACAAAAGGTAAAGCTAGCTCTGTAACTGGGCATGAAGGCCCATAGGGTTATGAGACGTCGAGGCTCCCACATTATCTAGAAAGTCGGCTCACAGATGCCACACCCTCCGTACTCACCTGATCTCGCACCGTGCGATTTCTCTTTCACCGCTTGAAAGCGTGGTCGTAGCTTTCAGTCGTCCGAGGAGGCCGTCAATACCACAAGAGACGCCGTACGGGAATTTCCTGCCGATATGTTTCAGCAATGTTTACGACAGCTATTACAACGTTGGCAGACTTGCATAGCGGCCAACGGCAACTGCTTTGAGGGCCGATGTGGATCTGTGTAAGTGTATGTGAATACCTTGTAATTGGCGATAAAACCACAGTCCACGAACTTAATGACAGTACCACGTATATCCACTCCCCCATACGCCTTCACGGCTTAGTGCTTAATGTACTTAAGCATGGGGACAAATTTACCTTTTACCCATTTCTGTTAGAGGCTGAGTCAAACCCAGGGCCACAGTGCGGCTAGAAGGATTAGATCAGATGAAAAACACAATGAGCTTATCGGAAGTCGAACCTGCGCGCTTTCAAGTTTGTAACATAGTGTCTGAGTTTCACTGTACTAACGGCATTGGTAAAAGGAGCCCGAGTATCATAAAGATGTTTTCAGCTTGCACTGTACAATTTGTGCGGGCCTTTATAATTGCTGCAGTACAGTAGCTATCATTAGTAGTGTGTTCCCTTCAACTGACTCAGGATATGGGGCTATTTTATGTTAAGATGGCACGAACCCTTACAGCGGTGGGTCAAGTCAAGCTGCTCTGTATACCAGACACCTGGAGCCGTGCTTTGTTGATGCAATCCAGCTGCTGGAACAGCACCTCAACAGTGGGTTTCTGTGCTCAATGGATCATTGGTACGGGAAGTAGGTGAGGACCCACCGCCTTCCTGGCTCATTCCGAAAGGAAACGAATCCTTAATAGAATTATCTCACGCCTACTTTTCCTTCACAGAGCGGAATTAAGGGCACAGAAACTTGGAGCCATACACACCTACGTAACTATCTCCATGTTAATGAGTTGTCCTTAAGAAGCCAGCAGTTACTCAGCTAATCCAAAAATTCCCAGAAATTTATGGAACCCAAAGGTTCCTGTACACAACAGCTCACCACTGGTCCCGTATCCTGAGCCAGATAAATCCAGTCCTCTCAACCTACTTTTAAGAGCGAGGGCACACCAAGGAAACTGGCAACTGCAACGCAACCGTAACGCAACCGCAATTACCGAGAACTGTTATCAGCCTAAGTTAAACACACGTTACTGAATGGAGCAGCGCAAATTGAATAAATTGCACTGCCCTTTCCTCAGTTTGCGCTGCTAAATTCAGTATCGTGTGCTTAACTTAAGCTGATAACAATTCTCGGAAATTGCGGTTTCGTTGCGGTTGCGTTGTGGTTGCCAGTTTCTTTGGTGTGCCCTCACCCTAAGACTTAAGGATTTATCAGTGGTATTCTTCCTTTAGGTTTCGTTACCAAAAACCTTACACGCATAACTCTTAGCTCGAATTCGTGCTACAAGCTCCGCCTATCTCATCATCCTAACAAGATCTGGCGAGTAGCGCAAATTATGAAGCTCCTCACTACGCACTTTCAGTTGTAATTATAACACATAAACTAACTTACATCTCCATGTATCAGAGTGATTCTTGAGAAGCTGAAAGTCACTCAGCTGCTTGCTATATTCACCCGCTTTATACGGAACCCCTGAAGTCTATTGCCGGGTTCACACACGTCCGTAATGGCAGTCTAGTTCCTTACATTCATTCGTACTAATGCTCCTTAGGAAAGCAATCGCTTTGTGTTGTCCGGATTCGTAGGCAGAATTTACTGTGGCAAAAATGAAGACTTTTGTTTGTTAGAGCATGACATATACAAAGTAACAACCGCGCTTTACAAGGTACCACCTAAGCAAACGCTATTTATTGGTGTAGTTCACCCCCCCCCCAAGCCAAGGCATGAACTGTCTTCGCCCGCTCAAACACTGGGATCGTTGGTTCGAACCCCACTCGAGGCATGGACGTCTGTGTATGTTTATTGGTTTGTGTTGCCCTGTGTATAGGTAGCGGCCTTGTGACAGCTGATTTCCGTCCTAGGAGTCCTGCAGACTGTGTATAGATTAAAAATTCTGTCGCTTTAGTCCCCAAGCGAAATATACCGATCGAGCGACCGCCGCTTGTCGGCGAAGTTAGTGCCAACTTTTGTGGATAGAGGGTGTCGCGTGGTCAGCGCAATGGATCCCCACGGCCGTTAATCTCAGTTTTCTAGACCAGAACCGCTACTTTTCCGTTCAATTAGCTCCTCAATTATCCTCACGAGGCTGCGTGGACCCCGTTCCAAACCCACTACTTCTCAGAAAATCTGGAAGCCCCGGAATCAAACCCGGAACCTCTGGATCTGTAGCCAGGAACTCTGACCACTAGACCACAGATGAAGAAGCTGAAAAAGCGGCCAAGGTCCACAAGGGCTGTAGAGCCACAAATAGACAGACAACCCCCCTCGCCGCCCTTAAGATCGTGGAAGGTGTTCACGTTGTGTTGATTAGTTAACGATGCCTCATGAAATGTAGTGGTTACAGCAGAACCACTGTCTGCCTCCAGTCAATACCTTGCCATTCGGCCCGGAAACCAGAAATACGTCTTTCAGTAAAGTCAGTAACCTGAAAGGGGCTCGAACCGAGCGCCACTAAGGTAGAAAATGTACCAGTTGAGTGAACCTGCACGAGGGACCAGCGCCGTAAAACCCTGGAAACCTCTTCAACAAGACATGGCCTTTGTCATAAGAAGGCGCAATTGGTTTGGAAGAGTCCACTGACTGAGACAAGGATTAAGTACATAGGGGCTATAACAGGGTATTAAGTTACAGAGCGTCACCCTCTCTCCCACCTTGAGTGCAAAGCCAACCACTGTCCCGCTATTTCTTGACATGCTTCTCCTGCGCAACCGGGGGCCAGTTCTAAATCAGCCCCTGATATAATAACGGGGTTTAAAGTGTGTATATAATTCTTGCACATTCTGTATTCCCCGAAATTTCTCATCAGAGTGCGAAGAAAAGATGGGACGGAATTCTTCTGCTTGAATAGCGCCAGCCACCCCAACACCTGGGCCGCAGAGTTAGTCCTCAAGTATACTTACGCCACCATACTGATTGAAAAAAAAAAAAACATCCCGCTGTCGAAAGAAACATACATACAGAATTGGAAGAGAACAAAAAAAATCAATGACACACCAGAGAGGGGGTTGGAAAAAGGAACCTATTGTTGTTATTCTCACAGGGGATGAAGTGGGGTGATGGGAGGTGTCTCAAGGGAGGGAAGTTGGGTTCCAAAATTTGGCAACGACAATGGAGAGAGTGTAAAACTGTATAAAATCGATTGCATGTGAAATTATGTGCAAGCCTGTTCTGGCTGTCTGTCCGCCACGTGTTTCCTTCCCTCCTGTGGAGTGGAACTGCTCCAAGGGAAAACAGCCCTTATGGAGATTTCGAGGGCTCGGCCACAAGAATAACGGGAGTGGTGGTGACAAAGGGGCTGAAGGATGGAGGGAGGCAAGTTGCCAGCTTTCGCTGGAAACAAACGTTAAGTTCGTCTGGCAGAGGCAACGGGCACGTAACGATACAAAGACAGACAGAAACGTTGTCTCAGAGCTCGCAGTCTTCACCTGCTGCTGCCAGAGCCTCAGTCCGCAGTACGAAGTTACAGAAATATAATTTAATGGAGATAGAACTAGGAGAGTCAGCCATGACGCTATAACCATTCCATCCGGCATGGAGGGGGAATTTCGGTACCTAATTCCAGAAGACGGAATCACGTCGGTGCAACAATTACATCCGGCATGGAGGGAATTTCGGTACCTAATTCCAGAAGACGGCATCACGACGGTGCAACAATTACATTCGGTATGCAAGAAATGTTGGTACCTAATTCCAGAACACCTCATGACGACGGTGCAACAATTACATTCGGTATGCAAGAAATGTTGGTACCTAATTCCAGAACACCTCATCACGACGGTGCAACAATTACATTCGGTATGCAAGAAATGTTGGTACCTAATTCCAGAACACCTCATCACGACGGTGCAACAATTACATCCGGCATGGAGGGAATTTCGGTACCTAATTCCAGAAGACCGAATTACACTTAGTTTAATCTAAATACAATTTGTACATTTTATTTGGCATTTCTGTTTAACTAGCTGGTTAGCATGTTAGCAGACTCCCTGGAAACCGTTCAAAACACTATCCAATCAGGAATACTAACAGTTGTACTCCAGCATTTAGTCCGCTCTGCTTCTGTGAAGAGAAAACTTGATGACAATGACGTCACTGTGCGAGTACAGGTGAACTAAGGGCCGATTTATGGCGGACAGTGGACTCAGCATCACGTCTGACATTTAACTGAGCAAGTGTTAGTGTTCTCAGATAATATTTAAGGTCGGTTTTTGCTTGTAACTCCATGATTCAATGCGGCACGTGCTGAGTATTATCATTATCACACGACCGTTATTAAGTCATGGCAGGCGACAGCGTTGAATAGAAATTCATTTTCCACCCCACAGAACTCGTTAACAGGGCCCTCATCATCTTTATGACGTTGCGAAAACATTACACGATGCGCTCCACAACAGTTTCTTTTTTCACGTTATCCCTTGAAATATTAACGACAATTCGATGTCTACCGTGTAGACTATTCTGTTCAGTATATCACGTTCATTTAACACCTTGCAAATATGATATACTAACTATATATCATGTGAATGTAGTTCATGGAGGTAGGCCTAGGCCCACTGGGGCTGTAGTGCCAAGGAAAAAAAACTATATAGCATAGCTGTTCAAATGAAACCCGTTTTGGGATTGTTTTTGGAAGAGCCTTTGAAACAGGCCTCCCACCGGAGCTCAGGCACGCATCCCACTGATCAGTAAGTCTTGTCCCTCTCTTGTGATGCTGGTGTTATCTTGCCTGGATTACTCCTCGATCCTGAATGAGACACATTCCCCCGAAACGTCCGTAGCCATGTATCGAACTACATGCAGTAACCGCCAAGAAGATTACAGACACTGCTCACAGTCACTGGTGTCAGGAGCTCCAACTTAACAAATTACAGTACACGTTCCACAAGCCAGGGAAATGTGTGACAAATACACCATTTGCAAAGCGATGGTACTGGAGAGACATCTAGTGCACCTGACTGTACAAACTCGGTCAGTCTGTGCGCGGCAGCTCTTAATCCCCTTCCTCGAGACTTATTTGTAAAGCTCTGTGCAATGGACCGCGGAGAAATTGAACGGGCGACGGCCCCAGCATCTCCTGTGATCCGACTGCATCTGAAAACACGCAAACACAACACACACACATCTGCCTGCTCCTACCTATATTTCAAGACAACCGGTCTCGAACTTTGTAGCCGGGTAGATCAGTTGGTGTAGAGACTACCCTACGGCCCGAAAGATGGTATTCGATTCAAGGCAGAGGCAGTGAATAAGTCGTCTAGTCTGATACACGTTTATCGAAGTTTCGGATAAACATATTGCCTCCAACTTCAGGGTCGAAGAATAAAATAATAAAAAAAGACTAACACTACTTTCTTATCTTCAACCCAGTACATTCTTAAAAAAGACGGTATATTTCTACAAGACTACACGTCGTCACATTCGTGATACCCTCAAACTTTAAAGAGATTTCTCCCATCTCTACATGTCCAGATGGGGTCTGTAGCCCAACCAGCTCCTTACGCAGTAGTTACAGAAGTTCTTTGTCAAGGGGTAAAACGGCCAAGACGTGAAGCTGACAGGTAATACCTCGCTTTCCAATAGGTCTCCAAGAAGTGGTACTTAAATAAGCACAGGGAGAACTATATTTTAATTGTAAGATTTGAGGTTTTCACTATGAAGAAAGCAGTCTTCTGGTATGTGGCGCCGTGTAAATGTGTTGTTAACCGACGTTTCGGAGGAACGTATCGCCTCCACCTTCAGGGTAGAAGGAAAAATAAGAAAATCCGCAAGCGAAGAAACAGTGAAAGAAGGTGCAAGCAGACTTCTACCCTGAAGTTGGAGGTGATACATTCCTCCGAAACGTCGGTTAACACCACATCTACAAGCCGCCACATTCAAGAAGACTGCTTTCTTCATAATTTCTTTACTTATTCACTTATTGGGTCGATTTTTCCCTTCTGTAATCTTTCTTTCTGTTTCCTTCTCTTTCCGCTTAACTTAATTTTCCTCTACTAAGTCTCTTCAGTCGCCTTGTCAGTCTTTCTTCCTCTGTCCTGATCTTTTACCTTCTTTCGTCTTTTACCCACTTCTGTGCTTATGAATTTAGTCACCTCTTCCTTCCCTCCCCTTCTGTTTCTCACTTCCTGCATCCTGTACACCCCCAAGCTCGAGTGACTTACCGGTCTGCTGGACCAACAGTGTACTGGGGTACCGATTCATTCTGATGGCTCACAACTTTGTACAAGGTATTGATTGCACTGGAAATTTGGGAACATTGCTTCACGCCCGTATCGACCTGATTAGTTCGCCCAGTGCTGCCAACTTTCACTGAAGGGAAACAATATATCGTTAATGAAATTCCTTTCCATTCGACGGGAATATTTGCTGCTGAGGGGGGCATACTGCACTAGACTGAGAACGGTGGAAATGACACGCGATCTAATATAAGGCAAATGATTACCGACAGCGCTTGCTGCTGACGTGGTGTATTTTAGGGTTCCGAAGTATCCGATCAACTTTAATTCGTGTATCTGCGACATCTCACCATTCAAATTTGGTGCCTCAGCTTTCAATAGTTCGTCTTCAATATAACGCACGGCGACATCGCAATGATATTTCCCTATTCTTAAAAATAAAATAAAATATTTAAATGTACATCTTCCACACCCCAAATGTAATGCTTGTTGCCATTCGGTTCAGATCCCTTCGTACTCCTCACGCTTACTTAGAAATGATAAAAAAAGTAAAAGTAAAGCTATCCCTGTAACAGGCCGTTGAGGCCCATAGGGTTGTGAGACGTCGAGGCTCCCACATTTTCTAGACAGTCAGCTCACAGATAACGGTAAGGCTGTCAGCCCTACGCTCCGACCGCGCTTTACTCCCCAGGAACATTCCAAGAATATTCCTGGTACTCATTTCTGTTAGAGGCTGAGTCGGTCCCAAGGCCATAGTGCGGCTGGAAGGGTTAGGTCAACTGAAAAAAAAAATCCAGTGACCTCATCGGGACTTGAACCCGCAACCTTCCGGTTTGTAGCATAGTGCCTCAACCAACTACGCTACCGTGTGCCCCCCCCTAGAAATGCTATAAAATTATAATTTTCTCCGTAGTCTTCTTCTATGGGTGTGAAACTTGGTTTGTCACATTGACGGAAGAACACAAACTGAGTTTGTGTGTAGACAGAAGGCTTAAGGAAACATTTGGTTCTAACAAGGATGAAGTAACAGGCTTGAGAGACGTGTATAACGGGGATCTTCGTAACTTCTACTCCACGTCTACTATTACAATAACCAAACCAAGGAGGATGAGACTGGCATGACACGTAGCATGCACGAGAGAAAAAATGCAGAATTTTCAAAGGAAAACCTAAAAAAAAAAAAAATGCGACAAAACACAAATGTAAATTTGAAGATAACATTATAATGGATACTTGAGAAATAAGACGCCGATCACGGTAGCCGCGCGGTCTAAGAGTGCCTATACACGTACGAGTCTGGCTCGCGAGTCCGACTCGGCTCGGGTTCCAATGAGCCAAACTCGTCCGTGTGTGGGTCGCCATGCTCATACGTGTGTGGTGAAATTAATCCGAGCCCGGCTCCTCGCCGAGCCGGACTCGTACCTGTATGGGCCGCCTAAGACATGAACTGTCTTCAATCGCTCAGACGCTGGGATCGTGGGTTCGAATCCCTCTTACGGCATGAATGTTTGGTGTGTGTATGCGTTTATTCTGTTTGTGTTGTCCTGAGTAGGCCTTGCGACGGGCTGATCACTCACCCAAGGAGTCCTACGGTCTGTAAAAAATGATTACGGAACTGTTAAGAGGCCAGGGCCCTAATGGGCTAGAGGAGCCACCGGGGTCCGGGTAGGGACATTTCGTGGGGTTCTGTGAAAACGGTAATGAAGTTTCGGATTGCGGAAAATGCTGGTAATTTGGATGCTCAAGGAGGGTTTCGTTCCACGGAACTTGTCCTCTAGTCATGCATCGTGCTGTACAACCGGTGCTTCTTTCTGCAGTGACATTATCTGGGTGTGGGTACAAAGTTTCATGCAAATTATGTATACTCTTCAGCACCCCTTAAGCAAGCTGTCTCTATTCACCTTCACCTTCACACGACGATTCTAATAATATCTTATGAAGCGCACACAATACGAACCTCTTCTTTATCTACAGTTTCCTGTTTTCCTGCTAGAATCTGAGCTACCTAAAAATAAAGTAACGTAAAGTTAGAGTGGAAATCGATGGAGAGACACCTCAGATAAAACACAGCTGAACATCAGGAAAAAAAAAAAACCTTACCAAGATTATTTCCAAAAATACCTAGACCTGGCCGCTGACAACTAGGATCTGGTAGGGACTGGAGAGTCTGTAAAAAGTAAAAAAGTAAAGCTATCCCTGTAACAGGCCGTGAAGGCCCATAGGGTTGTGAGACGTTGAGGGTCCCACATTATCTAGACAATCGGCTCAAAGATGGCGGTAAGTTTGTCAGCCTTACGCGCCGGCAGCGCTTTACTCCCCAGGAAAATTATTTAATTAATTCCTGGTACTCATTTCTGTTAGAGACTGAATAACCCTAGGGCATAGTGCGGCTGGAAGGATTAGGTCAACTGAAAAAAAAATCCAATAACCTCATCGGGACTTGAACCCGCGATCTTCCGGCTTGTAGTATAGGCCCTCAACCAACTACGCTACTGGGTGCTTCCGGGGAGTCTGTACGGGTTATAATAACATCCTATTGTAATGTGTCGCCCTCACTCCCACAATGCGGCAGCAACCACTATCATGTCCCTTATTATATTTCTCACGTGCAACCCAGAGGGCAACGCTTTCCCTGTAACAGGCCTTGGAGGCAATCAGGGATGTGAGACGTCGAGAGATTCCAACATTTTCTAGAAAATTCGCTAACATATGGCGATGAGGTTGTCAGCCTTAAGCGCCGGCCGCCGTTTAACCGCAGGAAAATTATTTAATTAATTCCTGGTACTAATTTATGTTAGAGGATAAGTGAACATATTGCGGCTGGAAGGATTAGGTCAATTGAAACACCCAATGACCTCAACAGGAATCGAACCCGCGACCTTCCGGCTTGTAGCATAGTGCCTCAATCAACTACGCAATTCGTGCTCCCTAGAAAGGTAAGTATGCGAGGGAAATAATAATAATAAAAACTAGTAAGAACTGTCAAAATAATCATCCACAAATTTACACTTCTTAAAAATCACATTTTCTGCCTCATCAGATGATTACGTAAACCTTCTTGTTACGAAATGCTAACAACTGAGACAAGAACAAGAAATTAATTTGCTCTCTGAAGCCACAACTCACAGTGTTCCCGGCAACTCGGCGTAGCCATTCGTATGCTGCCACGGTTACATACCTGCAAAACAAAAGACAAGCGCTGCTTTACAATTAACGTCTAGAAGCAACGTAGCTTTACATTCCCTTGCGTCTCCTTTTTAACGTTCACAAGAGTTTCGTCGCAACGTTATTTCAATTTTACATCTGCATACAAAATAAAACATTTTATTTTTTACCCCAAACGCTTC
The DNA here is from genome assembly GCF_002891405.2 of Cryptotermes secundus. Classification (NCBI taxonomy): domain Eukaryota; kingdom Metazoa; phylum Arthropoda; class Insecta; order Blattodea; family Kalotermitidae; genus Cryptotermes; species Cryptotermes secundus. The sequence goes on from NW_019718639.1 coordinate 635,583, forward strand.
TGCGCAGTTTCCTTTCGGTGCGCAGCGTGGTATTTCATAATTAACAAGTGTACCCACAACAAACAGAAATTGCATGGACTGCACTGCAGGCGTACCAACGTTTGAAACAATCCTTTATTATGCATTCTAAGGAAAACGGGACCGGGATTCTATTCCCGGCAGGTGCAAGTGATTTGTCTCTTCTCCACAGCATCCACTCAGGTCTGGGGTCCATCCAGCTCCTACACAACGGGTCCAGGAGCAAAGTGACCGAAGCGTGAAGCTGACCATCTAACACACTTCTTCCATGGGGTGGTGAGTGATTGAGCACAGGGATAACCACATAAAAGTTAAAGGTAAAGCTATCCCTGCAACAGGCCGTGGAGGCCCGTAAGATTGTGAGACGTCGAGGCTCCCATATTTTCTAGTCAATCGGCTCACAGATGGCGGTGAAGTTGCCAGCCTTAAGCGCCGACCGCCCCTTAATCCTCAGGAAGATTCCTGGTACTCATTTCTGTTACAGGCTGAGTCTATCCTAGGAACATGGCGCGGATGAAAAGATTAGGTCAATTCAAACAGTCAATGACATCGGGGATCGAACCCACGACCTTCCGGCGTGTAGCATAGTGCCTCAACCACATTACTCTACCATGTAAATGTTGATGTATTTTTATATGTCAAACCGTGTATTTTGGTGGGTGGATATGTTTCGAAGGAACTGGCGGCCTCCATCTTCGGGGTAGAAAAATTATTGTACGGCATGTTTGGAGCGATTAGGGAATTTAATTAGAATGAAGACATCGGCGATTACGATTTTTAACTAAGACAAAAGATAATAGGAAGGCACAGATTGAGATGGGTGGACGATAAAGAGAATGATTTACGACAGCCACATAACTGTGAAGGATGGGTGCAGTAGTACAGGGGCGTAAGGCTCTTAAGACGACCGTAGAGCCAAGGACTAAGTAACTTCTTCCTACTGGACGTCACCCCAGACGATCCTCCTCCTATACTGTCACGTGATCGAGTGTGACTACAGACGGGGTATGCATTGGTAAGAGGATTTACAGACCACATGCAAAACGTAACTACAAATAAGTAGAACAGTCTCGCCGAGTCACACACTCCAAAGATCACTGTAATTACAGTAAAGATAAATTTTCTGTCTTCATTTGTCGTTGCTTGGCAGCGGCTTCCAACGGCGGATATTCTCCTTCCTCTGTGTTCCCTAACTGTCCCCGGCCTCAGCTACCAGCTTCCTGCTTCTCACAACAGCAACTCTCAACTGACTCAACAACTGCACTACAAGTCCCTGTTATAAAGCGCCGGCATGGAACACACAGAAAATTTCTTCCATTATTGTGTATTCTTTCGTTGCCGGGGAGTCAACATGTCCACACAGCTGTTCCTTAGCAACGACTGTTGCACTCCCGCCTGTTTACGATAACATCCGGCCGCTCAAAACCAAGGAAGCGAGTTGTCTCGCGACCACTTCCGTATGAGCGGAAATAATACTGAACTATGAATACTTTTTCCTCCGTCGAGAGACCCATTTCCAACAACTGCACAATACAACTTCCTTTTCACTACTGGGAACACGTGCGGCTGGAGCTATGCCCCGTCGACAAACGCACATGCGCGTTCGAGATGCGCGAGTTTCAGTACTGAAACTTTTGGCGCATACTGTACTTGTACTATGCAACAGAAAATCCTCCTGCACGGGCTTCGAATTGGTGGAGCTCTCTACCTTCGCGTTTACATCTACACGTTTCCTATGAGACCGTATTGCCCTAAGTGAGTACAATTCCTTCGAAACGTATTGTTCCTACTGCCTAGCAGTGGCAAATAACTCTGCACGTTCAGAGATGGCAGCACATGTTTCATTCGCCGATTTGAGCACCGAATAAATACAGGCCATTAGGTCCACTCTTTATAAAAGAGATAACTCGTGCGGAGCGTGAGAAGGACGACAGCAGGATGACAAATAATTATCATGGCGATACAATAAATTAGAATGCCAAATAAAATGTTTTGAGGCAAATATAATGCAGTTAAAATTTTATACATTTGTCTTTAGAAATTATTTACTTTGACTTAATGATAACTACAGTCTCTGTAGCATGAAGTTAATTGAAATACACTTTAAGATTTCAGTAGGAGCCGGGATAGCTCAGTCGCTATAGAGACTGGCTACGGGCTGGACGACGAAGCGTTCGAGTCCCGGTTGGGTCAAGAATTTTCTGTTCTCCATATTGTCCAGACCGGCTCTGGGGTTCACCCAACCCCCTAACCGATGGGTACCAGGGGATATTTCCCCGGGGGTAAAGCGGCCGGGGAGTGAAGTTAACCACTGATCTCCAGCTAGTGCAGAGGCCAAGAAAACGTGGATCTACACATCTACCCCCCAATACGCGTTCATGGCGTAGTGCTTAATTAGTTAAGCATAGGAACTTTATCTTTTAAGATTTCAGTTACTACCTAAAAGAAAACACAAAGCCGGGAAAACAAAAAGCAACCGGTTAATTTATTTAGGGAAATAATTGTTGATTGTTTTTGGAACCACGCGGAACACAAAGACACTGTGAGCAGAATGTCAAAGAAGTTGGTATGTATAATAACCAGTACACTTTAAACGGCTAATAAAGATATTGTCTCATTATTTTTGTACAAAATGTCGCATGGTCTCTAGGCGCCATATTCACTTGCAATCTATAGTCCGGATCTTCAAAACGATCGCTGATCAGCATTTAGTCGATACCCATAATGGGTGTAGTTGGTTGAGGCACTGTGCTTCAAGCCGGAAGGCCGCGGGTTCAAGTCCCAATGAGGTCATTGGATTTTTTTCAATCCACCTAATCCTTCCAGCCGCACTAGGCCCTGGGGTCGACTCAGCCTCTAACGGAAATGAGTACTAGGAATTAAATAAATAATTTTCCTGGTGATTAAAGCAAGGCCGACGCGTTAGGCTGACAACCTTACCGCCATCTCTGAGTCGATTGTCTAGATAATGTGGGATCCTCAACTTCTCACAACCCTATAGGCCTTCACGGCCTGTTACAGGTATAGCTTTGCTTTTTTTTACCTATAAGTGGTGGAACTTTACCTCCATTTCCCTATACACCCCTATATCGTTATGCTTAGAAACTGAAATACCTTTTACCATTAAGAGTTCATGTTAAGAATAAAAGTATATTTAACACGAAGTTCTGGAAGGACCTTGCTACTTTCCTTTCACTACACACTGAGTGGTCGACACGATACGCACCGCGTATAAAACACAGCGTTCAACAGTTCTTCTATTCTTCCGTGTATTCTTTGCCGCAGGAACGTGTTTACCGAGCCGTTGCCCAGCAACGTTATGAAGGAAGACACAGAGATCAAGGTGATTTAATAGGTCTCTTTTCACTTTTCAAAACAAGGAAAATATGTTAAAATATTACTAAAGGAGTAGCAAATAAACCAGGACATGATGACACAGGACGGACTCATGGGCCAAATCCCCCTCTCACGAAATGTTTCAAAGAGACATGGTGGGGTTGCTCTCCAGCTGCCTTATGGCTAATTCTAATGCATAAGTGTCGTGTTACACTTTGATCTCCAGCCTCTGTGTATTCAAACGCTTTTGCAGTGGACTCAACGGCCGAAGAAAACAGGCTAAAAGGGGAAGATTACAAAAAAAAGATGTTTGTGCTTCTAAGTAAATAAAGATGAAAGGATCAGCACCGCTTTATATGTCTGAAGTAACTCGAATTATAAGTAGCGTTACATAAAACATATCTCATTAGGATCCTATCCAAAGATAACAAACAAAGGGGCAAGGCCATACCGAGGACCAATGTACAAGGCATTCATGAGTCATGGATACCTATCTGTTTAATCTTTCAGCCATTTACATGCTGAGTTATTTAAGCTAATGTTGAAAGACAGGTTGCAAAGAACATATTATACTGTCACGTAATTATAGACGGGGTTTGGATTAGTAACTGGATTTATTAGACCCATAAACAACTCGTGACTACAATTCACAGATCACTATCGCACAAAATCTAATGTTCTCGGTCACGGTCTTCAATGCGTTGCTTGGTAACGGCTTCAAACAGTGGACGTTCCTCTGCTTCCGGGCTCACGTCCTCGCGGACTGGTGGCTGTGACCATTCTCCTACATATCTAACTGCAGTCTCAACACTTTCTCGTAATGCAAGTTGTTCCTCGTTATATAGCCCCGGCACGGACTGCACAGAAAACACCGCTTCCAACAGTTACTCAAATGTTGCGTGTTACACAACCGTTACCTAGCTATGTTTTTTCTCTGGTTCCACAGTTCTTGCTTTGAGCAAATATGCCACAATACATTCAGTTTTAACATAATTTGACTTTACCTAACCTAATGCAACATAACCTAAGGTAAAGTTGTCCAAGTATTTACCCAATTAAGTACTACGCCATGAAGGCGTATGGGGGAGTGGATGTATAGATCCACATTTTCTTGACTTCGGCACTAGTTGGAGGTGAGTGGTCAGCTTTACACCTCGGCCGTTTTAAACCGGGGAAAGAGTCCCCGACACCCATTGGACAGGATACTGGGTTGACCCCAGAGTTGGTATGGACGCTGTTGAGAAGAGAAAATGTTTGCCCCCACCGGGACTCGAACTCCGACCCCTCGGTCATCCAGCCCGTTGCCATTCGCTATGCCGGCTCCTAACTTAACCTAACACGACATGATTTATCAGAGAGGATAGGTCCGTAGACTGGAAAAGGTTAAATCACAGTGTGTACAACCTGTTGAAATTTCCGATCTCAGTATTTTCCCTACAACGTGTATTTATGTGTTCCACTTGATCCTGAGAATTAACTGCGATTGTTTCGCTAAACACATCTAATCCACTGTTCCTTGTAACGGTGACGCAGTCCATCCCGGAGGACTTGTTCACTGAATTTTTCCGCCCTTAAAAATTCCACGATCTCCGCCGGGTTTGAACCCGCGTACCTTGAGTCATGAGGTGGCAACGTTACCCCTAGACTACGGAGGCCGCTCAGGATAGGATGGTATGGATTGAATTTATCTGGCTCAGGATAGGGACCAGTGGAGGGCTCTTATGAACACGGTAATGAACCTTCGGGTTCCATAAAATGCTGGGAAATTCTTGAGTAGCTGCAGATTTGGCTTCTCCTCAACAAGGGCTCAGCTCCATAAGTAAGTAAGTAAGTAAGTAAGAGGAACTTCTACAAGTCTACGTCTTTCATTTTGCAGTATGTCTTGACTAAGTTGGGGGTAATCGGATCTCATACAATGTAATTTTTTTCTTTAATGTAAGACAGGAGGAGGTAACTAAATCCATAAGTAAAAGCTAATTGCACTGAGGTAAGTCCTTGAAAAGCCAGAAGTCGCTCAGCTACTCAGGAAACGTCCAACATTTTATGGAAACCGGAGGTTCATTACCATGTTCCCAGAAGCCATTCACTAGTCCCTATCTTGAAACAGATCAATTCAGTCCATACCACCCCACCACTTTCCCTAAAATCCATTTTAATATTATTTTCCCAGCTACGTCATCATCCTTCTGGTCTCTTTCCGTCTCTTTTCTCCACCAAAACTCTGCATTCACTTAACTTCTCCCCATTCATACTATATCTTTCTTGACTTGATCATTTTAATACCAATCAATCAATCAATCAATCAATAAGTCAGTCAGTCTATCAATCAATCTATCAATGTCTGTCTATCCATCCATCTATGGCTCAAATGTCCTTCTGTTGGACCTTGGCTGCTTTCTTCAATTTCTTAATACTTTTATACAGTTGGTGTAACTCTATCGACGAGGTATCAGCCAGTCGCGAGGCCGCTACCTATACACAGATATCCATACCTTGAATGGGATTCGAACCCACGATCCCAGTGTTCGAGCGGGCGAAGTCAGTTCATGCCTTAGACAGCGCGGCCACTGTAATAGGCTGATAATTTTAATATACCCGAAAGAAATGTCTAGAATCTGCTTAGAGGACAGCCACTGCTTGCTGGCACAAAAGGGTACTCAAACAGCCCAAGCGCATTCATTGTTTCATCAGCCCAATTAGTGCAATTAGTGCCGCTGAATAATATGAAACAAGTTTTTAACAAAAATAAAACAAGAACGCACCACCTGGAGCGACCAATTCCGAGATAATTGAGCCAATTATGACATTCATTGCTACTAATTTCTAACATCCAGAAAGAACCGGTCAGATCAACTACTTACGTAAGCGTAATTGCAAAATAAACAACCTCCCCCCCTCCCCAAAGCTGTCAATCCATGATTAATACGTGAAACGGCAAACTGGATATATACAGTAGAATTCTTCAGAAGCTAATAGTTAAACTTGTTATTATATTCCCAGAATTTTATGGAGCCCTTTCTTTCAGTACAGTGTTCACAAGAGCACGCCACTGGTCCCTACCCTGAGAGAAATTCGCCCAGTCCACACGCTACATCCTATTTCCACAAACTCTTCTTTAATATTATCCCCTCCCCCAATTTAAGTCTAGGTGTTCCAAATGGTTTTCTTTCGTGTTTACTCCCTCGAATTCTGTATACATGTCTTCAATATCATGCGTGCTACATGCCTTGCCCTTCTACTTTATCTGGTAATCGTCTTACAGTAAACCCTCTCTAATGCGGATTAAGTGAGGTGGGGAAGATGACCGCCATATGACTATATTTATCTGTTTGCAGAACATTCAATCCTCCAGAGAAAACTCAAAATTCCTAACCTTCGTGCTGACTTGCATAAACATTAGGGTTACCTAACTAATTTCATGCCGGTCACGGTAGCCGAGCGGTCTAAGACATGCACTGTCTTCGCTCGCTCGGAAGCCGGGATCTTGGGTTCGAATCCCACTCAGGACATGGATGTTTGTGTGCGTTTTTCTGTGTTTGTCTACAGGTAGAGGCCTTGCGACGAGCTGATCCCCCACCCAATGAGCCCTACCGTATGTGTAAGACCTAGAAAAACCGAAGTGAACGGAGTTCATGGAGGTAGGCCTAGGCCCACTGGGGCTGTAGTGCCAAGGGGAAAAAAACTAATTTCATGCAGCTGAGCCCTTCTTGAGAAGCCGCTAGTTGTGCAGCTACTCAAGAACTTCCCAGCATTTTATGGAACCCATGTTCACAAGAGCCCTCCACTGGTCCCTATCCTGAGTCACATCACTCCACGTCACACCATTCCATCCTGTCTCTCCTAAATCCATTTTAATACTAACCACCAGCTACGTCTTGGGGAGCCAGGATAGCGTAGTCGGTGCTGCGACTGGCTACGGTCTTGAACGAGGGATCGGAGTTCGAGTCCTGGTAGGGCAAGAATTTTCTCCACGTCGTCCATACCAGCTCTGGGGCCCCACCTAGCCTTCTCTAATGGGTACCAGTGGCTCTTTCCCCGGGGGTAAAGCGGCCGGAGCGTAAACCTGACCACTCACTTCCAACCAATGTCGAAGTCAAGATAATAAGAGTATGGACTCGTACAGCCACTGCAGCTGATCACAGTGACCGAGAGGTCTAGGACATGAACCGGCTTCATCAGCTCGAACACAGGGATCGTGGGTATGGCATGGATATCTGTGTGCGTTTATTCTGTATTTGTGTTGTTCTCTGTGTAGGTAGAGGCCTTGTGACGGGCTGATCCCCCGTAAAAGGAGTCCTACCAACTGCGTATGGATTAAGAAACTGAAAAAGCGATCGAAGTCCACAAGGTCTGCAGAGCCACAGAAAGAGATATCCACTCCTCCTTATGTCTTCATGGCGTAGTGTTTCATTAGTTAGGCACTGGGACAACATTTTTACCTACGTCTTGGTCTTCCTAGTGGTCTCTTTCCTTCAGGCTTTCCCACCAATATCCTCTACGCATTGCCCCCCCCCCTTCGTGCTACATGCAAACATTTGGGCACAAATTCTAAACAGAAGTAATTACACATGTACATGTAGCTGCTTTTAGAAGAGGCAGGTTAAGTTCCTGACTGTCTCTCTCTCTCGGAGAGTGAGATGGAGTTGATATCTCCGAGCGCTGCTTAAGCCATCTTGGAGGTTGCAAATGCGGGTCGTAAAGAACGTCATTTCCATTGGGAGTCGAAGCATTCCTCAGTAAACAGCCCCCCCCACCCACGGGCACCCAGCGTAACTGAAATACGACAGACTGCACAGCCCAGATGGGTGCATCTCCCTCCAGATGGGAGTGCAAATGCGGTACTCACAGCTGTGCCTTCCTCCTATATCCTGAAGATGGAGATGTGTTCCTCCGAAACGTTGGGTTCCCTCTGCACTCTCTGAGCTTTGACAACCTCAAATCCAGAACACAATTATAGCATAGTAGGGGCACAAAATATTGAAAAATGAGTTTGAGGCTTGAACCCCCGAAAGCCACTCCCATGCTTCCCATGTTATAATGAACTCACCCTATCATTTCTTGACCTGTGGCCCGGTATCGGAAATCCACCAAGTCGAAAATCCCAAGTATGGCTATGCCTTCAAACGATATCAACCCTAAGCCGATCAGAGTGACAAGAAATTCCCGCTCAAACATTGGGATCGTGGGTTCGAATCCTATTCGTGTCATATGTGCATCTCTGAATTCTTTCTCTACATGTTGTCCTGTATAGGTAGCGGACTTCTGACGGACTGATCCCCCACCCGAGGAGTCCTACTGATTACCTGTAACATTCACAGATTCTTAGATGATTCAAAATGAGAACACGTTAGAAAATAGCAGGACTTAAGTTGTGAGGGCTACGGCGCCAACAAAATGTGGACACCCCTATCTAACTTTGTGGAGAAGAGCCTCTCTTGAAAAGCCGCCAATTCTGCAGCCACTCAGCATCTTCCCAGCATTTTATGGAACCCGAAGGTTCATTACCATGTCCACTGGTCTCTATCCTAAGATACATCAATCCAACCCATACCATACAATCCTATTTCTCTAAGATCCATTTTAATATTATTTAACCATCTATGTCTTGGTCTTCCCAGTGGTCTCTTTCCATCTGGCTTTCCTCCTCTTCCCCATTCGTGCTACATGTCCTGCCAATCTCATCCTCCTTGACTTGATCGCTTTAAAGTTATGAAGCTCCTCATTATGCAGTTTTCTCCAACCTCCCGTCACTTCATCTCTCTTCGGTCCAAATATTCTCAACACCCTGTTCTCAAACACCATCAGGCTGTGTTTCTCCCTTAATGTCAGAGACACAAGTTTCACACCCATACAGAACCACAGTTTTGTATATTCTAATTTTATGTTTTTAGGCAGCAGACGAGAAGACAAAAGGTTCTGGACTGAATGGTAGCAAGCATTACCCGAGTTCAATCTCCTCTTAATATCCTCATGGATCGAATTCTGGTTTGCTGACGTTCCAAAACATCTGAAATGTGTCACATTTTCAAAGCATCTGTTACTAACAGTAACAGTAAATTTAAGTTACGAAAATACAAATAAACTTTTCGTGATTTTAGAAAAGGAAATGTGTTAATAAAATCTGTGAAATCCATGTTTGTTTTGTGGAGGACTCGGGAAGACCACCTCTGTCGCTCTCCCCTAAATCCGGGCCTCAGTGGACACAGGCCGACAGACAACCGAAGAAGGGCTCCTGCCGGTAACCGAAAGTTTAGTACTATTGGCGACTGGGGGTGGGGGGTTGGCTGAAGAATGTTGTGCGAAAAATGAAATCCTTTCCACCTTCTTGTAACCCTACCCTCTTCCCTTTTTCGCCTTGACAAAAAAAAAAGGTCTCTACCTCTTCAGATGTGAGGGGAGGAAGTACAAGCCACGGCGGAGTGGTAAAGTTGCCTGAAAGCCCTTCGCCAAGTTACGACCCTCACATAACACCACACTAACCCAGCAAGTATCCCTCGACACTCCATCAACACAGAGCTCAAACCTAAAGACTGTGACCGTATCCTTTGCAAGGATCAATCAACGAGTAACAACTCCTGGTACGTAGGCATAAGGTAAAGTTAAAGCTATCCCTGTAACAGCCCGTCGAGGTTGCCAGCCATACGCACCGGCAGCCCTTTACCCTCCCTAGAAAATTCCTGGTACTCATTTATGTTAGAGGCTGATTCGACCCCACGGCCATAGTGCGGCTGGAAGGATTAGATCAGTTCAAAAATCCAATGACCTCATCGGGAATAGAACCCGAGACTTCCCGGCTTGTAGCATAGTTCCTCAACCAACTACGCTACCGCGTGCCCCCTAAAGAAATTAGAAGCTTGTTGAAATTCGAACCAGGAGCCTCATACATGAGAGCACTGCGCAGTCACATTTGTTTGGTTTCGGGAAGAAACTCCGGAAAACTGACTCCAGGCGATGTCTACACCTTGCATTTCCTGAATTCCGTTTCCGGTCTGCTGCTGGAAAAATGGCCCCTTGAAATGCCCTGTTTCATAGCGAACTGAAAATGGAACAGGGGAAGGCGGGGGAACACGAACACAATCGTATGAATAATTTACAGCTTCTCCTCCATATGAAAGTGTTGAAGCTATTATATTCCAATGGGGTGAACAATCACATAAATATCATAATACTCGTAAGTGCGGTAATTCTCACACATCTGACCCGGGCGGGGGGGGGGGAAAGCAGATATTGTTTTGGAGTCAGCAAAGTGTAGTCCGCGTACCACTTACGTCAACCGCGAAACGTAAAAACATAAAATTGTCTTTGATATGAATTAAGCAAAACGGCACAAATACATATGCGAAATGATTCTTGGTGGGGGAAGGGACCTCACGACCCAAATATCTTCTTCGATGGACTGAGGAACACCATGAAAAGCTTCAGTCAGGAAAGCCGGAGTTCCGACGGAGAATGAAAAGGCGAACTCTCGAATACAGCTTTACCGTTACAGTAACCTGGTCAGTCATCCTTGGCTTTAGATGAATGAGTGGTCAGCTTCACGCCTCGGCCGCATTACCTCCAGAGAACAGCCCAGGTACCCAATGTATAGGAGGCTGCGTGGGCCCTAGTGACTCTTTGAACGCTGAGGAGGGGAGAAATATCTCTGCATCTAAAGAGAGAGTCGAACACAGACTCCTCGACCATCCCGCCTGTAGTGTAGTCACTACACTGAATGAGCTACCCAGGCTATTACGTTAATCTAATTGTTTTCAGGCGGCTATCAGACTTACCGTTACGTGACAGAGTCTAACTGGTCACACTAAGCCGCGGCATAGCTCAAGCGGTTAGTCGCTGGCTTCCCATTTCGGCGGCCCAGGTTCGAAACCGGGTCTGGTCAAGTGGGATTTGTGGTGGACAAAGTGGCGCTGGGGCAGGTTTTCTCCGAGTACTTCGGTTTCCCATGCAAATCTTCATTCCACCAATTGCTCCACAATCACCCTTACCTATCATCTGGGGCTGGTACAATAGGCCACAAGTGGCCGCAGTACAAGGGACTTAGTCCCACCCCACTAGCAATAAAACAAAAACATTGTAAGTGTATGTTCTCCTTCAGTCTGGAGGCTTCAGACGCTCATTCCTCTGTTTGTTTACATCTTTATTTCTCGTTTCGTTCTTTCACTTATGCATTTCTATTTCTTTCTTGTCACAGACTCTTCTTTCCGTACCGGGTCTCTTTCTCTAGGGGTACAGCGGCCGGGCCTTGAAGCTGGCCACCACCTCCACATTTGTGTTCATGGCGTGGTGCTTAATTAAGTATAGGGACAACTTCACCTTCTTTAGCTTTATCTCCGTTATTAAATTCAATATCTTTCTTTTAGCCAGACAGACTGATGCAGGTGTATCTATCGAGATTTGACCGGTTCGAACCTCGGCCAAGTTACCGGCTGTCCTTAGATTATGTATGGTTCTCCTCAGTCCCTCTAGAGAAATTCCGCTACACTCCTCGGTTAGGACACACGGCTTCCTTGCAAATCCTTTCCAATTCATTACTCAGCAATTATCCTACCTTTCGTCGTTATATACTCACCAATGCTGAAAGCATCGATAATTAAACAATAAAAATAAATTTATTTATATCTTGTAAGATTTGAGGTTTTCACGGCGGTGACTATGAATAAACTAGCTTTCTGGGATGTGGCGCCGTGTAGATATTGTGTTAACCGACGTTTCGGAGGAACATATCACCTTCAGCTTCAGGGTTGAAGAAAAAAGAAAATCCTCACGCGAAGAACCCTGAAGATGGAGGTGATACATTCCTCCGAAACGTCGGTTAACGCAATATCTACACAGCACCACATCCCAGAAGACTGCTTTCTTTATTTCTACCTTGCTCACTTTTGTCTCTTTCGTGTTCAATCCTTCCAATTGGGCTCTCCTTTCCTTAACGGTACATAACCTCAGTGCATGCAGAAGCATCGTTAAATAAACTTAGACACTTCCATCAGTCGCAGAGAGTATTGACTACAAACGCACAGTGATGGCTGAGGAAGACGAACGTAGTCTCCTGTCATATCCCTGCCCGTTGTCAAGGAAACACGATGCCTGAACCTGCATCACTCCCTCACCTGTGTGATGCTTGAGGTATTTCATTTTCATCCTTCCAGAGATATCCCCCACGTCAACCTTTGTACCCAACTCTTCAACGCCCTTATCTTTCCATCCCTCTCAATCTCTCGTCCCACCCTTTGACTGAGTCACAAATCATCCCTCCCAACATACAGATACCTACGTCCGACATTCACCCCACGGGTATGTGTCTGACCAGGCAGTGACCACAAGGCTTTGTCTGGCGGTCGGGGCACAAGCCACTTGCACGGGCTGCAGGTAGAGCCCGTCCTCACCGCTCAGTCTCTCACTTCTCCACCTCCAGTCTCAAATGTATAAGAGCGGGGTTCAATTCCCGGCAGGAGCATAACGTCCAAACCGGCTCTGTGGCCCACCCAACCTCTTATCCAATGGGTATCGTGGGCCCACTTCAGAGGGTAAAGCGGCAGGGGCGTGAAGGTGACCACCCACCTCAATATAATGATTAGATCAAGAATGGTGGAGCTATACTTCCATTCCCCCACACGTCTTCATGGTGCGGTCCTCCGTTGGCTAAACACAGGGCGGTTGGGTAAGCCCCAGAATCGGTCTGGATGATGTGGAAGAGAGAAAAATTTTGCCCTTACCGGGGCTCAAACTCCGAACCCTCGGCCGTCGAGCCCGTAGCCAGTCGCTATACCGACTGAGCTATCCCGTCGCGTGGAAAAGTTTAAAACAATTTTAATCCGTTCCCAAATATTTGCACTGTCACACATTTTCGGGCATTTATTGCTACGATGGATGTGTTCTCCTGCAGGGCAAATAACTGCTATTCTGCAATTGG
>NW_019718639.1:648853-668563 GCF_002891405.2 Cryptotermes secundus
GGGGGGGGGGGTGAGACTGAGTCCACTTGGTACGTCGGCCACTAACTGGCCTTTGTACCAGCCCCGGGTGACACATTATGTTGAGTGTGGAGCTGCTGATGAAATGAGGATTGACAGGGGAAGCCGAAGTACTTGGAGAAAACCTTCCTCAGTGCCACCTTGTCCACCACAAATCCCACATGATCTAACCGGGGCCACCAGGGTTGGAAGACGGCGACTAACCGCCTGAGTTGTAGCACGGTCTGTTTCTACAATTAATTAATTAAACTCCTTATTCTATGACTTCTGAGCATCACTCGCTGGACGTCAGTTCAGAGTTGCTAGCTCTGTTTAGCGTTTGGGATACCCCACGGCTCGAATTTCGATGTAGATATGGGATATCCTGATTTTAGTTTCAGGGTTTCTCGGGTCCTCCAGGCAAACGCCGGAGCAGTAACTGAAACTAGGACATCATCACTTCCTTTCACATTTTCTCAATTCAGTATCCAGCAATTGCTTCATTATTTGACGCTAAATAGTCTGAAGGTCGAACGATAGTACTGAACCTATAAACGAACAAAACTGCACCACACAGGGAGCCAACTTTGACAGAAAAGCACTAAACTGTTAGTAACAGAAACAATTTAAATCGGAGGAGATGGTGGAAATTGCGGTGAAGGGTTGGGGGGGAGGGGGGAACATGTCATTATGCATAAATTTATTTCTCACAGCGACAGCCGGTTTTACTGAACCGTCGGCGCCTTATTTGCGTACCGATAAACTTATTACACATTGAAGTCGCGACGTCTGGGTCACTCGTCTGGCCTGCAAAAGTGGAATTAATTCCAGGACACATTAGTACAGGCTCATTTTTCAATGGAAAATAACAGGTAATCCTTTCAGACTGAGATTTATTTAACCTTGTTGTCAGGGCCGCGCCATAGCTCAAGCGGTTAGTCGCTGTCTTCCCACCGCGGCGGCCCGGGTTCGATCCCGGGTCTGGCCAAGTGGGATCTGTGGTGGACAAATTGGTGATGGGGCAGGTTTTCTAGGAGTACTTCGGTTTCCCATGCCAATCTTCATCCCACCAACTACTCCACAATCACCCTCACCTATCATCTGGGGTTGGTACAATAGGCCAGAAGTGGTCGCAGTACAAGGGACTTAGTCCCACCCCACTAGCAATTAAAAAAACCTTGTTGCCAAGCTGATTGTTGAAGGATAAATATAAAATACCCTTTCCATGTTAGTATATAACCTCGTTCATTTCGTAGGATATTTCAGCATTTTCCTGATGCGGTTCAGTGACCACGGCAATCACTTGGAGAGTCTGAGGAAAATCACAAGAACTCTTATCAGGTCGGTTTCTCTCATCTTAAAATCTCGATCCCAATCCTGGATCTTACAAATTCGAAGGAATTCTAACCATTATATTGCCATATTTGTTAGCTGGAAGGCCTGAGGTAAACTAGGTAAGTTGTCTGGATGGACTATGCATGGATAATGAGTGTGGAAAAATCTATATTGTTCCAGCCGGGTTCGAACCTCGTACTCCAAGACGGAAAGTATGCAAAGGGGGGTGGATACTGGAGAGGACACTCCACAGCAACCCCCAGGGGCACAACACAATGGCTGCCGACAACCTGTCACACAATACGAATTAAAGTGAACAACCCTGCACAAAGTGTTTAATTTAAAAAACTTGGAACCGTGCGCTCGGGGAAGTCCCCGCCCATCTTGGTAGCAAGACGCGCGTTGCAGGCTGCCTGCCTGCCAGGCTCGTATGCAAACAGACCTACAGCGCCGGGAGAATGTGACTTAGGGATTCACAAAACCTGTATAAGGAACAGTTCTTCCTCGCTTATCTCTAAAGGCAGAAGGTAAAGTTGTCCCTAAATTAACTAATTAAGTACCACGCCATGAAGGCGTATGGGGAAGTGAAAGCATAGATTCACATTTTCTTGACCTCGGCACTAGTTCGAGGTGAGTGGTCAGCTTCACGCCCTGGCCGCTTTAATCCCCAGAAAGAGCTCACCATCATCATCCGGCGTAAGGACCCGGAACAGCTCAGTCGGTATAGAGATGGGGAATGGTATGAGCGGCCGAGAGAGTCTCGGTTCGGTTCCCGGTAAGGGCAAGAAATTCTCTTTTCACAGCATCCAGACAGACTCTGGGCTCCACCCAGCCTCCTATGCAACGGGTACCGGGGGAATAGAGAGGTAGTGGCGTAAAGCTGACGACTCACCTCCATATAGTGGGCAAGTAAAGAATAACCGGAGTTGTACCTCTGCTCCCTCACAACGCCTTCACGGCATGGGTGCTTTACTGATTCAACACAGGGACAATGTTGCCTCCAATATTTTATAAATCCACACGAAAAGCAAGTATAAAACTAAGAGTAATTCAACGAGAGCATTAACGTAATTAGCTTTAAGAGTCCTCGGGCAATCAGATATAGGAGAAAGCCGATGTTTCGGGGAAACTCGCCGCTGTCAGACACAGCAAGATGGGTAGGATGTATACTTCGAAAAGCTGCATCGAATCGCCTCGAAATCCATTTCAAATCACTTAGGTAAATATAGCTAAATCCTCAAGTCGTTCCCGTGACTAATTAATTAAGTACCATGCCATGAAGAAGTATTGCGAAGTGTAGGCACCTTCCTTAACCTTGGCACTTGGCCACTTTACTCCCAGGGGTAAAGGGCCACCGTTGCCCATTGGATGGGGGGCTGGGCGGGCCCCAGAGTAGGTTTGGACGCTAAATCCCTAGCTCCTGCCAAGAATCCAACCCGAAGTCTAGTCACTGTTCTAAACTACCCCGTCTCCATGAATACATGCGACACTAAACATTAATAGTGGCGCACAGAATACAGCTTTTGAGATATCGAGCCAACTGCAACCCATCTAATTCCTCACCCTGCTTCACGGGGAAGGGGGAGACCTTATCCCTCTGAGAGAGAGAGAAAGAGAGACCGGGGGGNGGGTCCTCATTAAATTCAGCGCACAATCTTACAGCACCCCGACACATGTTCTTTTCAGCTTGAAAACGTTTTGTTCCGTCCTGCGAAATGTTGACAAATGATATGCTTATTACTACCGCTCACCCAACAAGAGAACTGCATATTTTAAACTAATTACCTTGCGTCATACGCCGCAAGCGCGTCATTTGTTTTGAGCTCTCGTGTTTGATCAGCGCTGCTTTGTTCTACAGATGTAATGTCTTCCTGTTACTTTGCGCTTGCGCAAGATGGATCATAGACAGTAGAAATGTTGAACTGTACGAAAATCCTTCTCACTCATTTTGATTTAAACATGCTCTTTCCAAAGGCGCGTCCACATTACTGGTGCTCGTGTGACTCGCTATGCTAGCGAGTAATGTGGACGATATGACAAGTCACGAGACAAGCAAATTTTTAATTTAAAAACTATAGCCAATAAATTAAAATACGACTACAGCCTATACACACTACGAGTAAATATATGGATCCTCACGCGCCGAAGCCTGGTGAGCAACTGAAGTAGTGTGGACGAAGATTTACGAGCACAAGCACGAGTAATGTGGACGCGATTTAACGGTGACACCTAAATGCAGGACACAAACGTAACACAAACGCACACAATGAAACATACTGAAAAGAATGAGACGGATAATGCATGCATACAGAATTTAAATAGAAAAACGTGGAACTACTAGAGGTAGTTCATGGAGGTAAGCCTAGGCCCACTGGGGCTGTAGTGCCAAGAAAAAAAAAAGTGTAAAAAGAAAAATTTTAAATATCCCTGTCCTTAACCTAAGCACCACAACATTAAGGCGAAGAGACAAGGGATGCATGGATCCACGTTATCTTGCACTCGGCACTAGACTGAGGTGAGTGGCCAGCTTCACGCCTAAGGCCCTTTATCCCCGAGGAAAGAGCCACCGGAACCCATTGCACAGGAGGGTGGGTGGGCCCAGAGTGATCTGGACGACGTGAAGTGAAGAAAAATTTCAAACATATCGGGTCTCGAACTNAAACCATCGATGTGATAATCTCAAATGTAATCAGAGTCTGAAGGATTCAGCTTCCTTGAGTTAGTTAATAAGATTAACATAAAACTGACTTCATACATTAATATGAATAAAGGAAAATATAAAAAGGTCGGTCACGGTAACCGAGCGGTCTAAGGCATGTACTGTCTTCGCTCGCTTGGAAACCGGGATCGTGGGTTCGAATCCAACTCAGGGCATGGATGTTTAGTTTGTGTGTGTGCGTTTTTCTGTGTTCGTGTACACGTACAGGCCTTGCGACGAGCTGATCACCCGCCNATTTAAATAGAAAAACGTGGAACTACTAGAGGTAGTTCATGGAGGTAAGCCTAGGCCCACTGGGGCTGTAGTGCCAAGAAAAAAAAAAGTGTAAAAAGAAAAATTTTAAATATCCCTGTCCTTAACCTAAGCACCACAACATTAAGGCGAAGAGACAAGGGATGCATGGATCCACGTTATCTTGCACTCGGCACTAGACTGAGGTGAGTGGCCAGCTTCACGCCTAAGGCCCTTTATCCCCGAGGAAAGAGCCACCGGAACCCATTGCACAGGAGGGTGGGTGGGCCCAGAGTGATCTGGACGACGTGAAGTGAAGAAAAATTTCAAACATATCGGGTCTCGAACTCAACCTCTCGGCCGTCCAGCCTGTTTCCAGTCACTACACCGACTGAGCTATCCCGGTAAAAGGAACAACACACATGCAAGACGAGAATATATCTTGAAACTGTATGCATATATGTTTCCAGGGAAGATGAGACATAGGAAGACCAACAAGGAGATGTGAAGACTGGAATGGACGTCCTAAGGGAAAAATAGTTTAATGTTCACATTAAAGGGTCACGACGTATGGAAGGACATTTAAGAACGACTCCAGAAGAATTTCGTTAATTATACCAACATTCTGAAAAGGCAGAATTGGTATCTGTTTAGATGAATACTGTGTGACCTAAGACAAAGTTTACTAAGGCCAAGACCTACTGCCTAGCAACAAAATAGAAATGCTGACACGAACAGCTGTGTCCATAGAAAACGCTTCACGGTTGCATTTGCCTGATACTGGGTTCCAATCTTGGCCGAGACACTAAGTTTTCTTTTGTGGTCTTCCTCAGTATCCCTCCATGCACAAGAAGCTGGGATAGCACAGTCGGTATAGCGGCTGGCTACGCGCTGGACGACTGAGGGGTCAGAGTTTGAGTCCCGGTAGGGTCAAGAATTCTCTCTTCTCCACGTCGTCCAGACCGGCTCTGAGGCCGACCCAGCCTCCTATCCACTGGGTACTGGGGACTCTTTCCAGGCGGAGGGAAGGTAAAGAGGCCGGAACGTGAAGCTAAACACTTGCCTTCAATTAGTTCCGAGGCCAATAAAACCTGTATGTATACATTCATTTAAGCACAGAGAAGTTACTTTACTTTATCCCTCCAGGCAAACGCCGGGTTATTACCTCGACCATTTCACGCCTGCTTCCTTCCAATTCCCTTCCAATTCATTAATCATCGTGACATATGACACTGAACCTGTCGTTAAATGCGCCACAAAAGAAAAAAAAAACATTTTCGAGTCGGAACGCGTTTGTCGGTCTGGTACAGCAAATGCTGGTTTCGTGTTGTAACTGGAAGCAAGGACAGGGAAAGCAATATACTGTGTCGAATTCTTTGCCTAGTGTGTCCAGCATGCATACAGACATACACCATGTAGCAGAGCGGTCACGTATCACCGACCGGCACCACAAGCGTCAGAATGTTGGTCCGCCAGAGGGGTGAGGTAAGGTGGCCGTGGAGGCCCATAGGGTTGTGAGTCGTCGAGACTCCAAAATTTTCTAGACAATCGGCTCACAGATTGCGGTAAGGTCGTCAGACTTACGCGCCGACCGCCCTTTATCCCCAGGTAAATTCCTGGTACTCATTTCTGTTAGAGGCTGAGTCGACCCCAGGGTCACAGTGCGGCTGGAAGGATTAAGTCAATTAAAAAATCCAATGACCTCATCGGAACTCGAACCCGCGACCTTCCGGCTTGTAGCATAGTGCCTCAACCAAGCACCCCTTCAAATGCTACATAGCGTAACAGAATGCTGTTGAACTGCTTGTGATTGAGTACGTAAATACTAAAGAAAAATGAAACAGTACGCCATGAACATAGGACTACAATTTGTCTGAATAGTATTGTCACGTGCTGGGTATGTCACGCGACAAATATCTTCACGTGGGTCTTTCATGTAGCGAATCTTTATTGGACACTCAAACTTACACACCTTACAATTATCACCACTTGCAGTGTCAGTTGACTTCTGACCCAATACTCAAATGCGACGTCTCAACTATCCTTGGCCGTGGTTGGATCCCAACTGTCTCTGGCGGCACCTATCCCAAGACTGTCTCGTTCTCAATACTCAATATTCGCTCGAGGCCAGGCCCTTTATATAAGGCGCACGCGGACTCAATAGAGGACACCCCTCGCCAAGTTTCGATGTCACGTGTTCGGCAATCCGTTGCTTCAGGAACGCTCCCTATAGATTACATCGGTAACGTGTCTCGTCTCATCTGTTGTTACTCAAAAACAATTCGTTGCTACGATTTGTCGCTGCGGGAGCTCCACAATTTCCACGTATTCATTGCCGTGGAAGTGTCCGTTCCGATTGTAGCGGTTGTCGCGGTCATGGACGCAAGGTAACTCGTCACAATATTAACAAATTCACTCCCGCGGATGCCACGATTTTTCACCCTAGGGGAAGGGAGCAGCCAGAAAATCTGCTTACAAGCCCATGATGGAATCCTTTAGGGATATTCGTATTTCTTTCCGAAATAAGACAAATTTAACAGATTAAAAAATAAAATGTAAATCGAAAATATAAAATGAAAAATTTCCTCAAATAAACTATTATCTGAAAGCGGCTCTAAAATTATGCGGAGGGGGGGATATGACGCATCAGATGAGAACGTTGCCCCCTCTAGGAGTCACTTGACCCAACGTTTGACCTCAATTTGCAGATCACCTACATCATTTCTGCACGAGACCTCTCGCTAGCAACAAATTCACTCCAAAGAGACAGTATTGTGTATTGGTAACGATGGAAACATTTCCTACAACGATCGGACCTTTATCTAACTCCATATAGCTGAGCTCCTCTTGAGAAACCGCCAGTTGCGCAGCTACTCAAAATTTTCCCAACATTTTATGGAACCTGAAGTTTCGTTACTGTGTTCACTAGAGTCTGCCACTCTTCCTTATCACAAGACTGATGAATCCAATCCATAGATGCGCATTATATTCATAATATTCTCCCATCTAGGTCTATTTCTTCCTAGTGGTCTCTTTCCTTCTGGCTTCAGCACCAAAACTCTGTATGTATTTGTACATGAGCGAAGAGCAGAAATTATGAACTTCCTTATATTTTCTCCAGCCTATTACGTCATGCCCCTTGGGTTCAAATGTTCCCTTCAGCACCCTGTTCTCAAGCACCCCCAGTTTATGTAAAAGGTAAAAATGTAAAGTTGTCCCTGCGCTTAACTAATTAAACACTACGCCATGAAGTCGTATGAGGGAGTGACTGTATACATCCACGTGGTCTTGACATAGTCACGAGTTGGGAGTGGTCAGTTTCACGTCCTGGCCGCTTTACACCGGGAAGGAGTCTCCAGTACCCATTGGAAATTGGGCTGAGTGGGCCCCAGAACCGGTCTGGACGGCGTGGGGAGAAGGAAGTCTTGCCTATACCTGGATTCGAAATTCGATCCTTCGGATTTCGAGGCAGTAGCCAGTCGCTATACCGACTGAGCTCTTCCGGCTCTCCACCCACAGTTCATGTTATACCAGCAACGTCAGAGACCAAGTGTCACACCCATACAATTCCACAAAGAATAGTGTAGTTTCGTGTATTTTAATTATTGCGTTTGCAGACAGAAGATGAGGATGCATAGGTTCTGAATAGGGCGGCAGCAGAGCAGAGGGAACGTCCGTGCCTGAGGCCCACAAGTCACTCCGCGTCGTTAGAGATGAACCGCGTCTCCCAACTGATTCAAACTGAGCGCACGATGTCATGATAAAAAGCAATTTGACGGATCACCGCTTCTAATACACAAGCAGCTCTGGTGGGGCCCGGCAAAGCTCCTCAGATTGTGGCACTGTCGGCTAAGCAATCCGATTGGCCATAATGAAGTGACTTAGACTCCCTGAAGGCCGTGTTCCAAACTCATGGTCCATGTACGAAGGGTGGTCCGCGAAAAAGAAACTTTAAGTTGTCTATTTCCATCTTCGAGGTAAAAGTCTCTTTATGTACAAATAGGCACATGACTTGACGAAATCTTTATATTATTCTCAGTTAAAAATAATCGGGGTAAAGGGGTTTGTAACTGGTGAAAAAAGAAATCGCTCTCCATTCAAAATTCTTAAAATATTTAGTTAAATATTAAGGTGTTCTGTCAAATAAAATCCACGCAGTAAGTGGTCCGAAGAAGTTTGGGAACCCCTGCCTTAAGAGGTGTAACAGTGTAACCCTGCCAGGCCCGAACCGCCAGGTACGAAGCAGCACAAATAGGAGCCTTTCCGTGGCCTTGAAATTTCTTTCGCCTTCCTTTTCTCATGCTCCTACTCATTTTCTCCTCCTCCACCCTTCTTCATCAACTTTTCTTCTGCACTTCGTTTCCTGCAATCTCCCTTCCTTCATTGTTTTCCTCTTTCCTCCATGTTTTATTCCCAGTTCTGTCTTTACTCTCTTTCTTCTTATCTCTCCTTTTGATTTCGTTTCCCTCTTTTCTCCCCTTTCGCAACCATATTCTCTCACCTCTCCTTCTCTGTAATCTGACCCACACGATTGTGTGCTCAGGATCTGAAAGGGGTTAATGAAACATGAAGGTTCAGTCCCGTGTTCACAGCAGTCTATCCAGCCAATCGGTGAACCCCTTATTAATTAGACACTCGGTTATTTATTAATGCGGCAATCAGTCAACCAATTACAAATATCTCTGCGTTCAGTCACCTCACTAATAAATGTAATCCAGTTAATTATCGAGGCTAGTCATCATTTCAGTCAAATTTCTACTCAGTCATTCACTACACAGATGAGAATGTCAACCAGTCAGTCAGCTAATAAGTTAATCTTTAGTTATCAACTGAACTGCCCACTCATGGAGACACTTGTCGAATAATTAGTTGGCCACTAGGTGGAAGAATAAATTACGAAGACAGAAAGTCAGCCAGCAGGGGGACAATATCAAACAGATGCAAATTCCGGCCGAACAATCATTTTGGAAGCCAGCCAATCGATCATTTATACAGCCATCAAACCATTCGGTTAGACAGTCAATCAACAATTAAAGCAGTGGGCCACCAAAACATCACAGTCAACCAACGTAACAGTCACTAAGACAGCCGAAAAACCAGTCAGTCGGGCAGCCAGTCAAATGATGTTCAGCTGGGAAGCCCCCAACCAATCAATTAGTTATGCGCAGCCAACTAATCAGTTTGGAAGCCGGTGGAATAACCAATCAAAGCCAGCAAACCAATCAACGTTTCGGAAGCCGACATGTCATTCAGTCAGAAAGTCAATCAATTAGTTGAGCAGCCGGCTAACCAACAGATTTATTGAAAATCCAACTAATAAAGTAATCACTTGGAAAGTCAGCCAATCAATCAATTAGAAGGCAACCAGCGAATCAGTAAACTATACCGTCAATCAAGGAGTCAGTCACATGGCATCTCCATACCACTGTCTTGCTCGGCAGCCATTACGGCCTACGCCCTGCGCTTTTCACAGTAAGTTCTCCACGTCTCATGAGCCTGACACCGTTTACCTTTCTGATCCCTGTTCATGACATCACAAGTGCAAACGCCGCGAATTACTGTTGCGTTCCGCGAAGTAGTTAACATAAAAACTGACACTCGTTCGCATGAAGTCGTAAACACGCATTCATTATGTTTACGTCATTAAACGAAAGATGTCAGCAGAGGAGCACTTGTATGGCCGCCAGATGGGACCGTTTCGCTGTGTTTGTGTTCCAACACAAACATGAGCGTAGTTAAAGTGTTTGCAGGTGGTTATGGTCCCTACCATTAGCGGGTCCGCGGCATGCACCACTTGGAGAAACGCATTCTGTCCGTCTGTATTCATGATCCATGGACGTGGCAATTGATAAGCTGACTTTGATCCCTCCAATACGAGATGCATTATTCAGATTTTGTATGTTTTCATGGCTTTCCTCCACCTACATGCTACATCCTCCATGTTACATTCTCCGTTCACCTCCTGATATATATTCATTCATCAGTAATCTGTCAGACGACAGGTCCACAGTCTTTTCCAAAACAGTTCCTCCACTTAATGCGATCTAGAGCTTTCTCCTTCAAATGAGAATATCCTCTTCTGTCCCCAAGGTCATCCAGCATCTTCTTACGTCTTCTTCCTCGTCTTCTGGTCACTTCTATCCGCCCCTCTATCTTTCCTTCAATAACTTCTTTTAGAAGGCAGTTAAAGCTATTCATGTATCAGGCCGTGAAGGTCCATAGGGTTGTGCGACGTTGAGGGTCCCACAATGTCTAGACAATTGGCTCAAAGATGGCGGTAAGGTTGTCAGCCCTACGCGCCGGCCGCGCTTTACTCCCCAGGAAAATTATTTAATTAATTCCTGGTACTTATATATATATATAGTGACGCCTTTAACACGCAGAGTTCAAGTCGGGCCGACCATCTAAAGCATACAGATTACTATATTGAAAATCTGTTTTGACGTACAAAAATCTTTGCATTCTGCCCACACAGTGTTATCTGCCTATTCCGCATGGCTCACAATATTCAACATTTATCTCCTTATGTACGATTAATCTCATAGTACTTTCTATCTGAGACAGGAACCGAACCTTCAAATACTGTGGCATGTATAGTCGTTGGTAGACAACGACCGCGAAATAAGCAACTATACAACAGTCGCTGCTAAGTAATGGCTCTGCAAACAATTGCCGTTATTAGGCAATGGCTCAGTAGCGACACGAAAGCAACAGCTGCACTGCTACAGAGGAACGGTGCGTTCTATGCGGTCCGTGCCGAGATATTACAAGCAAGGTAAGCTGTTGTAGTTAGTGAGTTAGAGGAATGGGGTTCAGTCGTGAGTTGCTGTGAGAAGGTGGGTAGCTGAGGCTGGAGACAGTTCGGGAACCCAGGGGAAGGGGAACATCCGAGCTTGGGAGCCGCTACCAAGCAATGGCAGTGCACACGTGATTGTGGACGTGTGTGTGTGTGTGTAACAGTGTAGTGTAAAGTGTAGTCACGCGATGCACCAAAGAATCCAATAAATCCAAACATCAATCCAAAACTCGTCTATAGTCACACACAGTCGCGAGACAATACTATATGTCTATATAAGTAATTGAGAACTCTGGGGTTTAAAGCTTCTATAACTGTTAATTACTGTAAATCTGGGATATTAAGTATTCTCTATTATACTTCAGAAACTCAGTTCTAAGCTATGTCGGTATAACGACGAGCTATGGGCTGGAAGGCCGGGGTTCAATTCCCGGCTGCGGTAAGAGATATTTCTGTACTCCACAGCGCCCATATCGGCTATGGGGCCCACTCAATCTCCTATCCAATGGGAACAGGTGGGTAAGACGGCAGGGGCCTGAAACTGACAACTCACCTCCATCTAGTGACGAGGTCAGGAATGGCAGAACATATACCTTCACTCCTCCATACGTCTTCATGATGTGGTGCACAATGAAGCACAGGGACAACTTTACCTGTTTCAGACCAAAAGTCTGGCCGTAAATATATCTGCTCGCCAAGAAAGCAAACTTCCGCCCGCACATAATTCAACTGGTCCTAGTCTTTCATGGTTCACGTCAGTCCCTCCGGACAAAGATCGGGATAGTACCTGGATTATTCCGCGAGCGTTCATTTCCAATCATGCTCTATGCTTCAAGCCAGAAGGTCACGGATTCGATTCACGATGAGGTCCTTGTATTTTTCAATTGACCTAATCCTTCCAGACGCACTATGGCACTGGAGTCGACTCAGCCTCTAACAGAAATGAGTACCACGAATCTTCCTAGACACAACCTCACTGTCTCACTCTGTGAGCCGAATGTCTAGAAAACGTGGGTGCTTCGACGTCTCACAACCCTATGGGCCTCCGCGGCCTGTTACATGAATAGCTTTACCTTTATCATCCAATCGACACTATAGAGTCTAAATGTTGACAGTGTCGTTAAGTAACAAACGAACACCAATACACCTCCTAATTACAATTTCCTTGTGTCTGGTATTCGGAACATCCGTCATGTAGAGATGAGAATCACGCTTGCTCATTTTAACAAAAGACTCCGGCTGGTTTCAGTAGTCGTAGCGCGGGGCGGAATTGTTCGAGTGGTGTGTGGCGGGCAATCCGGTTGTTTCCTTTCATGCTTCCTGCATGGGTTCGGATAACAAACGGCTTACTCGTTGATGACATTACGGTAATCTTTTGTTGAGAGAACATGAGGATTTGTAACGAAATAGAGGCGCTTTGGAGCTTGTTTTCCGGTCACATGAGTGCAGCTGCAACGCGAGGAAAAGTGCCCAGACATCTTTTACGTTACGTCATAAGCGGATCTGTCAACCTTGTCGAAAAATGTCCCATGTCTTTAACGAAACCTACCGTAAGGCGACATTGCTTCCCATCGCATGCTGAAAATAGGATCCAATAATACTGTGACGTATTGACACGTTGCTAAGCAGTGGGTCTGCAAACATCGGCCGTTGCTAGGTAACTTCCGCAACATATACGCACGCAACAGAAGTACGAGGTTTCAATGCGGTCCGCGCCGCGACCGTTGCTAAGCGAGGTAAACACGCCTCTAGAACAACAGAGGAGGTGTCTTCTGCTTGGTACGTGAAGAAGACTTGTAAAGATTAATGAATGCACCGTAGTCAGTCAAACCCGTGTGGAGGCAGGTTCGAATACCTCCATAGTCCTGCGAATCGTAGGAGGCGACGAAAAGAGAAGGCTGAAATCTGAGACAGTAAAATATGGTCGCGGGTCCCAAGGGACTCAGATCCGGGAAAGACTGCACTGGCAAGGGCCATCAGCATATACAAAAGGCATACCCGTCCTATCGTCAGAGAGGGCGCCCCACAAGAATAAGCCCGTTAACTGTCAAACAGTAATAAATGTCTGGTCATACGCCTCAGATGCGGCTCGACATCAACACTTACTGACTGACTATCAGTCGCATTGTGACTTCGACTTTTTTTGTAGTCAGTCGTAAGTTGGAAGAGCGAATTGGAGTTGGGTGCGGAGAGTCCAGGAGGGTTGAAGAGTTGAGCGTTCTAGGGCGTGAATGGAACGTGAATTGTGAAGACTGAGTAGAGATTGGGACAGAGATGAACTGTAAATTGTGTAAATCAGGGATAGCGCTGTATTAAGTATGATTAAGAGAGTGTGTAACCGCAGCGCTAATAAATCCAATCATCCGAACTAAAACCCGTCATTTCGTCACGCGTACCACCCTACATGTGACAATATTATAATGATGACATAACTGATCTATGCCGTCAGGTAACTACGCAAGATAAAAAATATGAGCCAACACCGTAAACGGGGTTTGCTATGTAGAGTCCAATTTTTCTGTCGTTGCCGCTGAGCTGCGCGGTAAGGGGAATACATTAAGAACCGTTAGGAATAGTGTCGAGCTACGAATAGCGTCAGATTTTTTGTCGTGGCCACTGAGCTGCGCGGTAAGGGGAATACAATAGGAATAGTGCCGAGCTAGATACTATAAACCAGGTGGTCTACTCTTCCCACGATAATTTGCGTCGTGGTTCCACAATCTTAGTATGGCCCGTGGCTAAATCCGCCTATTCGCCGAGGCTCGTAGGCTGGATGGGCTTTGCCTTCGCGCCAACGAATCCCAACTGCTCCCTTCTACCACAGCGGCCCCTGGCCTCTTCCTGCCAAGGGAGTATCTGCTTTGGAAGAACCTTCTGCAGAGTTCTGGAGGAGAAGCAGATCTTAGCCGACTATGTGTCGCCCGCGGGGAACCTCATGGAGGTGTCTGCCCGGCGTATAGCGTCAGGTTTTTAGTCGCGGCCACTGAGCTGCGCGGTAAGAGGAATACAACAGGAATAGTGTCGAGCTATGTATAGCGTCAGGTTTTTAGTCGTGGCCACTGAGCTGCGCGGTAAGAGGAATTCAACAGGAACAGTGTCGAGCTATGTATAGCGTCAGATTTTTAGCCGTGGCCACTGAGCTGCGCGGTAAGAGGAATTCAACAGGAACAGTGTCGAGCTATGTATAGCGTCAGATTTTTAGCCGTGGCCACTGAGCTGCGCGGTAAGAGGAATTCAACAGGAACAGTGTCGAGCTATGTATAGCGTCAGATTTTTAGCCGTGGCCACTGAGCTGCGCGGTAAGAGGAATTCAACAGGAACAGTGTCGAGCTATGTATAGCGTCAGATTTTTAGCCGTGGCCACTGAGCTGCGCGGTAAGAGGAATTCAACAGGAACAGTGTCGAGCTATGTATAGCGTCAGATTTTTAGCCGTGGCCACTGAGCTGCGCGGTAAGAGGAATTCAACAGGAACAGTGTCGAGCTATGTATAGCGTCAGATTTTTAGCCGTGGCCACTGAGCTGCGCGGTAAGAGGAATTCAACAGGAACAGTGTCGAGCTATGTATAGCGTCAGATTTTTAGCCGTGGCCACTGAGCTGCGCGGTAAGAGGAATTCAACAGGAACAGTGTCGAGCTATGTATAGCGTCAGATTTTTAGCCGTGGCCACTGAGCTGCGCGGTAAGAGGAATTCAACAGGAACAGTGTCGAGCTATGTATAGCGTCAGATTTTTAGCCGTGGCCACTGAGCTGCGCGGTAAGAGGAATTCAACAGGAACAGTGTCGAGCTATGTATAGCGTCAGATTTTTAGCCGTGGCCACTGAGCTGCGCGGTAAGAGGAATTCAACAGGAACAGTGTCGAGCTATGTATAGCGTCAGATTTTTAGCCGTGGCCACTGAGCTGCGCGGTAAGAGGAATTCAACAGGAACAGTGTCGAGCTATGTATAGCGTCAGATTTTTAGCCGTGGCCACTGAGCTGCGCGGTAAGAGGAATTCAACAGGAACAGTGTCGAGCTATGTACAGCGTCAGGTTTTTAGTCGTGGCCACTGAGCTGCGCGGTAAGGGGAATACAGTAGGAACAGATTCGAGCTATGTTATGACTGTCTGAAGGAAGAAAAATTTACGAAGAAAGATGAAGCATTCGCTTTCACTTCACTCCTCTCCAATCCCTACACTCTTTTAGTGGACTAGACCAAACGCACTGTGCATTCAGCTGACACAGACAACTTCTAAAAATAACACTGTAGTACTGATGGGTGAAAGCATCCCAGAATGGGAAAATATCAAGCCAGGAAGGATAATGATAAAGCGTTTCAGGAAAAAATGATGTCATAATCAGTGGCCGTGTAGCAGGCATGATATGTATTCGCCCGCTCGAAAAATAGGATTACAGGTTCGAATCCCACTCGAGGCATGAATGTCTGCTTTCTTTCTGTGTTTGTGCTGCCCTGTGTAGGTAGCGGCCATATGACGGGTTGATCCCCCGGCCACGGTTTTCTGCCAACTATCTGTATGGTCCATAGTTTCAGATTAAATCTGAACTGGAATACTTGAGGATAGGAGGTGGATGGAACTGGCTCAGGATCGTGTCTACTAGCGAGTTTTGTTATTAGCGATGTATGAACCTCCGGCTTCCGGTACCAGAGAGTTATATTGTCCTTTACATCCTAGGGTATGGACAGCTATGGAACATTACCCCAGCGCAGAGGTTTGCATCATGAAAGCGGAGACCCGTCTCCCACCACTCCTCCTATACGCACCGTGAAATATGAAACTCCGGTCTCATCCCTCAGACGGAAGAGTATGAAAGGAGGCGGAAAACAAGGTACCGACATGTGTTAGATTCAGGTATTCTGTTTGCAACCAAGTCCTGCCATCTGTTATCCGCCATGACGCCACCTACTCCATGTTCAAATGTTTATATCGAATGAATTGTTACGGTTCATTCAGCCGGCGCACAAAGAACTTTCTGCAGTGTTACCGTCATAACAAATGCAGATATATTTCCCCTCCGAATTTCTGTGGGGTTCCTTTTTCATAACACGATAGCTAAGTACAGCCAAGGACACTAAAACAGTTATTTCTTTCATATCCAGACAGAAGCCATCGTTCTGAATACGTTTGAATTCACTCCCGATGCTGAATGTTCCTACAGATGGAGGCAACCCACACTATGAAGCTGATGTGAGGACTGAATGTATGTGGGTTCAACGCATTGCACCCAGTCTACGCATAACTTCACTGTCAGGCCCCACTGTGGTGCTGGATACAGTCCAAAGTACAAGTTATGCAGCTTGCTAAGTGACTAACTAGCTAAGTAATTAATCAGCTAGATTAATCATTTAAGTAAATGACTGGTCTCCGAACTAGCAAAGTAAAGGTAAACGTAAAGTGAAGCTATCCCTGTAACAGGCCGTGGAGGCCCATGGGGTTGTGAGACGTCGAGGCTGCCACATTTTCTAGACAATCGGCTCACAGATGGCCGTAAGGTTGTCAGCCTTACGCGTCAGCCGTGCTTTACGTCCAAGAAGATTCCTGGTACTCATTTCTCTTAGAGGCTGAGTCGACTCTAGGGCGGCTGGAAAGATTAGGTCAACGGAAAAATACAATAACCTCATCGGGAATGGTACCCACGACCTTCTGGTTTGTAGCACACTGCCTCAACTAAGTAGCTTAACAATTAAATACTTAGCTGATTAACCTAGCTGCTTAGATATCGAAGCAATTAATGGACTAATTATCTAACTAAGTGGTTATGGTAGCTCTAAGTGCAAGGGCCGAGTAGGCCTACCCATACATACATACATACATACACATACATACATACATACATACATACACACATACATTACATACATACATACATACACACATTCACACACACATACACATACATGCATACATACATACATAAGCGGTTATGGTGGTAACTAAGTGGCCTACTAACTACTCAGCTAACTAGCTAAGTAAATAATTAAGAAGCCAACTATATGACAGATTAACCAATTCACAAAACTAACTGACGAACTAACTAAATACCGTCTCTCTTTGGAATATGGTTCTAAGAAAACGTAATGAAACTTTTATGCAGCAACTAACGAGTTCGATTCTAGCCTCACGCCCGTAAAATTCCGTATTTTTTGTAACAAAAATATATTGAACTAAATAAAAATAAGCTACGACGTCGTTCATACAATGCTGTGTCCTGAAGAAGACCAAATGTCAGCCCGAATTTTCGCTTCATGGAAAAGAAAACGTGTTTAGAAGGCGCTGACAAATTGAATAGTAAGAATGTTTGGTAATGTCAGTGCTGATCTCACAGCTGCAGCGGGCGTTCCGGAGACGCGCCGATATCCCCCAGGCAAGGAGACTACCTTAGCTGAGTCAGAAATAAGACAAAATCCGTCCCTCCGCATAGCGCCAAGCGCCCGATCAAAGAAGAAGCCCCCAAACTCAGAAACTGAGCATGTGATAGTGTGCTGCCTGATCAGGGCCATCGCACGCCTCAGCAGGGCAGTGGCAAATCAATATGAAGCAATGGCAGAATGATTATTAGCAAGGGAAAACTGAATCTCCTTAAGAAAAAAGTGATTAAGTAGCACTGTATCAATTACGCTTGTCACAAGAATTTACACGGGAATTGAATCCGAGACTCCGCAGTGAGAAGCCGGCGTCTAACATCTCGATCTGTGGCTTTTATTAAAGTTCTTTTTTTTCCCCCCTTCCACTCGCTCCCACTTTGGAGCACAGGGCTGATTTCTCAGTTTCACTGATCATTTTACAGACGGTAGGACTCCTTGGAAGGGGGATCAGCTCGTCGCAAGGCCTCTACCTTAACACAGAACACAAACACAGAATAAATGCATACACATACCAAACATCTATGCCTTGTGTGGGATTCGAACTCACGATCCCGGCTTCCGAACGAAGATAGTACATGCCTTAGACCACTCGGCTACCGTAACCGGCTTAAGTTCATTAGAGCGTTCAAGAAATCTCGCATTGGACCCTACCCTAAACATCTGAACCAGTCTTGAACTTCACACTGTTATCTATATGCACAGTAATGTAATTACAGTGTTTCAATTAGTGTCCATTAACACAATCTTGTGCAGAGGTTAAGAATGTGTGGGGATATACCTCCATTTCTCCATACGTTTTCCTAGCGTGAAAGCGTCACATTTAATTTTACCAATCTGCAGAGAGTGGCCCATGATTGTTACAGCCAAGTTCTGTACAAACATACTTAAATTTATCCTCTGCGTTATTTAACAGAGCTAACCGCGTTTGAAGGGCATGTGTGCACTTAAAATAAACATGATGCCGAAATGATAATTACTGTACAAAATGGCCCCTGGCCTTTGATGACTCTGACGTCACAAAAGCGTAACTTGCGTCCCGTGTTCAAAACGAAATACATGTTGGTGGCCGGGTCAGCGGCAGCTTCCACACTTAACGGCAGGGCATAGCGCATGCGCGGAATTCTTAACTTCTGTTACGAAAACACACACAGCGACTAGCTACGGGCTGGACGGGCGAGGTGTCGGAGTTCGAGGCCCGGTAAAGCAAAAGTTTTCTCATCTCCACGTCGCTGAGGTCCACTCAGCCTCATATTCAATGGCCAGTAAAGCCGCCGGGGCGTGAAGCTGACAATTAACCTGAAACTAGTGCTGAGATCGAGAATGATGGACTTACACCTCTACTCCCCCATGTTTTCATGGTGTGGCGCTTAATTAATTGAGCATCGATAGAACTTTGCCTCTTCACAAGCAACACTGGAATTAAGGAGCCGGAATAGCTCAGTCGGTATAGCGACCGGTTACCGGCTGGACGACCGAGGGGTCGGAATTCGAGTCCCAGTACGGTCAAGAAGACCGGCTCTGGGGCCCACCCAGCCTCATATTCAATGGGTGCCGGAGGCTCTTCTCCCGCGGGTAAAGCGGCCGGGGCATGAAGCTGACCACTCACCTCCAACTAGTGTCGAGGTCAAGAAGATGTGGGTCTATACATCCACTCCCCCATTCACCTTCATGGCGTAGTGCTTAATTAGTTGAGCACCGGGACAACTTTATTTTCTTTTCCACCTTACACTGCGACAGCCACAAGCTGCAGCCCCCTTATCCGGTATAGATTAAAGTTTCTGAAAATGGTAGCTGATGGTAATATCTCTTCTTCTGCCCGGAACTGAACGCGGATCGTCCGACTGGAGACCAGTGATATCTATGAGAGATTTGGAGACTTTCACAGTCGTAACTGTGAAAATCAGCCTTCCAAGATGTAACGTTCCCTAGTAGGGTACATCGTTACCAACGTTTCGGAGGAATTTGCTACCTCCATCTTCAGGGTAGAAGCCACTCATATATTTATGGTTTACTTAACGACGCGACTGAACATGATAGTCTGGCGGAAAACCTCCTTCTATTTGGGAGGTGCTTGGTTCGAATTTACACAAGATATTCTGAACTCTTCGTGGTTTTTTGGTCCCTCTAGAGCAGCCCTGTCCAACGCGGCGCCCATGGCATATTTTTCTGGCGCCCTCCGTAACCACATATAATTGAGCCGATTTTTAATATTAATTCTAATTGTAAGACAAGAGACATTTTTGAACGTCTGAGTACTGTTAAATATTTT
>NW_019718639.1:678146-693560 GCF_002891405.2 Cryptotermes secundus
AGTAGTAGTAGTAGCAGTAGCAGGAGTAGTAGTAGTAGTAGTAGTAGTAGTAGTAGTAGCAGTAGTAGTAGTAGTAGTAGTAGTAGTAGTAGTAGTAGTAGTAGTAGTGTATGGTGGCGCCTGCACCTCCATAGGCATCAGTGAATTGTGCCCGAGTACATAAGAACGTTGGACAGCACTGCTCTAGAGTAATTTTGGAAGTGCCTCTATTAGGCCACGACCACTTCTTTCCAAATCCTTTTCAATTCTCCGTTCTCGCATCATGCCATTATGTGACGCTACTGACAGGGTCGAACGGTAGTATTACATGAATTGGAAAGCCTGCCGAAGGAATTGGTCGTGGCCTAATTTGAGACATTATCCATGAAGCAGAGGAATACCACGAATAATCCTAGCCGCAACTGACTTTCTTCAGACAAAACACTCAACAAATGTCCCATGTTTTCATTTAAAAAAAAAACACAAATCAGACTTATGACATCGCCATGCTGTTTGTGAGTCTGCGTATCTCCTCCCATCAAATTTTGAATGCCTCAACCGATCTTTATGACACTTGGTATGTATTTCATGGCACCCGAACCCATCTCCACGGCACCATACATCCTTCCCATCAATCTGTAACTACACGCATGTCCCCATATCGTTGCTAGGCAACGGCTCGTTGAAAAACCGTTACCGCGGCAATGAATACAAACGCAAGAATAAACGCACTGTGTGACAAGAAAGTAGACGATTAGTTTTTCCCGGAATTTCTTGTTTGAAACGTCATGTTAAGACATGACACCCCTGTGAGTACATCTGTACCGTAATCTATACATTTCTGGTACTGCTATGTATACTCTTTGATAAGGGGCATCGAGCAAATGTTTACCGGCCACATACCGAGCCTAGATCAAACAGCGGAATGGCGATCTTTATTTTCAGGCGGGGTTGAAGGTTAGAAGAAACATCCAAAACTGCGTCTGAACATTGGCCTAATGGCTGGCACTCCTGGTCCATATTCGCCATGTCTAGGCTAAGCCTAACGGCCCAAAGACGTCCTATCCTGATATCATTATCACGAATATTTCTGGTATATTTCTGTCTCCATACGCTAAAGTAACCTACGCCTAGTGCAGATGCACTGAAAATTCACTGAGGGCCACATCAAGCCAACTTCGCTGCAATCGGTGGTATTTCAGCGTGCGGTCTGCCTGAACTTTTGCACTATGGCATGCGGTGCAACAGAGCGTTTATCATGAAACAAACAACAGGGGTGCTTTATATTTATTTTTCTTAGAAGAAATAAATCTTGCAGCTCACGGTAATGTGTTTGCGGCATATGTGTAAATGTCGAGGTAGACCGTAGATTAAGGGTTAGGTTTGGCCGCGCCATAGCTCAAGCAGTCGCTGGCTTCCCACCGCGGCGGGCCGGGTTCGATCCCAGGTCTGGTCAACTGGGATTTGTGGTGGACAAATTGGCGCTGGCTGAGGCACAATAGATCACTGTGGTCGCGGTGCGGGGGCGGGAGGGCTCATCCCTTATACATTCAAGNCCGTGGGCTGCAAGATTTATTTCCTCGAAGAAAATTAAATATAAATATAAAGCACCAATGTCCATTGTTTCAGGGAGTCCGCACGCTAAAGTAGGACCCTGCAATCTCTCCTCTCCGGGATTTCCCCTCTGATGACGCAAGTTTCATGTTTCTTAATCAGAACGTCCAATTTTCCATGCTGCTACGTTCCAGGTAAGGTCTATAGAATTCGACCAATGTCTGACAGGGAGAAGCAAACACTATACTCCGTCTGCTATGAGAACGCGCGTGTCATTAATGGGCGTCCACATTACTCGTGCTCGTGTTCGTGTTCGCCGGGAGACTCGTCTGGCTTTTACTTGTGCTCGTAAATCTTCGTCCACACTACTTCAGTTGCTCGCCAGGCTTCGGTGCGTGAGGATCCGTATATTTACTCGTAGTGTGTATAGGCTGTAGTCGTATTGTAAATTATTGGCTATAGTTTTTAAATTAAAATTTTAAAATTTGCTTGTCTCGTGACTTCTCATATCGTCCACATTACTCGCGAGTATATCGAGTCACACGAGCACGAGTAATGTGGACGCGCCTTAGGTTACTGGATTCTTAAGGATATGAGAACATCTTGAAATGAATCTATTCTTAACACAGCGCAACATGTTTCAGCTTCAAACAGTCACCTTCAGAAAATGACACAGCATTTAAGTTAATTACTTGTCTTCTTTCCTACGTGAAACACAACAGATCTAACTCACTGAATGAAGTTGAGTCATGCTTAAGAAGCTGCCAGTCATGCAGCTACTCAAGAATTTCCCAATAATTTCATGCAACCAGAAGGTTCACTACCGTGTTCACAAAAGCCCGCCACTGGTCCCTATCCTGAACCAGATGAGTCGAATACATACAGTCCTACTCTGTTTTTCTAAAGATCCATTCTAATATCATCCTCCCACCTACGTCAAGGTCTCCCTAATAGTGTCTTCCTTTCTGACATCGCCACCAGAACCCTGTGTTCATCTCTTCTCTTCCATGCGTTCTACATTCCCTGCCAATTTCATACTCCTTGGCCTGATCATCCCAATTATTTTTAGGGAGCAGTATAAGTTATGAAGCCGGTCACGGTAGCCGAGCGGTCTAAGGCATGCACTGTCTTCGCTCGCTCGGAAGCCGGGATCGTGGGTTCGAATCCCACTCAGGGCATGGATGTTTGTGTGCGTTTTTCTGTGTTTGTCTACAGGTAGAGTCCTTGCGACGAGCTGATCACTCGCCCAAGGAGTCCTACCGTATGTGTAAGATCTAGTAAACCGAAGTGAAACGGAGAGTTTCATGGAGGTAGGCCTAGGCCCAAATTGGGGCTGTAGCGCCACAGAAAAAAAAAGTTATGAAGCTCCACATTATGCAGTTTTCTCCAACCTCATGTCACTTCATCTCTCTGAGATGCAAATAATCTCCTCAACACCCTGTTCTCAAACATCCTCAGTCTCTGTTCCTCCCTTAATGTCAGAGACCAAGTTTCACACCCATGGCATTACATTCCACGGGACAGTAGCATGCACCTCAAGAGTTCGTTTTTATGTTACGATAGTAGCAGAGCCAATAGCGTAGAATTCTATTGTAACCTGACGCTAGGACAAAATATTATAAACAGAAAACAGCCTGTAAAGACAGCCCCAGCACGCTGATAGTTACCCACTGAAGTAGGTAATCCTACCGTTCCAGAAGCCAGATTCACAGGGATGCAGAAGCATCAGGCCAACTGACAACTGACCCTCATTATAAACGGAAGGGGTAACAAAAGGAGAGAGTCACTGCATATAACGAGATGGAAGGCATGCCGCCACAAACCGCCCCTTTATGGGGGTTTTCGAAACGCTAATTGATTAATGATTATTAACTGGGGTTTAGATTTAGAGATTAA
This sequence comes from Cryptotermes secundus, assembly GCF_002891405.2. Classification (NCBI taxonomy): domain Eukaryota; kingdom Metazoa; phylum Arthropoda; class Insecta; order Blattodea; family Kalotermitidae; genus Cryptotermes; species Cryptotermes secundus. Next base: position 681,576 of record NW_019718639.1, read on the forward strand.
GTCAACCCCCTTATAACGGGGCGCCTCCCCTGCTGCTTCAATTATACAAAACGGAGAGTTGTACCTCCTCCCACCTTTACAGTGCCAGTGCATGGGATCGGAAAGGAAACGTCACAGTAATGTGTACACTTTAAGCAAGACAGTTGCAGCAACTGTGGGTTTTGGAGTTGAATTCAGGAGCGGTAACTTCCGGCATAGTTTCTCGGAGAGAGCGAGACGCGTGCGAAATATTTATCTTATCAGCAACACGCCGATGCCCCTTGCAGGTATGTAACATATTGTGGCGTGCCGCCAGAAAGCCGGAATGGTGGAGATCAGAGTTGATTTCCTAGGCAACGAGCAACCTTCCCGCTACAGCGCCTGGGAATCAGAACACATCCATTGGCTACCAATATCCAAGCAACGAATTGTTCGTTGCGTAACTACGGGCGCAATTAACCCTTCAACATGGTATTCCTTATTCAGTCCGAGGGCAAGTTATAACAGTGCAACGTCGGTCACAGACCAGCAGAGTTTGTATTCGACTTTAGCAGGAGTGAGTTAAAGTAAAGCTATCCCCGTACCAGGCCGTGAAGGCCCATAGGGTTGTGAGCCGTTGAGGCTCCCACATTGACTAGAGCAGCCGTGTCAAACATGCGGCTCCCATAGCCACAAAGTGCGGCCCCTCAACTTTTAGGGTTAATTGATATTAAAATCAATATTAACATTTAAGTAGAAATATTTTTTGTAAAGACAATTTTCCAACAGACCAGAAGACAAGAAGTCTCACGCAGACATAAATTAGCAGGCTGCAGGAAATTCAGTGTTTTGCTATTTCTAACATAATTTCTTGTGTAATCTCTCTTTTTACATATTGAAAAGCTGTTTGATACTTGTCAAAAATGGCATTGTCTTGCTTTTTAAAACAAAGATATGTGACTTTAGGTAATTACATTGAAATTATTCCTAAATAATAAATAGAATTAAATTTCTTTGTATCAAAATCTAATGTATATTTCTATTGTGAAGTGCGGCCTTGGACTATTATAGGGCTGAGGTGGCCCTCTGTACAAGTTGAGTTTGACATGCCTGACCTAGACAATCGGCTCGAAGATGGCGGTAAGGTTGTCAGCCCTACTCGCCGGCCGCGCTTTACTCCCCAGGAAAATTATTTAATTAATTCCTGGTACTCACTTCTGTCAAAGACTGAGTAAACCCCAGGGCTTGAGTTCGTATCCAATATGGGACCATGAACAGATGAGCTCCGTGCAGAAGACACTTCACTAAGATGGCGAAGCAGAAGTGATGTGACACTGGAGAAGAAACGTCTAAAGGACGCTATAAGTGGAGAACAGTTGTGTGAGTGTAAAAGGGACTGTCCAATAAAGGTATTCGTTCTAATCCGAGAACCCACAGAATTTGTTGTCGCGTTGCCTAGCAAACACGTGACAATATTAATAACACTTTCGAAGGACCGTGCCATAGCTCAGACGGTTCGTCGCCGGCTTCCCGCCGCAGTGGCCCGGGTTCGAACTCGTATCAGGTCATGTTGGATTTGTGGTAGACAAAGTGACACTGGGGCAGGTTTCCCCTGTCATTCTCATTTCACCGACTGCTCAATACCAAATGGACTCAGTCTCTTGCCACCCCAGAAAAAAAGAAAGACATTTAAGAAGGTAGGAATGAAATTTTGCCTTTACTGCCAGCATAAAAACATATACCGTATTTACGCATGTATAGGCCGCAGAACAATTTTCAGACAGAAATTATAGAAAAAATAATTTTCTTGGAATATTATTTCAGGAGTAGAACACTCTGTATTACTATTTATGAATATAATTCTTTTTAATGAAGTGTGATTTCGAATATAAGCCGCACCCCAGTTTTCCTCTTGAATTTTTGGCAAAAAATGTGCGGCCTATACATGCGTAAATACGGTAATTGCATGAAGGCGAACTGTGGAATTTTATGTTAAAGCACGTAGTACGTAAGGCAACGTTCGCGTTTCAAAGGACGGTAAACAAGCGACAGGGGTTGTATAGAAATATTAAAAATAACGGTATAATGCGGTAGATGCGAAATGCATTATGGGAGTAAAATAGAGTGAAGTGAACAACGCAAGTTTACAGAGCAGTGACCCAGATCGTGCGGTGCCCAAACCGTAAATTTTGCACTGTTACCATATGTGAAGACATATTCACACTTCAGATATTCAGAAACTGGACAAAACCAAGTGCCCATAAAACATTCGTTGCTAGGCAACAGTTTCTGTTGGGCACGAAATTAATACGACGACGTTTATAGCATCCCTTCTGAGGGAGCAAAGACGGGGCAATATGAACCTTGCTATAAAAATTAAACTAAGGAAAGTAAGAAAATATGCAGTTAAAAAAAGAGTAAAAAAATCAGAAATGAATTAAGTTAGCAATAAAGGCCGTGCCATAGCTCAAGCGTTAGTCACTGGCTTCCCACCGCGGCGGCCCAGGTTCGATCCCGGGTCTGGTCAAGTGGGAATTATGGTCGACAAAGTGGCGCTGGGGCAGGTTTTCTCCGAGTACTTCGGTTTCCCATGCCAATCTTCATTCCACCAACTGCTCCACAATCACCCTCACCTATCATCTTGGGCTGGTACAATAGGCCAGAAGTGGCCGCAGTACAAGGGACTTAGTCCCACCCCAATAGCAAAAAAAAAAGTTAGCAATGAAGAGAGAAAGACAGCTACTTGCTGAACTCCCTGTAGTTTCGCATGCACCGTGTGTTTGGCACTCCCATGCACTTCCACAGATCAATATGGAGCTTCAGCGTACAGAGAGACATTTTCTTCTCCGAGTTTCATTCCAAAAGAATCTGGCAAAGTTTTAAACAATAAAATACACACCAGGGGCTTGCTAGGGTAGGAAAATGTTTTTCTTTTTAGTAAGCCTCCTCAACGCTGTAAGCACGGGCTTGGGTCTCTGCCAGTTGGAACCGAATTTCGAGGGACTCTTCGCCCTGCAGCATTTGCATAATCCACCCTCTTATTATCATCACAAAATTGAACCATCTGATGCGTAATACTTTAGTATTACAAGTATTAGAGTAATACTTGTTACAAATTAACGTAATGGCACAATGGTTAGAAGAGTTCCGGGGTTCGAGTCTAAGTTTGGAGACTATATTAAGGAGGGATTGTCTATTATCCCTCTCGTTGGTGTCCCCACCTTATCGTGGTGAGGGGGTTTGAGTATGCCAAGGACCCTGAGAGCTATACCAGCGGTAGCGTATCTACTGGCAGGNTGTCTATTATCTTCCTGAAGCTCTCCAGAAATATGGTTGACAAAATAAAACATAAAACGAACAACTGACAGGACGGAGTAGCACTAACACTGTAGCCTTTATTCGGGGTGAATCTCAGCTGGGCCACAAATTATCCTGACCGAAACTCTTAACTTTTTTCTTCATTCGCTCCAGACAAATATATGAATTCTACGTCGATTAGGCCATATCATTACAATTCCTCCTCAGTTCAGCAATCATCAGATCATCAGTCACCTTATCATTCGACGCTATGCAGTCTCAAGACTGTCAGCGTAGTCATGTAACCCCCACGACTAATTCCTATTAATTATTAAAATTGTCCCTGTGCTTAACTACACGGTAGCGTAGTTGGTTGAGACACTACGCTACAAGCCGGAAGGTCACGGTTTCGATTCCTGATAATTCATTGGATCTATTAATTGACCTAATCCTTCCAGCCGCACTATGGCCCAAAGGTCGACTCAGCCTCTAACAGAAATTAGTACCAGGAATCTTCCTACGGTAAAGCGCGGCCGGAGTGTAAAGCTGACAACCTCGCCTCCATCTGTGATCCGGTTGTCTAGAAAATGTGGGAGCCTCAACGTCTCACAACCCTATGAGCCTCAACGGCCTGCTACAAGGATAGTTTTACTTTACCCGTGCTTAACTGATTAAGTTCCAAGCCATGAAGACGTAGGGGGGTGGGGGGTGGATGTATATACTCACGTTTTCTTGATCTCGGCATTAGTGACCAGTTTCACGCCCCTGACGATTTACTCCGGGTACCGTTTGGATAGAGGGCTGTGTGGGCCCCAGAGCCGGTCTGGACAACGTGGAGGGGAAAAAATTCATCTCACCGGGACTCGAACTCCGACCTCGCGGTCGTCCAGCTCCTAGCCAGTTGCTGTCTTATTCCTATTACAACTCCCGTTTAATATTACATATAAATACGTTACCCCTTATCGTGGTGAGGGGGTTTGAGTATGCCAAGGACCCTGAGAGCTATACCAGCGGTAGCGTAGCTACTGGCAGGGCCTCCCTTGCTGGACAGGTCAAAGGGTAGGCATCAGACGAAGAGAGACACCAAAAACCAAAAACTGATGCCGGAAGCAGCGTCATCAGCAGCGACTTGAAGCACAGAACAAATGATGCTCGAGATGGTTCAAGTTCGTATAGCAACAGGCGTGACCAGAGTGGTTTGAACGGCTGTTGTACTGCGATGTGGAAAGCAAATGGAAAAACTACCACATTATCACTTTTCCTGGATAGTCTCTTTCCAAAAACAGAAGATCACATTAAGTGGAGGAACTGTTTTGGAAGAGACTGTGGACCTGTCATCTGACAGTTACTGATCAATCAATCAAATACGTTACAGAGAAAATCAAAAGGTGGGGGGGACCTGGCTGATGTCCCAGACTTGGGCAGTGCTCATTAGCCTGGGTGTTCTTGAGAAGTGTTCATTCACGTTTAAGTGTAGCGGAACAGGCCGCGCCATAGCTCAAGCGGTTAGTCGCTGGCTTTCCACCGCGGCGGTCCGGTTTCGATCCCGGGTCTGGTCAAGTGAGATTTGTGGTGGACAAAGTGGCGCTGGGGCCGGGTTTCTCCGTGTACTTCGGTTTCCCCTGCCAATCTTCATTCCACTAAATTCTCCATCATCATAATCTCCCGGGGCAGGTACAATAAGCAAATCAGTCGCCGCCGTGCCGAGTGGACCCAGCTGGACTCCACCCCCAGTAGCGAAAAAAAAATGTAGCGGATTTTTTTAATTCAGAGTATAAAAAATTTCGAAAAAAAAATACTTTCTTGTGTATTTACTGTTTCGTAACGCGCACCGAATAAAGAGCACATAAAGTTATCCATATATTAAATTCAGCGTCATAATTTAAAATGGAACGTTGCGTAGCAAAATTTATGTTTAAATTTTCATGATGTCACTTTATAAACCAAATGTTTAAAATAAATGCAGGAACCTGCGCGTATGAGAATACACTCCTTGAGGTCTTGTTACACGACAGGCCTCTCCTTCGGCAAGCATTGTTTCCACGAACGTGGAATATTCAAATTTTACAAGTCGGCTTCTTTTGTGAAGACGTTGACTTAGCTGTGGAATGCGAGGGCACACGAGAAGATTACGAATTCCCGTGTTCCATGCAGAGTCCATGCGTTACTTACATGACCTCATGCCATGTTTAACATGGCTTCACTCGAACTGGAGTTGAAGTTATCTTCACAGCGGTCACTACAGAGGGTACTACCTTCTGTGATGTGACGCCGTGTAGTCTGTTAGGCATTCAACGATTTCACATACGAATATAATGCAACTATCTTCAAAGGGTGGAAGAGGAAGCCAAGCAAAGCGGGCAACGTCACAATCTACTTGCGTGGTTTACTCTTCCACCTCCTGAAGATGGAGGCAGTACGTTTCTTCGAATGTTCTATGATTGTCTACAGGACTATACGGCGTCATATCCAGAAGATTCTAGAAATCCCCAACACATTAGATATTTTCTAGGAAATATTTATGATTTGCTAACAATTATCAAACCGGAGAAACTATTAAATAGCAATGAATATGCAAGCGCGCGCGCGCACGCGCACACGAGACACAGAAAAAGAAAGAAAGAAAGAATGATAGGAGAGAAAATAAAGATAACAGCTTCAGCGAGGTACCGTATCGGAATTTGCCTGAAGAAACTGAGAAAACCCATGAAAAATCTCAATTAGGACAGCCGGAATTCCGATCTGGAATCGAACCGAGCACTTTTGGATGTGATTCCGGAGTACTACCGCTATGAAGTACACGTTTTGTTTTACATATCCTCCATTTTCAGAATCTGGTGAAAATGTCGAACTTCTCTTTGCCGGTTAGTCACACAGCCTTAATCAATCCATCAGTCTGGTGTGGACGCTGCAGTTGATTAACACAGCTACATGCTGCGGCACTAATGGGGGGGGGGGTCATGGGCAAGCATAGAGGCAGATAAAACCTCCAGGTATTCTGCAGTGTTACAAAAACTCGAGGTTTTCTCCGGCATTTTAAAACACTCGGGCTATTCTGCGGTATAATAAAAACTTCGAGGTATTCTGCACTATAAAAAAGGAACACCAAATATTCACTGCATTCTGAATCAGAAAACTCTTAACAGAGCACACCAGAATGGCCTCGTGACTTTCTAATGGCAACGCCACGATGTACTTCAGCAGCTGATGAAGCTGGCGCATGCGTAAAGATGTTTGAAACGCAGTGCATTTGGCGCATACAGTGTATGTCCTATTTCTGTGAAGCAGGAAATGTACGCCAAAACTTACGAAAGGGCTAAGCACCCCAATATGAACATCAGCCCTGCGACAGTCCCTTACCTGGGTAACAGACTTGAAATTACCTAGATCCGACGGAAAAAGGAAAAGGGGGTTTCTCAGTTCCTTGCACCCACATATGGAGTTCAGAAGACTCCTGTGTGATTTCACCCCTCAGCTTAAAAATCAGTTGCATAAGTGTCCACTTGGGGGTGATGGGGGTACAAGGACTATCCCTATTTGCGTGTTAATGTTCCAGACATAACAGCTTCCATTACCGGCCCTCTTTACTGTTTTATTTGGGCTGTACCAGCTTTTACGGGCACCCAAAGGGCTAATGAGTGAGTCAGAATGTAACTCAGCCAGATGTCAATGGTGGATATCCAGCTATAAGGTGACTGCCATGACAACTCACACTGGGCGTTCAAAAATTTGTTGCCTCTTTTCTCACAATTTGTTAAAAATATTAATACCCGATTCTAACCTTTAACTCTCTCCCAGATTAACAGGCTCTTCGTTCTTCGAAGCTGGACTGTTGTATCCTATACTCGGACTGAATAGAGAAGACCTAGTCGAAGGGTTCAGTTTCGCTGCTGTCATGGAAACGACTCTCTCGTTGCTACGGGAATACCTGTTTATTTGTTGGCGTTGTTGTAATGCAGCTGCCTCAAACAATTCGTTACTTAGGCACTGCTAGCCTCTTTCTAATGGCGGAAACCCCAATGTTAGACTTTCATGTTGTTTAAGCGATTTCTTAGGTAACGGGCTGCTTATATGTATATGCGTTGCCTAGGAATTGCTAGCCATTGACCAGCGTTGGACGTCTTATAAACCGGCCTTCCTGGCGGCACATCACAATATATCATTCATTCATTCAGTCTTCAAAGGGTTAAACCAAGACTTGATTCGAAATATTACCAGCTCATTATTCTTATCCATTCATTTGGCGCTATATTGTCTGGCTACTAAAATTGTTGTTACATAACTTACAAGAAACACAAAAGGAGCCATAAACAAGAACGGAAAATCCTGTGAACTTCTCTCCACCAACTGCCGCATCCTTTTGTTGAATGTGCTAAAGAAAACCGCTGAAACTAATAACAGCGCCCAGACACGGACCTTCAAATTAGGGCGGCGGCATCTTGAAGTGACAGCGGTATTGTGTCCAGGGTACTCTGCCCCTCTAACAGGTGTGAGGGGGAGGAGACTATTCTCATTACTTTCGTACCCCCCGCTGACGGACGTCGCTCCCCGCTGGGCTATTATGACGACGTCGACGTCCCATCATGAAAGACACTGCACAGATGCAGCTCAATCTCGGACAAACCAGAATTTCAAATTATCTCACCCGGCGTTCAATTCTACTGCTACAGCAACATGCTTCACACACTGATCAACGTCAACTGTACCATCACACTGCCCAATCTCAAGGATCTGAAATAACAAGTGTGTTTTCACACTGCTCAATCTCAATGTCAGAGAAACGTACTATCTTCTCTGATGTGATGCCGTACAGTATGGTTTAATGACGTTTCGGAGGACCGGGTTGCTCCCATATTCAGGGTAAACGCTCAAGTCAAGCTAGAATCACTAAGTATTACTAATCATAAGAAACCTGCATTGGTGTTTTTTATTTCCCATGGTCTGATTTTATGCAGTAGATGCGCGATCGAAGACAATATGCATAAAATACTACGGTTTCCTGTTGTTACGGACTTACAGTTCGTGTTCACTAGCCGTTGCATGGTAACGGATCCCAACAAAGTCCTCTTCTGCTTATGTCGTTAAAGGCTGGCGCCTTTCTCGCACATAACCCATGGCTCCAAATGTCAAAGTCAAAGTTATGTTACGACCAACAGACAGTCGACCAGTCTGTCTTGGTGTCAAGCGCCCCCCCCCCTCCAATCTGAGGCCCAATATCAGATTTTTCTTACTGTCAGACAGTTGCGGATTTGTTGATGCGAAGCGCCCTCTCTGACATGAGGATGTGTCTGTCATTTACAATTGCTGCTGGCCCTCGCCAGTGTAACCGTTTACTACTCCTAGTAATCTACTTCACCTTATCTACGTATATGTAGAAGTCATTTAGTGGAAACTTTAGTATTTTTATAAGTTTTTATTAATTTTTTAATTTGTGAGATTAATTATATTAATACGCATTATAATATTTTATGTAGTGTTTGTCCATAATGTAATTACTATTATCTACCCTGTGCTGTCTGTAATTGGCCTTGCGGCTGTTGACTCGACACATAAATAATAAAGAATTGAACTGAATTACGCTATAGACTACATTGAATAGAAGTTGACGCAATATCAGGTGACTTCTCATGGAGTTTTATAATTCGGGGGTTCCCTTTTTGTTCGGGAATGTGTAGTAGTTAATTCAGGACTTCCCCGAGAACCTACAGCCAATCAGGACTGCTAGTCACTAAGTATGACATCACTCTTTAGTCGCCTGGTACGTCAGACAGACGCGTCTAGGTTTCTAAACGAGTACGTGCGAATAGAGCCTTGCCCACAACAAAGGGCTATACTGAGTAAAAGTTACAAGTATAATCAACGTGTAAAGGTGAATTATAATAAAGTGTTTGTGAGATTGTTGTTTTGGTTTGTTGACTCTGCTGTTGGAACCCATGTGTACGACCCTGTGTTCTCTGACTGAGATGGCGCCTAAAGACTTCATGCACCAGGAACTAAGACTCCAGTAACCACATTGACAACAAGGTAACCCAGTTGAGTAGTGGATTCTAGCAAGAGGGGGCCTAGAAAAGTGAACCCCCACCACACCGAGGCTACACCTACGCCCAGTTCTTCGGAGTCGTTGTCAGGCGACTCAGTGGGCAGCTGCGTCTACCTTAACCCTAAAGTGAAGTGAGTGTGTGACTGAAAGGGAAGTGCGCTCATAAGTGGCTTCCAAAAAGTGTGGCTTAGCCATGACTATACAAGAGCAATCATTCTCGGGTCTCAGTCATGCGCGACTCATGACCATATTATATTGTCTCAGATTCGAGGCTCCCCCAACATGGAGGACCAGGTCCCCGTATTCATATTCCCCAGGAACAGCGTGGCCCAGTTATAGCCCCAGCCACTGGATTTTCGTTTCGTCGCCTCCTAAGACAAGCAGGGCTACGGAGGAGGTATTCGAACCCATAGTTACTTCACAACTGGCGGTTTACCGTCAAACAGTTCGTCTTGGCGCCAAGCTCCTTGAGGCTCGTGACCAGAGACTTATTTTTGAAAATGAACCTTTGTGGTCATAGTCCTTATGTAACGTCCTCTCTGACGAGAGTCTCTTATGAAAACTGCTTGGCCATTTGTTAAATGTACGTATAGTAAATATAGCGTATTACTGAAAATTCTTCCTTTTGCACTATGCACAAGCCCGGCCGCGCCATAGCTCAAGCGGTTGGTCGCTGGCTTCCCACGGCTGCGGCCCGGGTTCGATCCCGGGTCTGGTTAAATGGGATTTGTGGTGGGCAAAGTGGCGGTTGGGCAGGTTTTCTCCGAGTACTTCGGTTTCCCTTCATTCCACCAATTGCTCCACAATCACCCTCACCTATCATCTGGGTCTGGTAGAATAGGCCAGAAGTGGCCTCAGTAAAAGGGACTTAGTCCCACCCACTATCAATATAAAAAATGTACAAGCCCTCTGTCTGTACAGGCTTTGCAAAGCAGATCATGCCTATCTTACGTATCTTATGTTACAACGGCAGCTTAGTCATTTGAACGGCCATAAGCTTGATCAAAACCAAGTTTAAGCCTCCTATATTTTCTGTGTCTGGATTCACCTTGTCCTATACCGCGAACATGTTCATTCTCATGATTTTGTACGACTTCTGCTTGTCGCCTGCACAATTTTGTTATATAATCGTATACATACGGAAGCTTAAAAGCCGTATGGAAATAGCGGACCGGTGTGCACCTTGGAAAATTTCCAGTTGTACGGAGAACCTTGTTTTGAAAGCTGAAATTTTAATAGGTAGGTGTCTGCCGCTTATTCTCATTCGTGGTAAACTAAGTTATCACTGATTTGATCAGGTTCCTGCTAATGAAAATAACAAATCTACAGTACAAAAAAATTAAATAGAAAGACCCAGAACCGCATGAAATTAGATACTGAGGTCAGTACACCACTGAACTGCCTAATCCATAAATACAGATATGACATTCGAATACTGTGTCTAAAACGCCTCTTAAGTTTGCGTCATCATAACAAAGTGACTTATATTGTTACGTCACTAATACAAAGTTACTAGATTATATTCTCAATAAAACGGGAAACGTAATCACCATATCGGATATATCGTTGGAAACAAAGGACTTTTCTTCCGTAAGTTTTCATACAGAAGACATGACATAACCCACAGCGCAACCAAACGTCGGGCCTGCGCAGTGTAGCGGGTCACAGAGCAGGACAAATCTCACGATAAAAGAGCTGTCAATTTTGTGTGTCACCCGACAGATGGTGCTTCGTTCGTTCATTAGCTGGGATAACAAGAAACCTGAAATCGGAGGAGGCAGTGAGTGGGTGGGACACTCGCAGCTTGCTAACAATGGCCTCAGGGGTAACGATTTCAATACAACTGTGTTTGCAAATTTGTACAAGCTGAGACTTCATTTCGTTCAAGACGGGGAACTCAGAACTTTGGAAAGAGCCTGAGGACAGACGAGGCAACAACAAGTAAACTTCGCCAACCGCAATGCAGAGGAAACCAAGCCAATTGTGGGCATCGTGAATTTGTTTAAAAAAGCAAATTATATTCGCATCTTTGTCGGCAATACGCGCATGTATTGCGTCTGGACTAACCGCATTTATGTAATTAAATAGGTAAAGGTCGGGTCAGGGAAAGAATGAACACCCATTCTCTCAGGACCGCCTATCTGGCAGTTTTCCCATGGCCACAAATTGTTACTTGTGTGGCTTTTGATTCTTCTATAGACTCTCTCTCTCTGTTCTTGGTTAGTTACTGAGATATCAGAATCTGCTGGCATATAACACCGGGGAGTCCACTGAAGTCTCGGAGGTATGACGCCTCAATCTTCAGGGTAGAAGAATAAACTAAACACGAAACAAAAATAAGCAAGTATCAAGCAGATCTTTGGCTCTGGTTTGTTGCTTTGTTTAATCTTCGATCCTGAAAAACGTTGGTTAATTTTCAAAGGACTACATGGGGTTATATCCCAGAGGACAAGAATCTCTTTGTAAAGGGTTCTGACGATGGTGGATGACACATAGAATTACTAGGTTTTTGGGCTTTCTCCGTCGTGTGGTATTCTATAGAACAGAAAACACGACGTTTCGGAAACTGGATCTGTTTCCGTCTTCAGGTGAGAAAAAAATACATCTACTCAGTTGGGCCCTTTAGAAAGAGCTGATCTCAGTCCAGTGATTGAGATTAGCTCTTTCTAAGGGGCCCAACTGAGTAGATG
>NW_019718639.1:693676-704889 GCF_002891405.2 Cryptotermes secundus
TGGAGGCGATATGTTCCTCCGAAACGTCGGTTAAAACGAAGAATACACGGCGGCAGATCCCAGAAGACGACTTTCTTCAATCTCTTTCCTTGTTTCATTTTTGTTATAATTCAGGATCTCAACGCACTGATGAGAAGTCATTCTGCACCAAGTGAGGCTGTGTAGTTGGAAAGAAGTTAACTGAAGTTTTGGATGAACGTAAATACCTTCACCTTCATAGTCGAGGAATAAGCCAAACCAGCAATCAGCAAGAACCAAGTGGGATGCAGGGACGTACCTGCTTCTTGTAGACTCCGCTTCTCCGAAAGAAGCGACTGACTAACGCCTGAGCTTTGGCACGGCCCTAGAGCAACGCGCTGAATATTAATCGGAGAAGATGTCTAAGTGTCTTAAACATCAGGATAGAGCAAACTGTGGTCCGAGACCCATTCGTCTGCCACCCCAGGGTCTTCCCGAAAGGCGCTGGGAGGAGGTGGGACGCTGCCGGAATAGTTACGCTGCAAAATTCTGAGTAAGAACTTCGAACTTTGTAACTTAATGAAACAGTGGAGTTAGAAAGGAGATTCTGGAAGTAAAGCATGGTTATATGATCTCTGTTTCATGGCAAAGGGACACCCAAGTATGTATTCATAACAATGGCTTTACACTCTATAAACTAAACTTTCCGAAGTTCTTCAAAGGCCCCACTGCTGTGCCCTGTGAGAATACTCCCACCCCCCGAAACAGAAGAACACAGCAATAAAACAGACACCATGCTCTTCGTGCAATAATGGCTTAACACACAAGATTTGCATGTTCAGCAGCAACCGCACTAGAAAACCGCTGTATTTCTACGTCCGAAGCAATACATGGGATATTTGTTCAATAAGTGCTCAATTCCGTGTCAGTGTCTGAGGTCACGCAGCAACATATCAGATATGATAAGCTGACTATGAATCATGAAACGCGTTGCACTCGGTGCTGCTGGTGATGGAACTTCGGGTTCTGCTACCAGAGTCAGCTAATTAGTAAGGTGGATCTTAGGGAAACAGGCTGTGAGGATGGGAGGTGGATGGAACTGGCTCAGGATCGTATCCAGTGGCAGGATCCTGTATTAGCGGTGTTGAACCTTCGGGTTCTGCTACCAGAGAGTTAGTTAATTAGTAAGATGAATCATAGGGAAACAGGTTTGATGATGGGAGGTGGATGGAACTGGCTCAGGATCGTGTCCAGTCGCGGGGTTTAGTATTAGCGGTGTTGAACCTTCGGGTTCTGCTACCAGAGAGTCAGTTAATTAGTAAGATGGATCTTAGGGAAACAGGCTGTGAGGATGGGAGGTGGATGGAACTGGCTCAGGATCGTGACCAGTGGCAGGCTTTGGTATTAGCGGTGATGAACCTCCGGGTTCTGCTACCAGAGAGTCAGTTAATTAGTAAGATGGATCTTAGGGAAACAGACTGTGAGGATGGGAGGTGGATGGAACTGGCTCAGGATCGTGTCCAATGGAGGGCTTTTGTATTAGCGGTGTTGAACCTTCGGGTTCTGCTACCAGAGAGTTAGTTAATTAGTTAGATTGATCTTAGGGAAACAGGCTGTGAGGATGGGAGGTGGATGAAACTGGCTCAGGATCGTGTCCAGTGGCGGACTTTGGTATTAGCGGTGTTGAACCTTTGGGTTCTGCTACCAGAGAGTTAGTTAATTATTAAGATGGCTCTTAGGGAAACAGGCTGTGAGGATGGGAGGTGGATGGAACTGGCTCAGGATCGTGTCCAGTGGCGGGCTTTGGTATTAGCGGTGTTGAACCTTCGGGTTCTGCTACCAGAGAGTTAGTTAATTAGTAAGATGGATCTTAGGGAAACAGGCTGTGAGGGTGTGAGGTGGATGGAACTGGCTCAGGATCGTATCCAGTGGCGGACTTTTGTATTAGTGGCGTTGAAACTTCGGGCTCTGCTACCAGAGAGTTAGTTAACTAGTAAGATGGCTCTTAGGGAAACAGGTTGTGAGGATGGGAGGTGGATGGAACTGGCTCAGGATCGTGTCCAGTGGCGGACTTTGGTATTAGCGGTGTTGAACCTCCGGGTTCTGCTACCAGAGAGTTAGTTAATTAGTAAGATGGATCTTAGGGAAACAGGCTGTGAGGATGGGAGGTGGATGGAACTGGCTCAGGATCGTGTCCAGTGGCGGGCTTTGGTATTAGCGGTGTTGAACCTTCGGGTTCTGCTACCAGAGTGTCAGTTAATTAGTGAGATGGATCTCAGGGAAACAGGTTGTGAGGATGGGAGGTGGATGGAACTGGCTCAGGATCGTGTCCAGTGGCGGGCTTTGGTATTAGCGGTGTTGAACCTTCGGGTTCTGCTACCAGAGTGACAGTCAGTGAGACGGTTCTCAGGAACGACAACAATAAAAGAGCGCATACCGAATACCAAAAGTTGTTTAACTTGTCTACAGCCGCGAAACGCCCCTACGAGCCCAATAAGCAGCGTCCTCTGAAGAGCTGTTCCGATACCACGGCGGAGCTCCTGGTGTTCAGGCCGCCTTCCGGTCCTGCCTGTGTGCTACTGCCCTGTCCATCCGCATGCAGGCCTCTCCTTGTTACTCAGCGTATCGCATAATTTATCGGCATCTCGAAAAAATCTCATTTGAGATTCTTGCATTATCTTACTTCGTCGCATAGAATTTCTATTCAGTTTTCATTCTTGATGGAGGCTAATTTGAATACTGGAAGCATGGGACGTAACTCAGGATCGTGTCCGAAATATTCAGAGGGGAGGGGCTGACTATACGCCTTGAATCTTCATCTCATTACACGGCTTCCATCATCACAACTGATATGAACATTCAAGTCACGAGATAAAGTCCCGCCCATTCCTCGAAAGTGCTTGGTCTCCACGTCACCCGATGGACTTCAATTAAATTTCGAGGGAAACATTCATTCAAAATTAAGGTAATTTTTAAGCGGCCTCCGTAGTCTAGAGGTAATGTTCCCACCTCATGACTCGTAGTACGCGGGTACAAATACCCGGCGGAGGTCGTCGAATTTTTAAGGGCGGAAAAATTCAGGGAACAAGTCCTCCGGGAGGGACTTTAAGCCGTGGGTCCCGTGTCGTAGCTTTACGGAACGTAAAAGAACCTCATATCTCCAAAGGAGGTCACTGAGCCAAATTAGGGACATTTCCCGCCCAACAGCAGTCTCTAATACCTCTGGTAGATGGGGGAAGCATTATAGATACCTCTCAGCTAGTAGAGCCGGTCTCGCTGGCTGGGAGGGACTGATGGTACGCACCAATATCGGTAGGGTATAGAGACTGGTAGAAATCATAGAGGGAAGTACAATGGACCAATACAGGTCTAAGTGCATGGGGAAACCCACTCTCTCCAATAACTAACTAACTAAGGTAATTTTTCCCACGTACATACAATTTCTTTGTATTTACCGAGATTCATTATTCGTCCACGCTCATCCAAAAAGAAAGCCAATTTCTATGTTAACTTATTATCAATGTTATTAACAACTGTTGTCACATCCATAATACCGAAATGTTTTTAGATGCATATGCCGACATCGCAGTAGTTTGCAATTCGTACAGCCCTATAAAGTATAAAGAAATTAAAGCTATCCCTGTAACAGGACGGTGAGGCCCATAGGGTTCGCAGACGTCGAGGCTCCTATATTTTCTAGACAATCGGTTCATAGATGGCGGCGAGGTTGTCAGTCCTATGCGCTGGCCGCCCTTTAGCCCCAGAAAGATTCCTGGTATTCATTTCTTTTAGAAGATGAGTCGACCCCAAGGCCAAAGTTCGGCTGGAAGGATTAGGACAATTGAAAAAATCCCAAGACGTCATAGGAAATCGAACAATCGATCTTCCGGCTTGTAGCATAGTGCCTCAACCACATAAGCTATGGCGTGCCACCCAAATAAAGTATATGTAGATAACATACTTTCATTATTATTATTAATTATTATTATTATTATTATTATTATTATGTCCTTAATGGGAGAAGAGCAACGCATACAAAGTTTTGGCAAGAAACTCCGAAGAGACAACTTGAAGACCTCCGCATAAATTTGGGAATATTAAAATTGATCACAATGAGAATGGATAGGAATATATGAAGTGGATTCATCTGGTTCAGGACAGTGGCTGGCTAATGTGAACACGGTCCGATAAAGCTGGGACAGTTCAGTAACCAGAGTAACTAGATTATAGACTGCATCGCAGAGGTATTACAGTTCTATTCCCGGCACGGGAGAAATTTTTTCCCTTCTCGAGAGCGTTCAGAGCGCTTCTGGGGCACATCCAGCATCCCACCCAACGAGTAACGGGGTCCAGGGGCGTGAACGTGATCATTCACCTTCATCCAAGTACCGAGGTTAATGTATGGAGATACACCTCCACCTCCGCATTCCTAACGGCGCGGTGTCTCATAGGGGCAAATTTTATCTTACACTTAACTTCGCCGTGTGACCACCCAGCAAATCTGTATTATGTTATACGTGCAACAGACAACGAGATTCAGAGTTATCTTAGGATACTCAAGAATTCTGAAAAGGCTTAATGTCTCCGAGCCTCTGTTCAGTAGCTTTGCTGGTGCTGTCAGGGTGATTATACAGCGCGTTCAGTTAAGGAGGAAACTTCGCAACACCGCTGAACCGGCCCAACATTCCTCATAGATTTCAACTACAGTCCAGTCGCGGAGACGAGAGAGTCCTCGTAAACAAATGCACGCGGTATCTCCTTCGCTCTTTGAATGAAATCATGCAGTGATCACGTGATGCGTGTACCGTTGCAGGGGCGTCCAAGGTTCACTCTTCAGTCTGAATGCAGGTTGTGCGTCCGAATGCAGTGAGTACACTGAAGTAACTGCGCGCTTTGTCCACTCCTTGCTGTCAGCTGTGGCGACGCGGGGCTTGCTTTGTTTACGCTAACTGTCTCGTCTCCGCGAATGGACTATAACTGCTGATAGCAGAATGAGTCATTAGCGCTGATAAACGCGGGCCGTCAGGCTAGGAACACATAGCGACATCGGTCGTACGACATCCGTACGGTTCATGTCGCATCAAGTAGTAGAATATAAAGTCTTTGTCTTAGTTTTCATAGGTGACGACATGTGACATCTACCGTACGACAGTCGGAGAACAAAGAAATGTATTTGGTCGCTCTAGTGTGAAAAGGAGGTCGTACGGCAAAAAATCGTACGACATTTTTCAGTACGACCGTTGTCGCTGTGTCTGTTCCTACCCTTACAGTTACAGTTACAATTACAGCAGCAATCTGTGAGGAATATTGAGCCCGGTCAACAGTGTTGCGAAGTTTCCTCCTTGATTGAACACCTTATATATTCAGGTTTGGTCTTTTGATCCTGTTCCTTATATAATATAAGGGCAGAAGGGTAATCGAGGCTGGGAGAAGAAATTAAAGCCGTTATGTGACTACGAAATAAGCGCCCTTCATTTCTATACCGAACTTTTAGAACTTCCTAAACATTTTCAAATTTCACTACTGTAATCATAACATGTACTAATAAAGACTTAAGTACTGGTGGGGTTTATGTCGCTTTTCCATTGAACGCTGCTGATGTATAAAATCGTGGCTGTTGCCTTCAGAAGGCAGAGACGTAATTAAATATTCCTGTCGGGTCCGTGTTTCACAAGAAAGTTCAAACTCCATCTCATTGCTTGTTGGAATTCAACTGCCGCGGCGCTGGTAGGCAGGCACAACGGTGCTTCCCACACAGACGTTATGCGATTCGATATACTGCCAGATCGTTCGATTCTCTCTCAAACCTCTACAGCAGTAACTGTGGGGCTTCCCCGGGTTGGTCAACAACAGTCGGCTACCATGCAAACCAGACGTTTATCACAGTAATAACATATCGGGTTTCATTTGACTATAAACAGTATCATCATCTGACGCCGTGTAGCTCATCCACGTTTCGCATAAACATACCGTCTCCATCTTTAGGAACAAACAGCCAAGCAAGAAACCAGCGCTAAATATAGTCTGTTTCTAGCTTTTTATTGGCTTGGTTTATATCTTGACCCTGCAGGTGGATGTGATATATTCTACTGAAATCTCACGCTCTCAAACCGGAAGACCATACTCTTCAACATCAAGTTTTGCGTCAGGACACGAATGATTTTAATAAAGGACCTCCCCCCCAAACCGAAATGTGCGTCCTATCTTTCTCGAACGGAGCACGTGGTAGCGTAGTTGGTTAGGGACCATGCTACAAGCCGGAAGGTCGAGAGTTCGAATCCCGATGAGGTGGATTTTTCCAATTTACCTAATCCTTTCAGCCGCGCTATGGCCCTGGGGTCGACTCAGCCTCTAACAGAAATGAGTACCAGGAATCTTCCTGGGAGTAAAGGGCCAACAACCTGACCGCCATTTGTGAGCTAATTATCTAGAAAATGTGGGAGCCTCGACGTGTCACAACGCTAAGGGTCTCCACAGCCTGTTACATGGATAACTTAACAATTTTTACCTACATTTCTCGGACACGAAAAAGAATCTAATTTCGAATCATCCTGTATAATGGCGTGACTAATAATTTTATGGTGCGGATGTTGTGTACTACATGTTTATGTTTTAGTTGCAACTGAATGGTAATAGTTTTACTTTGACATGCCGACAGGAAGTTTGTGTGCAAGATTCATTACAGAGAATTCTGGGTAGTGAAGTCTGTTTTGATATTCTCAAGGCTGTGACATAGTAACATTAATATCTAATGGGATGTGATCCCGTGGAGCCTTGGTAATTGCCATCGATTCGGGGAAAACTACTTTCTCCGTCTTCAATGTTCCTCCGAAGCACTGATAAAGACCTAACAGACTACACGGAGTCACATCCCGGGAGAGATTATTATTGAGACGGAATGAAATTGTGGATGCTACTAGGGACGGATTCCATTTTGCGAAGAAAGTTACTGGTTTCAAACACATAATTTATATTCGGCATACAGTAGCATAAACGGTTGAGGTACTATAAGTACAAACCGGAAGGTCGCGGGTTCGATTCTCGATGAGGTCGATTTTTTCAATTTACCTCATCCTTCCAGCCGCACTATGGCCTTGGAGTCGACTCAGTCTCTAACAGAAATGAGTACCAGGAACCTTCCTAGGGGTAAAGGGCGGCAGGCAAGTAAGGCCGACAACCTTACCGCCATCTATGAGCGGATTGTCTACAGAGTATATGGAGTCTGAACGTCTCACAACCCCATAGACCTCCACGGCCTGTTTCATGGATAGCTTTACGTTTTACTGAAAAAAGGGTTTCATTATTTACTAATCACCCTGTCATCCGGTGCTCTAGTCTTGTGCACTGACATTTTTAATAAACGATAGGCCTTATAATATATATATATATATATATATATATATGAAGTAAATAAAGACAGTTTTCTTTCTTAAAACGAGAAGAAAATAAAGAACAAAAAGAAAATAAAGAACAGAAGGAGAAATAAATGCATGACGTCTTCTTTCTCGATCATGCGCACATTCAATAAATCGATACATGACGCCGAACGGAGTCAGAGCCGTAAGACAGTAAAATATTGTCATGAATCCCGTTTGACTCGGAACCAAGAATGACTGTGCTGGCGAGTTCCAAAAGCAATTCAATCGACCGGACATCTAACGCGGTGGTATAGCTGTAAAGCTGTCGACTTGTATAAGAGGTGTCCAGTTCGAATCTCGTCAGGAACACTAGCAATTATGATAATTTTCGTATTATCTTTAGTCCCTCCAGTACCCCCATTAACGCCATAGACGTTTCCTTACAAATCCTCTACAATTCATCTCTCGTCCTACCTTTTCAGACCCACTACTTCTCACAAAATCTGGTAGCGCCGGGAATCGAACCCGGGATCTCAGGATCTGTAGCCAGGAATTCTGACCACTAGACTACAGAGGCGGTCGCCAGCGATATATTCTTCACTATTTTTAAGTTGGTCGGTATTTAATGTGTGAAGTGTAGATCATTAAGATAAACGAGAAGACAAAAGGTTCTGGACTGAATGGTAGCAAGCATTCCCCGAGTTCAATCGCCTCTTAATTTCCTCCTGAATCAGGTTTCGATCTGTTATCGTTGTTCCCAAATATCTGAACTGTGCCACATTTTCAAAACATCTGTTTCCTATCTTCATGTCATGATTTTGCCCTGCATTTTGGTGACGAGACAGCAACATGTACTTAGTTTTCTCTGTGTTTCCTTCTAGACCAACCTCTTTACTTGCGTCAATTAAAGTTTGTGTGTTTTCTTGGTGGTATCTACATTATCACCCAGTAGATTCACATCATCAGCACAGGCCAACAGCTGATGTGTCCCATTTAATTTCAGTTCCACCTGATTTCCCTGGACCTTTCTAATGACATATTCTAAGGCAAAGTTGAAAAGGAGTGGCGATAAAGCATCTCCTTGTTTTAGACCATTCTGGATAGGAAACTTATCAGACAAATGTTTACTTACACGGACTTTACTATACGTTTCGTTTAAACATATTTTAATCAATCTAACTAGTTTCATTGGTATCCCGAACTCCATTAGAATATTGTACAATACTTCCCTCCTAACTGATCGTAGGCTTTCTTGAAGTCTATGAATAGCTGATGTACTGTCTCATCGTACTCCCATTTTTCTCCAATATCTGACGAATGCCTGATCTGTAGTTGATCTGTTATGGCGAAACCCACACTGATGATCCCCAATAATTTCATCTATATATGGACTTAACCTTGAAAGAATCATCATCATCATCATCAGTAATCTGTCAAGACGACAGGTCCACAGTCTCTTTGAAAACAATTCCTCCACTTAATGCGATCTAGAGCTTTCTCCTTCAAATGACAGTATCCTCTTCTGTCCCCAAGGAGAATATTGGTCAAAATTCTTAGGAGTCGGCATTATTCTTTTTAATATCTGAGTGTATCTGGAGGCAAATTGTCGACGTATTATTTCGTTTAAACATTCATTTTACCATTACAATTAAAAATTTAATTTTGAAAGATTTGAGGTTTTCACGGCGGTGACTAAGAAGAAAGCCGTCTTCTTGGATGTGGCGCCGTGTAGATATTTTGTCACCGCCGTGAAAACGTCAAATCTTACATAATGTTCCTCTATGGGGAGGCCACTCATCGACATTCTACAGCCACCTGCTCACACTGGCCCTCCGTTGGATGTTTTTGATTGATGGCTCAGTCTGCAGCCACCTACTCACGCTGGTTCATCGCTCGCGGATTTCTTATTCCCTAAAAATGGAGGCGATACCTTCCTCCGAAACGTCGGTTAACAAAATATCTACAAGGCGCCACATCCCAGAAGACGGAATTCTTCTTTAAAATGTAAGTTATTCTGTTTACTTTTTTCGTTGCCCAAAATGATGTATAACGTGGGGGTTCCTGGGAGACGGCATTGTTCTTTTTAAATTTCTTAGTGAATCTGCAAGGAGATCATACGTGTCCATCCACTGTACTAACCACGTTACGTCATGCCTCGTGTAGCCAAACTTACAGAAGAAAACTCCCATGTATGTATGTCTGAATTGTCCACAGGAGATAAGGAAGCCGGAAATACGTTTAAAATAGGATCTAGTAACTTCCTAATGACGCCACTAAGTGACGATGGCGCACACTCGCTCCCGTAGCAGATGGAGTATAGCAAAACCATTAGCGGAACGTCAGGAAAGACACTAGATGTTTTAAAAAAAAAGTAAGCGGCAGGAAAGGGGAAAGCCTCTTCTGGTCATTATTTCTTCTGTCCAGGAACACGTCAGCAAAACCAGCGTCGGTCTGCGCCCGACTGCTCCCATCCCTTTACCCGCCCTCACTGCAGGATCCACCATACAGAACTCTGGTCACTGTGAGGGGGAGGTAGAGTCAGATGTCATCTGATAACCTGGGACACCGAAAAACTTGTGACGTTCCATCTCTTATATCAACTGCATTAGGCGTTATTTACTAAATAATGACAAGTTCTTGTCGGTTGATCAGTCGGGTAAATTTCTGCTGCTTCTCGCCAGCACAGTCATTCTTGTTTACGAGTCCCACGGTACTCTGAGAGTCGTTATGGGAAGAATTAATCGCCCGCTTTCCTTTGACATGAAACGGACCGTATAGAAAAAGAAAAAAAAATAGGGGGGATACACAGACAGAGCCTGGATAGCGCAGTCGGTCTAGCGACTGGATAGAGGCTGAACGGCAAAGGGGTCAGAGTTCGAGTCCCGGTGGGGGAAAGACCTTTCATTTCTCCAAGTCGTCCAGACCGGTTCTGGGGTCCACCCATCCTCTTATCCAATCGGTACCAGGAGCTATTTCCCCGGAGGTAAAGCATCCGAGGCGTGAAGCTGACCACTCACCTCCGATTAGTACCGAGGTCAAGAAAACATGGGTCTACACACTCACTCCACCATACGTCTTCATGACGGAGTGCTTAATTAGTTAAGCACATTAACAAATCTACTTTTTACACAGATAACAAGCCTCAAAATGTATGGGAGAATGCAAAGATAGATGGACGGACAAAGACGAATACACAGACAGCAAGCTCATCTCATAAGCCTTCTTATATTTTTTAAATAACGGCAGTAGTCTAAAAAATACATTTTGTGGAAGTCATTCTGTGCGTTCATCTGTCTGTGATTTGAAAGACGAACGGTTGCTGCCTTATACGATATGACGTCCTGTAATGTTGTGCATGTTCAAACGTTTCGGGGTAACATGTCGCCTCCATTATCATGGTATAAATCGTTGTCCTCCACTTTCTGAATCACTGAGAGTCTCTTACTGTGTTTACATGTCTGCTCTTAAGATGGAGAAAGCAGACTCTTCTGTAATACATACCAAACTAAACGGCCTTACATCCTATTCATTCATTTAACGGAAATCTGCCAGACGACAGGTCCACAGTCTCTTCCAAAACAGTTTATCCATTTAATGCGATCTAGAGCTTTCTACTTCAAATGAAGATATCCTCTTCTGTCCCCCAAGGTCATCCAGCATCTTCTTACGTCTTCTACCTCGTCTTCTGGTCACTTCTATCCGCCCTTCTATCTTTCCTTCAATAACTTCTTTTAGAAGGCAGTTTCTGCGTAAAACATGACAAATCCAATTAGCCTTCCGTTTTCTTATTTCGTGTAGGATATTCCTCTGCTCACTGACTCTAAATAACACTTCTTCATTTCTCACATAATCGGTTCAACTGATCTTCTCCATCCTTCTCCAACACCACATTTCGAA
>NW_019718639.1:704923-710915 GCF_002891405.2 Cryptotermes secundus
CCCATACAAAGCCATGCTCCAAATGTAGCATTTCACTAGTTTCTTCCTCAAATTTAAGTCCAATTTGCTGGTAAAAAGATTCTTCTTCTTGCTAAATGCAGCTTTTGCCATGGCAATCCTAGATTTAATTTCACAAGTACACCCTCCATCATCTGTCAACAAGCTACCCAAATATTTAAAATATTTCACATTCTCCAGTTGTTTTTGGTCTCTCCTATACATCCTGTAAGACGATAATATTCATAATCACCGCCATTGTAACCCAAAATCTCACACAGAAACGCTAAACTTCGGAAACACCTGTATTTAGGCAAAACGCAGTACAGAATCAGAATACCACCCGCCACACAGTGCAGCGAAGTTCTGAAGTCAATGGAAAAGGAGGGGAGGGGGACCCATGGAACTGCGGGTGTGATACAAGACAGAGCCTTAAGGTTCATCCATCCGTACACCGCACGTTAGCTCCCTCACATGGCTAATTTCGTAACTAAACCCTGTAATCGAAACTTTATCAACACAACCGTGTTCTACATGAGGGTTGCCAACTGCCGACACGTGGACCACACCTGGCTCTCAGACAACCACCGGAAAAGTGAACTAATTATCGGCCGCGCCATAGCTCAAGCGGTTAGTCGCTGGCTTCCCACCGCGGCGGCCCCGGTTCGATCCCAGGTCTCGTCAAGTGAGATTTGTGGTGGACAAAGCGGCGCTGGGGCGGGTTTTCTAAGAGTACTTCGGTTTCCCTCGCCAATCTTCATTCTACCAAATTCACCATCATCATAATCACCCGGGGCAGGTACAATACGCCAATCAGTGTCCGCCGTGCCGAGTGGACCCAGCTGAACTCCACCCCCCACTAAGCGAATTAAAAAAAAAATTAAAAACTAATTATCTCTGAATTCTGAGACTCCAGTGAAAGAAAATATAGAAAATTACTGCCTCTGGGATGCGTACTCTAATACAAGTTCACGGACGTTTCGGAGGAACCTACTGGCTGGTTACTTCCTGCTCGTTGCTTGCTTAGTATACCCTAGACCCTGAAGCTGGAAACAGTACGTTCCTCCGAAACATCAGTCAACTTCTACCGCGCTATACGGCGTTATGTCTCACATCGCAGCTGTAGAAACCTGAAATCCACCGTGAAGATTACTGCGTGCTGCAGTGGTTAACCCATCAGCAGTGTCGTAGTTATTTGTAGTTACGAGTGGAACTGTCCAGTAAATCCGATTACGAACCCGAACCCCGTCTACAGTCACTCAACCACGTGACAATATGTATGGGAGCTTAAACAGACACCGAGCTATTACAGAGACGTAAGGGGGAGTAGTGGTACAGCTCCAAGCATGCTCAACCTCCGCGCTATATTGAAGTAAGGGGACAGCTTCAAGCTCCTGCTGATAAGTCTCTGATAGACAAGCCACGCTGGTACCAATGGATGGGGCCATCAACCGGTCTAGAAGGTACTCCCCCCCCCCCTTGACGGGTATCGAACCCCGATTTTTCGGTCTGTGCCGCAGCCTAATCGCTATATCCGCGATATGGGTTAGTGCAGAGGTAAGGCTCAGGACGTGTATTCAGAACAGCTTGCTTTGAATCTCGGTCTGTCCTTACTTACTCATGGAGCTGGACACTTCTTGAGGAGCCGCCCATTCTGCAGCTATTCAAGAATTTCCTAGCATTTTATGGAACCAGAAGGTTCATTGCTGTGTTCACAAGAGTCCTCCACTGGTCCACATACTGAGCCATATCAATCCAATCCATACCATCCCATCCTAAGATCCATTTTAATATTGTCCACCCACCTACACCTTGGTCTTTCCAGTGGTCTCATTTCTTCTGGCTTTCCTACGAATATCCTGTATGCATTCCTCTTCTTCCACTTTGTGCTACATGCCCGGCCCACCTCATCCGGTTACTTGCAGGAGAGTACAAGTTATGGAGCTCCTCATTATGCAACCTCCTGTCACTTAATCTCTCTTCCGTCTCTCGGTCTGTCCTGGCTGAAAAAATTCGTGGTCTTCCTCAGTACCTCTAGGCAAATGCCGGGAATACTATCACGATTATATCAAGACACCTTCCTCCCAAATCCCCACTTTATCAGTCATCCGAACATTAAACGTTGCAATACTGACAGCATTGTTAAGTAAACCATAAAAAGAATACGGTTAGTGTGCACTGCTGATGATCGAAAGCAGACCATCCAGGTGGGAAGCACCACTGGAAATGGTAGTGGTTTGGAGAAGCAGGGGGAAAGAACATAGCACTCTGCATTACACTGCGTTTTGTTGCACAGAAATCTGCGAAACTGTTGTTTTATGCAGATACGTATGCAGATGCAATCAGCTGTGTGTGACGGTAATGGCATGATACAAACAAGTTCATTAATTGCAGAGTGGCCGGCGGACATCGCTGGCATTATGCAACCCCATTAACATGTGGACAGCATATCTTCGTCCGCCGCAACAACAGTCCGTCTTCTTGTTGGATCTGAGCTTCCCTCAGCGGTGACTATGCACTCCAAAATGCAAGTTTAAACATGAAAAGGTTTTTCATTTCCGATACTGTTAGAAAGATATGAAAACGCCTGAATTTTTCACTCTGTGTCAAGATAACTGCCTCATACGCGTTCCTGAAAATTCAGCGAATTCTTTG
Organism: Cryptotermes secundus; assembly: GCF_002891405.2. NCBI lineage: Eukaryota > Metazoa > Arthropoda > Insecta > Blattodea > Kalotermitidae > Cryptotermes > Cryptotermes secundus. The sequence continues at coordinate 707,576 of NW_019718639.1, forward strand.
GGCGACACAGGAGAGCAAAGTACCGCTGTTTCTCCGTACCCTTCTGACTTGGTAACACGGCTATTAGCGCCAGGGGGCACGAACGTCGCCTGACGTCAGGTCAACTTTCAGCAAGATGGATTAGTGTGGGCTTTCAACTTTATTAATATTACAGTGGCGCACAGGCTACACTCATCCCCTCCTATACAGGACGCAGGGAGACAGTATTTCTGCCCGCTTAATAAGAGGCCACAGTTCAGATGAACCTGATAAATAGTAAAATTGTCCCTTCATAACTTGTACTCTTCTCCAAGTATAATTAGAATGATCAAGTCAAGAAGGATGAGGTGGGCAGGTCATGTAGCACGAATGGAGGAGAATAGGAATGCATGTAGTATTTTGGGTGGGAAAGCCAGAAGGAAAGAGACCACTGGGAAGACCAAGGCGTAGGTGGGTGGACAATATTAAAATGGATCTTAGAGAGATAGGATGGGATGGTATGGATTGGATAGATGTGGCTCAGGATAGGGACCAGTGAAGAGCTCTTGTGAACACGGTGATGAACCTTCAGGTCCCATAAAATGCTGGGGAGTTCTTGAGTAGCTGCAGAATTGGCGGCTCCTCAAGGTCTCAGCTCCATGAGTAGGTAAGTAAGTAGGTTTACTTCATTAAGCACTACACCATGAAGGCGTATGGCGGAGTGGATATATAGATCCACATTTTCTTCAACTCGGTTACAGATCGTGGTGAGTGGTCAACTTCACGCCCCGGCTGCTTTACCCCGGTACCATTTGGATAGGAGCTCGATGAGCCCCACAGCCGGTCTGGACGACGTGGAGAATATTCTGGACCATACCGGGACACGAAATTCTATCCCTCGGGCCGTCCAGCTCGTAACCAGCCACTATACCAACTGCGCTATCCTAGCTCTTGTCTGATATATACAATTACAATGTAGTATTTGAGTCATTTCACAACGGTTGTTTGCAGGTGAAGCAGGGAGTAATCTCCTTCAAGCTGGTTTCTTGCTACCCTTATTCTTCTTTCTTTCGAAACGTCGGCTGATCTTCAAGTAACTATTTGGCGTTACATCATAAATCTATGATTACGTCATTCAAGAGATAATTTCCATTTGCGATTAGAAATTAAAATTTTGTGTGCACTTCTATTTTCCACGATATAGCTACATGTTACTAAAATACCTCATCTCCCTCGATTTGCGAAAAATTTTAAAAGTATAAAGTATGGAGCTTGACATCCGGGGGCTTTTTCTCCAGGACCGCCCGAGAAGTGAAACATGGAGGTCAGAAACGCGTGGAGCCATACCTCCCACACGGGCAGCTTCACTTTTCATTTTCGGTTATTTAAAGACACTTTCCGCTTAAAAAATTTGAAGACTCGTTTGGTTAAGATGTTAAGAGTAATGAATTGCAAAGGATTTGAAAGAAAACGATCGTGGTCTATTCCAGGTAATATCCTGGTATTCGCCTACAGTAACCGAGTAAAAGCATGAAAACATTTCTGATTTGTCTGAGGGAAAAAAATCGAGAAGACATGCAAAGCCTATAATTGCCTGCTAAGTCAGCTTAAGGCATAGAAGTATCCGCGGACCTAGGCAACGCTCAGTAGCCTGGGTGTTCGATGACGAATCGGTTCATTCATGTTATGTAGTTTGTTTATTTAACCGTTGTGGACAAGCTCCGCGGAGTTTTTATTGTGTGATTAACAGAGAATTGCGTTATTTGTAGAGATGATTTAACGGTTTTAAAACCAGAGGCGAACATTCTTTAAAACCTGGTTTTCTACACTGCCCTTCCATTGCATACAAGTTAATGCTGTTAATCTGAGGCTTTCACGGTTTTTACCGGTTCTCACGGTCTCTTCGCTTGCAGATTTCTTATATTTTTTCTTCTACCCTGAATATGGAGGCGATACGTTCCTCCGAAACGTCGGTTAACACCACATATACACGGTGACAAATCCCAAAAGACTGCTTTCTTCACATTAATACACTTTGTGGGCCAAACGCGCAGTTTCTGAATGCTAAAACAGGTGGTGGCTTGCAATAACCACTCCCCTTTAAAGGGGTGAAGTCAGGGGGCTTAAACGTCTAGCAACATAAGAGGTCTTCCCTTATCCCCTTGTAACCTCCAAATACAGGTTGATTCTGTTAGTGTAACAGCCAGTGACTTAAAATAACGTTCCTTTATTTCAGAATCGCGGTTCGACACGACAGGCGCCAACATTTTCAAAAACAATTTATATTTACCCTCTAGCGTAAAAAAAAAAACTCTTTTAACGTCAATGAACTACATTTCTCACCCTCTCACGGAAGACTTTGATGATGTCGTAAGCAGCTAAAGGGGCTCTCAGACTCGCTGACAGGGACCACCTGGCTTGCGGCATTTGTTTTGTCAGGGGTCCTATCTAACCGGACGTGACGTCATTCTCTTAGATTTCATTCAGTTCCTGCTCAAGTAAAGTGAATATATTTCAAGGAACTTGTGACAACAAATAAAGGTACAATAATAATACTGTCACGTGACAGTGACTAGACACGGGGTTTCGATTCGTAATCGGATTATTGGAACTTGCAGAATGTAATTACAGCAGTTCTTCTCAGGCTTCACTAACCGTTGCTGGGTAGCGGTTTCCAGTGACGGACGTGCCCCTTCTTCTGGGTTCCCGAACTGTCCCCTATCTCAATTACCTGCTTCTCACTTCTGATAACTCCAAATCCTCGTTATATAATCCCGGCGCGGACAGCACAGAAAACGTCTCTTCCATTATTGCGTGTACTTTCGTCGGGGAATCAACGTGACCACAAAGCTGTTCCATAGCAACGGCTGTTGTACTGTCACCTATTTACATAACTGTTACTTGACAATGGGTCTACATGTCAAAATCTCACTTGCCGATGAAGGTCCAAGTGAGTTCTGTGGGAAGTACGCAACACAAGAAAGTTTATATTTTCCTAACAACGTACAAAAATCCACGCTATTAACGTGTATGTGTGTATATATATATGGCCCGAAGTAAGACTCCAACTATTCTATTCTCAGCAGTACATGGGGTTCAGCAGTCAGCTTCACACTCCGGTCGCTTTATCCCTTGGGTAACAGCTTCTGGTATCAGCTGTACAAAACGCTGGATGGACCACCGGAGCCGGTGAAGAGGCAGTGGTAGCAAAAAGGATATCCCTGCTGGGAACTGAAAGCAGGTACTCCAGCCTCCACCCAGCACTTTTTTTTCCCTTGGCACTACAGCCCCAGTGGGCCTAGGCCTACCTCCATGAACTTCTCCGTTCACTTCGGTTTATCTAGATCTTAGACATACGGTAGGACTCCTTGGGCGGGTGACC
>NW_019718639.1:711039-787333 GCF_002891405.2 Cryptotermes secundus
CGTGACCGGCCCACCCAGCACTTTACGTCGGTAAATTTCCACCAGGCTACAATATACTGTCACATGTTACTGTGGCGTATTGGCTCTATGCAGGAACTGTTGAGCAACAGAGGTCGGGGCATGCGCACAACGTGAGAGCTGCTGATCGTATCGGCTCGTTGCTAGGCGACATTACGGTTGTGACTGTTAGACGGGGTATGGATTGGATTTAATGCACTTACACACTCAACTCATAACTACAATACAGCACTAGGGCCGCGCCATAGCTCAGGCGGTTAGTCGCTGGCTTCCCACCGCGGCGGCCCGGGTTCTATCCCGGATCTGATGAAGTGGGATTTGTGGTGGACAAAGTGGCGCCGGGGCTGGTTTTCTCGGAGTACTTCGGTTTTCCCTGCCAATCTTCATTCTACCAAACTGCTCCACAATCACCCTCGCCTATCATCTGGGGCTGGTATAATAGACCAGAAGTGGCCGCAGTACAAGGGACTTAGTCCTACTCCACTAGAAATAATAAAATACAGCGCTATCGCTGATCTACACACTTTACAATTCGCAGTTACACACCCACTACGTTTCTGAGTCTGTACTAGTCGTGTCCTGGAAACGGATTTCAACACAGTAATTATACGAATGTCACTGTAACTGCAGCACACGGGAAGGTCCGAGGCTTCTGTTTGATTTCAATTTCCTGGTTCATACACACAGAACTGCAGCACACATGAAGTCTTCTTTTCTCAGCCGCACTCTTCAAACTCAACTAATTTTCAGTTGCCATGTCTTCTCAATCATCTTCGACCGCCGTCTTAAAGAGACTCCCTCAATTATTGTATCTGCTGGCCTAAGATCCTCGTTATGTGGTCTCGGAGAGGACCCAACAGGAAGCACCCTTTACATCGTTATAACCCAGCAATGCTTTGACTGTTGTGCGTTCGTTGCCGCGGACACTTATTTACACAGCCGTTGCTTAGCAATGAACGTGCTGTGCTCGTTACAATACACACCACACTCTCAAAAGATATTAGAGTTCATAATCACCTAAGAGATAACATAAAACAAATAATGTTACATTCTTAAGGAACTAGGTGCTTGGCAGGTACCAACGTTTCGACCAATCATGGAATCGAATCCGCTATCCTTTTGCAAGAAACAGGCAGACTCGGTAGAACACGACTCTTTTACAGAAAAGTGAATGAAAAATGGCCTCCTGCAACGTTCAGCTCATTTCCTGTGAAGAAAAGTTTCATTTTTATCTGCTGGAACACAAATGAAACATTATTATGAAAGATGGAAGTTGTCATCACTACGAAACAAATGCCGGCTGTCACCCGCGCCCGGCTACATTTTGGGATACATCGTCTGCACCGACGTTTGCCCGGTTAAGTTGCGTCACATCACGTCACGTCACGTGACCCGGCAACGTGCTCGGGAGGGGATGTAATGTTCGGCTTTAGCAGTAAAGGGGCTAATGAACGTCTGGAGAAACAAATTTGATTTGAAAGACCTGTCGCTCCTTATTCTGATGCTTGTTTCCTGGCGTGCAAAATAAGGAACTCCATCAAGACCGTCCTAATCCACGATCCCTTGAAACAGACCTCTCCTACAAGCTAACAGTCGCTCACGTAGTCCAACAGATATACAGACTTTTGTGAAACTAAATTAACACAGACCACACTCTCACACCCTATTACTTTTAGATTCATTTTAATATTATCCTCAGCGGCCTCCGTAGTCTCATGACTCAAGTTACGCGGGTTCAAACCCTGCGGAGGTCGTGGAATTTTTAAGGGCGGAAAAATTCAGGGAACAAGTCCTCCGGGAGGGACTTTAAGCCGTGGGTCCCGTGTCGTAGATTTACGGTACGTAAAAGATCATCTCTCTAGGAGACCTCTGAGCAAAATTAGGCAAAAAAGCTTACCGCCCAAGTAGTTTCCAATGCCTCCGGTAGATGGGGAAAGTTATCGGGTACCAGTACCAGTAGAGGGCCGACCTCGCTGACAGAAAGGGGAGATAGCGGGCACCAGTATCGGTAGGGTATGGCGACAGTAGAAATTAAAGGGGGACGTACAATAGACTATTAGTCGCGGTGCATGGGGAAACACCCCCCCCCCCTATACTGAATAATTGAATATTATCCTCTCATCTATGACTACGGACTCAAAGGTATTACAGTTTATTTAACGTTGGTAGCTGAGAATATACAGTGTCGAATGATGAATCGTGGTATTTGATGGATGGGCTGTGGAATTACGAAAAAAGCTCAGTCATGGCAGTCGGTGGAGAGACAAAGATTCGAACTCTGACCGACTGGATTACAATTCTGAAGTGTTCTCACTTCAGACAACCTGAGTGCCAACAAACCTGTCAAATTAAGTTTTGGGGGGGGGAGGAGGAGGAAGTTCTGTGTTTAACTGCCCCTAAGATAAGAACCACTTCTGCACGGGATCACAGGGCGGAATGAACTGGGGAAGCATGAATGGGAATTAGGTCAAGTAGCGACATGTCTGCTGCCATGGATGTTTCTTGCAGCTGGTAACTGTGTAACATACGATGCAAAAGTGAAGCGTTTGCATTAAGCTAATGGACGCCCAACAAAAACAAATTTGATTTAAAAGCAAAGTAACTCGAGTTTTCGTTTCACGACCTCTGCATAAGGGGGGGGGGGGCCTGTTGTAGAAACATGTTTACAGATGTGAAGGTAGTGTGAGGGGTGTATAAGTCAATCCCACCCTCCAAATGTAGCTACACACCACTAGAAAGCCTTTAATAAATAAATCAGCCCCCCCACTGCACCCCACCTATCTTACCACCCCTTTTTACCAAGAAACTTTCTCTCTCCTCGGGCAACTTGGAGCCGAACGCATCCGCACAGTGAACGGCCAGTGACAAATAGACCAATTCTTCAACCCGAAGTTTCCTTCCTGCACTTACGTTTTTATGTTTATGTTTCTGTATCGAGTTACCACGTTACCATAAGATGATGGTTCGATGTACTACCAGATCCAAAATTACAGCCTCAATTCACTATGAAGCAAAGTCCTTTTTAAGAAGCTGTCAGTCTCTTAGACCACTTTTCCCTTAGATACTATTGGCTTCAGTTTAATGCATGATTTCGGATTTTGGGAATACTGGGTGTATAATTTTAAACAATTTTCAATGTTTCTACAAAATATGCAGCTGCCATCCTCAGGATTAGTGTACGTATTTAGTCCAGTTCCGGTATATTGCTGCTGGACATCGCCACGACAGTTTTCTTGGTCCCGGGTCCCGTGGGGCACATGACCATGTTGTCATGTGTAGGCGTGACTATAGACGGGGTTTTGGATCGGATTGGATCTGACAACTTATTCAAAATACTCGGGACTACAGGCAAAACAGCGCTACCGGTATTTCCACACTTTACAGTTCACTGTTACACATGCACTAGGGTCCTCAGTCTTCACTAGTCGTGTCCTGGCAACGGATTTATACAGTCCCACTGTCATGTCAAATCACACATGCAGTCTTCTTTTCGCAGTTCAATGCCTCTCTTGCTACTTCCTCGGCAACTGCCTTACATCAGAGGTCCACAAACAATTTTCTCTCGATGTATTCCTATAATTACATAATGTAATTGATCTGTGGTGTATTTAACGACGCTTTTAGTAGCGCAGCCAATCTATCGTCGAATGGTAGGATGATGAATAATAAATTAGCGAGGATTTTGAAGGAAGCTGTCATGACCAAATTTGGGGAATCCCAACAGTTGCCCAGCAGAGAGTATATTGCTGTATAAACCTCAAATTTCAAGAGTTACAATGTTATTATGAGGCACGCGATAGCGTAGTTGGTTGAGGCACTAATTTCTGAAGTCGGAGCTAGACATACGCCGAGGGAGAAATGCGACGGAAAGACACACGGGAAGCGCACGCGAACAAAAAATTACTTCTGTATAACAGAAAGAATCACACAGCATCAAAGGAACTGGAAGGAACATGAAAAGAAAACAACTGAAAGTTTACCATAGCCAGCTTACAATTACAACCCTTTGGAAAGACAGACCTAGGACGACCTAGGAGCAGATGGAAGGACTTAGGCCCAATCCTTGCCACGAACCAAAGCGACGAACCGTCACAGGTCCCAGTCCTAAACCAAATGCATCCATATTTGATACGAGGTTCTTACAGATGATTACGAAGAGTAGAGGAATGTGACGCCGTGAAGTCCGGTAGAAGTTCACACGCCTTTTCCAAAGAGTGTAGTGCCTCCATCTTCAGGCAGTAACTGTTGCTTGCTCGACCTATTCTCAAACCCTGAAGATGGAAGCAGTAAGTTCCTGTGAAAAGTCAGTGAACTTCCACCGGACGATAAGGCATCATATCCCAGTTGAGACCCACGTACCCTTTTTCCTTAACGTGCCTTCTAGCCCTTTAAAGCCGAGTGGTTACTACAAGGTGCGTCAATGAATCGAGCGATTTTAAAAATGTTATGAATAGTAAACTAGTGCATTTACTTGGTTTTAACACACACGAGAACAGTGTAAACACAAAAGCATTTGGTTTTCTCAATTAATTCTCTGAAAACAGAATTATATTTCCCAAAAATAACATCCGACACATGACCACCATTCCGCTGTAGGCACTCGGTAAGTCTCTAAGTCACACATTGCTCTTTGCAGCATCTCTACGAAAACTCGTCCAACTTCTTCCCGAATTCGATGTTTCCACTCCTGAACTGTGCGGGGTGTTGGAGCTTTGAAAACTTTTGGATTTCAGATACCCCCAGAGAAAGAAATCACATGTGGAAAGATCAGGTGATCTGGCTGGCCATATGATGTACCCATATCTGGAGATAACATGGTTAGGAAACAGGTTATTCACAACTCCATGGAAGCTCGTGCGGTGTGGCACGTAGCCCCATCTTGCTTGGGAAAACTGTTCTTCCTTGACTGGAAGATGAGCAAGTGCAGGAGCTAAGAAGCTCTCCAACATGTGAACGTAACGTGGTCCAGTCACAGTTACAGCCCTTTCCCACTCATCTTCAAAGAAGTACGGGCCGATAATTCCAAACGAAGATACCGCGCACCATTCTGGGACTTTGGAACTGTGGAGTGGACTCATAAATTTTGGGGGGTTTGTGGTTGACCAATATCGGAAATTTTGCTCGACAAATGGAAATGAGCTTCGTCGCTCATCATTAAGTTGTTAACGCCATCTTGGTTTTGATTAACTAATTGCAAAAAGTCTGGCAGAAATCAACTGTTTTCGTTGTCGTGTTCGTGTAGTGCATTAGTACATTTATTTTATAGGGGTAGAAATGGAGATCTTTGTGCAAAATCCGTCGAACGCTGGCTTCGGATAGCCCGAGTGGTGTAGCGTGGCGGCGCGCAGACGGGCGTGGACTTCGCTCAACGGCTTCTCTCATTGCCGCTACATTCTCGGGTCTACGTGCTGCTTTTACGCTAACACTTTCTTCTTTAGTGTAGAACCAGTAACCTCCAAGTTTTGAACCCAGGTCTTGATAGCACGGACAGATGGAACAGCATGACTGCGATGAATACCAAACTCTCTTCGAAATTCACGTTGAGCAATCACGAAACTGCCACCGTTTTTGTAAAATGCTTTCACAGCAAAAGCACGTTGTGGTCCAGCCCACGGCTCCATTGCAACTACAACGCTTTGAAGTAGGCTGCTGGGTGGAAGAAGTGGCATCCTCCCCACTCCAATCAATCCAGTATAATGTACCGCTGCCAATTCGCCCGATTTATTGACGCAACCTCCATATGTACCACCTGCCTTAACGTAATAAAACTTTACATTCTGCCTTCATAGTGTATGTGTGTGTTCCGTATAGTTCTCACAATAAACAGCGATTGATTCTCTAGACAGCATTAACCGGTTGGGCTTCGTAGTGGTGACGTATTGTGTTTCCTGTGAGGTACGGACTGCATTTATAAATATTTGAAAGAAAAAATTCGTATCAGACATGGTAATGCCACTGCTCTCTTTCTTACGTCTTCTCTTAACAAAGTCCTCATCCTAAATCTTTACCTTATTCACTGCTTAAAGATTAAAGCGGGCATTGCCTGGGAATATTCAAAGCGATAAAATTTGTCCGACGCTTAAAAAGTAGTTTTCCTCCCTCTCCCCAGTCTTTAATGGGCTAACATTAGAATCCCAACTATGCATCGGTTACCCAAACAATTCCTTGCCTTTACGTTCCAAACCAAAAGTTGATACCGTACATACACCATACCCTTGCACCACAGTACTAAATTCACAGGATCACCCATTCATAGTTCTGGAAATATCATGGTATCTGTAACACAAAGCGAGATTAAGTAGCAGGTAAAAACCTTGTCTTCCTTTATTCTTCTTTTCCTTTCTCCTTTACGTTCTTCCCTCTAATTTCCTCATTTTTGTCTGTAAAGACGTTTTCTCAACTCCATAGGTCATTTAGCTTCCAACTATAGAATGATTCTGTGTGATCAATAAAGACGGAGGCAAGAGTAATGGTCCGGAGAGAACGAGTAAAAACATGAAAGCACTCAGTCGAGAATATCTGGGTCAAGATTCGAACCCGGTACACTCTGAATACGAAGCAGGACTGCTAACAACTGTACAAAAATGGAATTTAAAGTAGCTATCATTGGACACCCCTGATTAATCCACAGATGAAGCCATTCTGTGCACCATTAATCCACGGATGAGGACATTCTGTGCACTATTAATCCACGGATGAGGGCATTCTGTGCACCACTAACTCAACATACGAGCACAAGACAAATGAAAATACCGCTAAGTTAATCCGCCTGGTTTCTTCCATCTATACAGTTTAAAAAAATAAGTTTCCGATTGAAACAAATGAAGACTATCGAATCACTCAGAGGAAACAAAACACTGAAATTCCAAGGGTGGGAGGGGGGGATACGGCTCTTGAACATTTTAAATTACCTTCCAGAGAGTCCTATCACTGAAACAAGGATCTGTAAGTCACGAGAACAGGCCAAGCTGTACACTCGCTGCCATAATAAACTTGAACAATACTCGTACGTCTCTTCACATTGAGAGAACCTCACTGGACACACTCATTTATTTATCTGCATCTTAAACCTTTCAGTGCTACAAGCGAGATATCTCGCCCTGGTAGATCGGCCACTTATGCATATAGCCAAAATGTGATATTTAATAACAGCACTAAAAACTTCACATTTTTTTTTATTTCCAAAAACAGAGATACCGTGTATGGGAGATGTTTCCTTTGGAGACAAAACAAACCGGAGGGGCGGATAGAAGTGACCAGAAGACGAGGAAGAAGACGTAAGAAGATGATGGATGACCTTGGGGACAGAAGAGGATATTCTCATTTGAAGGAGAAAGCTCTAGATCGCATTAAGTGGAGGAACTGTTTTGGAAGAAACTGTGGACCTGTCGTCTGACAGATTACTGATGAATGAATGAATATTTAACCCCACTAAAGAGATCTCGCTCTGGAAATTCGGCCAATTATACGACTAATCTTAATTTGATATTCACAAACGTCACTCTATGAGAAGTGCTTCTTTATTGATTGGTAGCTTTAACTTTTTCACTGCCTCAAACTGTAAACTCCACCAGTTATGTGAATGATTTAAATATTATACTGAACAAACTCCGTGGCCTGTAGTCCGAAAGCGAACTATACCGACAGAACGATCGCCGTTTGTCGGCGAAGTTAGTGCCAATTTTTGCTGATAGAGCGTGTTGTGTGGTCAGTGCAACGGATCCCCCACGGCTTTCGTTTTTCTAGACCGGAACCGCTATTTCCATGAAATAGCTCCTCACTTATCCTCATGAGGCTAATTGGATCCCGTTCCAGACCCACTACTCAGAAAATCTGGTAGCGCTGGGAATTGAACTGGGGATCTCTTGGATCTGTAGCCAGGAACTGTGACCACTAGACCACAGAGAAGGTCCCGATACTGAATAATGTCACTGAAAAAGTACCTTTGCATCCTTAACCTTTTCACTGCTAAGGAACTGACATCTCATTCTAGAAATTCAGCCACTTACGTAATTTAAAATCGATATTTTAACAACGTAGTTATAAAAATTACTCCTTTACTGACTGGCCGTCGAAAGCATTTAATTATTACGAACAAAAAATCTCGCCGTGGAGAATTGGCAAAAATTTGTGAATAATTTAAAACGGATATTCATCACAGAAGAGAATATTTCTCCCTTTCCGCTTTTACGGAAAATTATTTGTCGCACGTCACAATGGATACCGTAAACAAAGAATCCGTTCTGGCGCGTTCCGAACAAAATGTCCCAAAGATTTCCTTATTAGTTGTGTCATCTCTGTTCGCTTGAACAATTCGAGAACCAATAAACAAATTTTAAAGACATTTAATATTGGCGGATTTTACTTACATAAATCAGAGTTACTCCATGGGGCCATTGCATTTTTTCCAATTGACCTAATCCTTCCAGCCGCACTATGGCCCTGGGGTGGACTCAGCCTCTAACAGAAATGAGTACCAGGAATCATCCTGGGGAGTAAAGGGCGGCCGGCGAGTAAGGCTGACAACCTCACCGCCATCTGTGATTCGACTGTCTGGATAATGTGGGAGCCTCGACGTCTCACAACCCTATGGGTCTCCACGGCCTGGTACAGAGATAGCTTTACCTAAATCTTTTTTTACCTTACAAAATTACACGTAATTCGAGGCTACGTTGCCTGTACAGCTGATATTTCATAATAAAGGGGTAAAGAATATTCATACATTAACTGGACAGAACCATCTCGGAACCATCTCGGATGACACCGTGTAGTACCGTAAAAGCTCACTGCCTCCATCTTCAGGCTGGAAGCTAAGCAAAGAGCCATCAAGAAGAAAGCAGCCTGCACAGCTCTGTAGAACTTTTCGACCCTAATGACGGGGGCAGTATCTCCTCCGAAACGTCGGTGAAGTATCGGGCTACATGTTGTAACATCGCAGAATATTGCACTGTTTATAATTATGCTGTGAGAACCCCAGTTTCAATATACTCGTATCTGGTACTGAGGGATCAACCTAATTAGAACTAGCTAGTGGGTGGTGTTGTGACATAAGGTCGAGATTTCAATACGTTCAGGTTAATAACTAATTGACATAGGACCTTCCTAACAACGATTCGTGATGAGCACGTTTACAATCGTTCACATCACAACACGAATCACCTATAATTCGAGGGAAGGAAAGAGGCTAATTGCTTCTTAGTGACCTTTAACCTCTTCGTCTTTTAGTCATACAATAAAACCACATGTAAAGATGATGATGACCTAGCAAAGGTCGAAACATATAGCGTAACACCTGTGTATAATAATAATAAAAACCAATGTTGATACGTGTCTACTTCCGTTTTTATTTTGTTGGTATTACTGTTGTGTAGAGGGCCCCATTTACGCTACTGTTAGTTAGCAACTGTTGTTGCGAGTAAAGGAAGTCCCTTATGAACGCCTCGAGAAAACCTCGTCCTTATTCGATTAAAATCCAGATAATATGTATACTGCTTTCAGGAATAACGCGTCACTTAGCACACATGGATATTTCCGTTTCCGGTATTCTGTGGAATTCCACAGAATATGGCACATTTGAACTACAGCTTCGCGCAAAAAGGAGATAAAAGTCCTGAACTCTTTTCGTGCTACACACGAGATATCTCGCATAGAATGAGTGCCTTTTGTGCTCTTAATTTGTTCGGTGTTTGAGATCAGTGAAAGAAACGTGTCCCGCCATCTCGTACCTATATTCCGCTTTAACTGCAATAATGATAACACGTACGTTCCCATGGAACTTTACTGACACCGAAATAAAAATGATTATACCACCCCCTCCTCAAAGGAAAGCATTCAGAGACAAAATACACTCAAAAATACTAACCTGAACCAACCCTTACCCCCACAAAATAAAAGAATCAGCTTAGGAAATTGCAACTCGCACAAAACTAAACAGACATTGTGACGCCGTCTAGTCTGGGAAAAGCCCGCTAATTCCCGGGAGACATATTGACGCCTCCTTCACACTGGTTTCTTTCTTGGCTAATTCTTCGGCCCTGAAGGCAGAGGCGATATATTCCTCCGAAATGTTTGGCTCCCACGAACTACACGACGTAACAACCCAGACCGCAGCACTCATTGCTACCGCTGTGAGAACCTCTAAACCGCACATGCTGCTCTGTATTCGCTGACTATGACCGGGGGTCGAGTCTCCTCAGGGACAGAGATTTCGCCTCTTTGCATCGCTGGATAAGGATCGCCTCCTATAGAGGAGTTCCAGGAGGAAAGGTCAATATTCTGCGAGGTCATAGTATCGGTAATTCAAGGCAAAAGAAAGTGTATATGTACATGTGTCCTATTCCGAACGGTTTCCGAGATACAGCTATTTCACTGTACAGTTCCAAAGTTGTTGATAAGAAAGAGATGTTACGTACTGTTTCTAATACCGGTACCTACTGTTCACGTGACAAAGTTGGAGCAGTTTACTTATACATTTTCGAAAATTTCTCCGTCAACATCAATGCACTTTGCAACTCGTGTGAGGACATGGTGTGTTGCTCGTCTCTACAGTGTACAGTGTACAGTAGCTGTATCCCGGAAACCGTTCGGAATATGACACACGTACATATAAAATTTTTTGCTTAGAATGACCGATACTACAACTTCTCAGAATATTGACCTCTCGTCCTGGGAGGGGCAGAACCACAATTGGCAAGTTACTGAACTGTGCGAACTCTGGAGGGGTTGCGGGACGCAGGTTGGGAACCAGGGGCAGCCACTCTGGAGGTGCGATGTTGTGGAAGAGGAGGGGCGGAGGTACAAGAAAGCTTCTTCTCGGGGTCGAAAAAATGGGACGGAGGAGAAGACAAGACGCACGGAGAAATTAATGGAGACGTTTCCCGCTCCTCTTGGAAACTGCGGCAAACGGAGCACGTGGTGGCCACTTTCCAATTAGCCGACGCGGACACTCACTCTACTTCCCATCCCTATCTTGCTCTACATTAGCCAGGGGCTTCAGTCCCCAGGCGCCGTCCCGGTAAACTTGTCCCTGTGCTTATCTAATTAAGCACAACTCAATGAAGCCGTATTGTGGAGTTGAGCTTTAACTCTACCATTCTTGACCTCGACACTAGATAAGAGGTGAGTGGTCAGCTACACGCACCGGCCGCTTTATCCCAGGGAAACGCCCCCCGGTACCCAATGGTTGAGAGGCTGGGTGGGCCCTAAAGCAGGTCTCCACGCTGTGGAATAAAGAAAAATGTGTCACCCCTGCTAAGAATCGAACCACGGCTGTCCAGCCCGTAACCGGTTGCTGAGCTATTATTATTACATATTACAGCAGCACAGGCAGCAGAAAGCGGAGGACAAGAATGATGATAAAGAGGAAGAGGAGTAGGAGAAGAAAGAGGAGAATAAAGAGGAGGCGGAGGAGAATAACGAGGATAAAGAGGAAGAGGAGCAAGAGGACGAAGACGAGGGGAAATAAGAGAATAGGAAGGCGGAGGAGATGAATAACGAGGAGAAAGAGGAGGAGCAAGAGGAGTAAGACGAGGAGAAATAAGAGAATAGGAAGGCGGAGGAAGATAAAGAGGAGGAAGACGAGGAGAAATAATAGAATAGGAAGGTGGAGGAGAAGAATAACGAGGAGAAAGAGGAGGCGCAAGAGGAGGAAGACGAGGAGAAATAAGAGAATAGGAAGGTGGAGGAGAAGAATAACGAGGAGAAAGAGGAGGAGCAAGTGGAGTAAGACGACGAGAAATAAGAGAATAGGAAGGTGGAGGAGAAGAATAAGGAGGAAAGAAAGAGAAGAGCGAGCAGAAGAAATGAAATGAACGAAAGAAAGAAGTTTGGGAACCTGCATGTGATAAGGGCCGCGCGTAGCAGCTATATTAAACAGCCCAAACCCTTACAGCTCTGTTACCGTCATTACCAGAACTGGGCCGGAAGAGAGACGAAAAGTGCCAGCACCGTTCACATCGTTGCCACACATGTGACGTTCTCAATAAAAGAGAAAAGCTGAATGTTTCATTTCTGAAGGTTATGGTCTCAGCAAGAGTTTCAGCTTGCAACGTACATTACTTGGCGTCCGGATTGCTCAGTCGGTATAGCGATGGACTACAGGGTGCGTGGCAGGGATTCGATTACCGGCAGGACCGAAGTTTTTTTCTCCACTACAGCATCCACACCGTCTCTGCGGCCCACCCAGCCTCTTATCCAATTGGTACCGGGGGTTCTTTCCCCGGGGGTAAAGGGACCAGGGCGTGAAGCTGACCACTCACCACAATCTAGTGCAGAGGTCAAGAATTATGTAGCTATACCTCAACACTCCCTAGTCTTCATGATTGCACAGTGCTTAATTAATTAAGCACAGGGATAACTTCGCTTGTTTTATTTTACAAACATTACTTTTTTGCTGTAATTCTGAATGTCTCAAAGAGATTTGCACCGAAACAGTTTAGTAAACCTCACAGAGTTACTTACAAGACGGAAAGTTTTCCACTCTGTCACTGTAGCGTCGAAACACACTGACCAGAACGGAAAGTAGCGCCTCTAGTGGCTACATACCTGAAACAGAAACAAATGAACAGTCGTTAACCTTTCTATTTGGCATAGTAACGATCCTGATATGTTACAGAAACAAATGTCAAGCGCACTGAATAATGCGCACAGCTCATTGGTGGAAACAGAGTGAGAAGCAATTTATGCAACGGAACAGTTCCTGTGTGACAGGAGGTCAAGAGTAAGCCCCCTTCCCTACTCCCTCCAAAGACAAGACGAGGTTACAACTGGGTGCACCCGTGCTGTGTACTGACGTAGGACTAATTGAATTCTGCGTCACAGCCGCGTGTGACGCATTGATGAAACAACTGCTACCCGCTGTTATTTGCAACGTATTCATTAACACGCTCCATAGTACACTGGGGTCCTTCTTGAGATTCTGACAGTCGCTCAGCTGATCAAAAAACTTACAGCCCATTATGGAACCCGAAAATACGACTGGGCCCTATCATGAATTGTTTACATCTAATATAGGTAAAGTTATCCCTGAGCTTAATTAACTACGCATCACGCTACGAAGACGTATGAATAAGTGGAGGTATACCTCCACAATTCTCGACTTCGACACTAGATGTAGGTGAGTGGTAGTTTCATGCCCCTGCCTTCTTATCCCCAGGAAACAGTCCCAGATACCCACTGTAAGACAGAACTGGTGGTCGTCACAGCTGGCCTGAACGCCGTGGAGAAGGGAAAAAGTCCCATGTTCTTGCCTGGGTACTCTTCGCCAAGTATAATTACAATGATCAAGTCAAGGAGTATGAGTCGGGCAGGGCATGTAGCACGAAAGAGGGCGGAGAGGAATGGATATAGGTGGGAAATCCAGAAGGAAAGAGACTACTAGGAAGACCAACAAGTAGGTGGGTGTAAAATATTAAAATGGATCTTAGATGGGATGTAATGGTATGGATTGGATTGATCAGACTAAGGATAGGGACCAGTGGAAGGATCTTGTGAACAAAGTAATGAAGATTCGGGTTCCATAAAATGTTGGGAAGTTCTTGAGTAGCTGCACAACTGGCAGCTTCTCCGGGACTCAGCTCTTTTCTTGCCTGGGTACAAACCCGATCGTCCAGCCCGCAAGCGAGTCGTTATACCGACTGAGCTACCTGAGTTCGTAGCCCAGAAATCAGATATTTCCGAGCGTTTACAGCGAGGAAAAGGTGGCAATACCTAAGCGGTTTTGTGATGACCCCTGCCACAAGACAGAAGCCTGTCCTGTCGCCAGGGCCTGCGTCTAATGAAAGACCCAGGAGTTGTGTGAATGGCTGGCAAGCGCGCGGCTGGATATTGACAAATGTAATTTACAACGAGAAGCGTCGGCTTGTTACAACTGTTTTGTCTCCTTCCGAGGGTATTTCACCCCCTCGTACTACTACCCGCATCCTGTTGCGCCCCTAATAGCTCTGCCGGGCTAAAACCAAGAAAAACAGTAATATAAAGAGTGTTTCCACTCCAGATTCTCCTCTGCATTTCTAGTTTCACTTCTGCATAATACCCACTTCCAGTTCAGTATCTCCATTGTCACTTTTTATAGGAACCGGGATAACTCAGTCGGCGCTGTGACCGACTGCTGGAAGGACAACTGAGAGGTCAGGGTTCAATTCTTGGCAAGAGACAGAGATTTTTCTCTTTTCCGCAGCGTCAAGAACGGCTGTGGGGCTCACCCAGCCTTTCTTACCGAACGGTGCCGGGGGCTCTTTCGCCTCGCCGAGGTGTAAGTGGCTGGAGCGTAAAGCTGACAATTCACCTCCATCTAGAACCGACCTGAAGAAGATGAATGTGAAAGGATGGATAGAGAAGACGAGGAATTGAGAGCAGTGGAGACTGGTTGTAGAGGAGGCCAAGACTCACCCAGGGCTGTAACGTCGAGTGGTAGGCAGGTAGGTAGGTAGTTAAGTAGGCAGGCAGGTAGTTAAGTAGGCAGGTATGTAGGTAGGTAGTTAAGTAGGCAGGTAGGTGGTAGGTAGGCAGTTAAGTAGGCAGGTAGGTAGTTAAGTAGGCGGGTAGGTAAGTAGTAAGTAGCTGGGTAGTTAAGTGGGCAGGTATGTAGGTAGGTAGTTAAGTAGGAAGGTAGGTAAGTAGGTAGGTGGTAGGTAGGTATGCAGTTAAGTAGGTAGGTAGGTAGTTAAGTTGGCAGGTAGGTAAGTAGATAGGTAGGCAGGCATTAGGGATCGAAACATGCTATGCCTCAGATATACGACCTTCATGCAAACAGGTCATTTGTATACATTTTATAAATTGTCGTGTTGACTGAAATGCGAAACAAACATTTCTATAGACTACTTCCCGTTCATAACACCATCGGGGACGCACGTGTTATCCTCCTTGGTTCCTCCAAACCGTGAATTCAATGGGAAAGAAAACAGCAACTGGTTCCAGTAGAATCAAAGCTAGACTGACGACACATCTGGCAGTCACCTTGCGTGTCACCGCTGCAAAAACCCACCCCCTCGTGCAACATGTTTCACTCAATATGTTGAAAGAAAAGTGGGAAATCCGCCTCACAGACGAATATCTATATGCAGGTGCAGTTAAACGCTTTACACTGATCTAAATGGTAAACATCCCAACATATTTATTTATGGTTCATTTAGCAATGTTTTCAGTAACTCAGATTACGTGACACTGCTCATGCGTGTGTGTGTGGGGGGGGGGAGATATTCCACGACCCTCTCAGTAGCTAGACTATGGAGCTTCGAAATGCATAATCGATTATAGATGAACCGGACAGGATCTGGCAGAGAGGGGTCCGTAGTTGACTACTCAAAATAGTACCCCAGCATCACCTGGAGGTAATTCAATGAAACACGAAAACCTGCCCAAATTCCGAACCCAGCACCTCCAAATTGTGAGTCTAGAGCTTCACCCATGCGCCAACCCTCTCGGCATGAATAGAGAGTAATTATAAGAAATTAGCTAGAGCGGGAGTCACTCTACTACCATGAAGATGGAAGCAGTACGCTTCTCCGAAACGTTGGTAGCGATTTACTATAATATACACTACCATGTCCCAGAGAAGAACGATATTCAGGAAGTGCAGCCGTAGTTGAGGCACTATGCTAAAAGCCGGAAGGTCGCGAGTTCGATTCCCGATCAGATAATTGGATTTTTCAGTTGATCTAATCCTTCCAGCTGCACTATGGCCCTGGGGTTAGTCACTGGCTTCCCACCGCGGCGGCCCGGGTTCAATCCCGGATCTGGTCATGTGGGATTTGTGGTGGACAAAGTAGCGCTGGGGCAGGTTTTCTCAGAGTACTTCCGTTTCCCCTGCCAATCTTCATTTCACCAATTGCTCCACAATCACCCTCACCTATCATCTGGGGCTGGTACAATAGGCCAGAAGTGGCCGCAGTACAAGGGACTTAGTCCCACCCCTCTAGAAATAAAAAAAGCCATGAAGGTGCATAATCGAAATGAATATTACTATCAACAAATGAAATACTAAAAACCCTAATTAAACATTAATATACTTGGGGCAGTCACACTACGGGCCTGATAAGAGTACAATTTACTTCTGTGGAAAAGTGGCGCAAGTGCTGCAGTCCTGCCTTCCCTGACTTATATTCTTGTTATTCTTATTAATTTTCTTAAAATTCGAGCCAGACTAGTTTCTGGCTGAGGCACTAAACGGAATATGGAGCTTCATCAAATAACTCATTCCATCGCCCGAAGGAGAGATGCGGCAGTGTGGGTGTACTCGAAAGCAATTTGCTGACCGAACCTTCTGTAATGCACACTACCAACTAAGAGCGCATGCCCGCAGGGATCCAGTCGAAATATAAATTATTAAAATCCTCCTCCTACTCCATATTGAAGGCACATACATATACAGAGAGGGAGGGTTTCTGGGGGGTTTCGCCCCCTCACAACTCTGCAACATAAAGAGAAGCAGCTATGTGATCCTGCTTCAGTTGGTAAAGTTAGCGTTTATTGGTCTCGGGAACGGGGTATCATCTGATGTTGATGTTAAAACAATTTACTGGCTGCCTCGTTATGCATTTCATGACACTATATCAGCTACCGGGGTGGTGGTACAGTGACTAGGCTTAGGTATGGCCAGTCGAGGGAACGGAGATCAAATCCCGGGAGAGGCAAGAGACATCTCTCTTGTCCAAATCGCCCATACGGAGTGTGGGTCTCAATCAGTCTCCTAGAAAATCCGTCCTGTCCTGCGGGCAAGGCACACGGGGCTTGAAGCTGACTACTCACCTCACTCTAGTACCAAGGTTAAGAATGCTTGGAGCTATACATCCATTGTACCATACATCTTCACGGCGTAGTGCTTAAACAAGCACACGAACAAGTTTAGTTTCATGGATTTGGGGTTCACACAACGGTGATTATGAACAGTTCTCTCTTCCAGGATAAAATACCGCGTGGTCCGATGAAAGTCACGCGATGTTTCGGGGTAACATTTCGAACCCGTCTTCCGGGGCAGAGAATAAGGCATCAAGCAGAAGCTTCCTTGCTTTAATCTTCGAGCCTCAAGATGGAGATAACATGTTACTCCAAAACGTCGGCTGACTTTCATCGCATTACATGGCGTTATGTCCGTGAAAAAAATGATTTATCTTACTTTACTGTCTACTTCACTTATTATTACACTTATTGATAAAAATTAGAAAGATATGGAAGTGGTTGTGGCCTACAGTAGCCAGTATACTAGGAGATACTGTGGAAAAGCGCGACAGCATCCGGCGTAGTTGTCGAGAATCAAACCAAGAACTACTTGAATAAGACGCAGAAGTGACATTTGGTAAAATGATATAGGAATATCTTGAATAGTAAAGAAGAAAGGATTTGGAAGGTGAAGGTTAAAGTACACTCTCTCAAACGTCTGGAATCAGAGCTCATCTTCGGCCGTAGTTAGGGCCAAGTCACTCATGAAAAGGAGTAAAAGTCGTTAACGCTGTGATAATCAAGTTGGTTTATAAAATGTCTAATGGTCATTCTTGGTGCAGTAGCAGGGTAATGTTAAGGCTGCACTTTCCTTACCACGTGCTGTTCTTTGAAAAATGGCCGTTGAATATTAAAGAGGAAGATATGAATTATGTACGTACAAAACGTGTCCGTATGTGAAATGTTCTCCAGTCCTGCCAAACTTGTTTACGTTCTGTTACCAACTTGCATTATGCAAGACTTCGGCCGCGGTGAGCACTCAGGGTTCTCCAATGTTTCGCTCAACGTTGCAGTTGACATCTTCATAGTGTTAATGACTTCGTGGGGGGGGATGTTGGCAGCTCTTGCATTAAGCAGTCTGTCGGATGAAACGGTGACTAAGTGAGCAGTTGGGAGCGACCACGTGTTAAGTGAAAGGAAGTAATGAAAAACGCTTTTCGTTGTGGTCGCTGAAAATATTTTTATCACAAATTTTCATTCAAAACAAAACTCTCCGATTCATTCTGTACGCACCTTGGTATATAAACAACAACATGATCAATGAAGATACAAAATGCTCAGTGAAATAAAAAGTAGAATACCAAATACTTAATAAAAATAGAAAACCACACTAAAGCGTTAGCAGAGCCTACTAAACAATAGCGACACTACACACAGACTGAAAAGACACACCGTCCTAACTCTTATCAGACAGACCTGAGTAAAACCCCAATACAAGAATTAAAATGATACTTAAGTGAAAAAGAAAAGTATATGAGTTACGCCACTGGGCACAACTTATTCACGAGCCAGCACTTATTGAACATATGCATTTATTGCAGATTATGCAGATTATCTGTAATAATTGTGTGGAAATAAAAACTTTTCTTTAACCACGCGGTCGCTGAAACATTTTTCAT
This sequence comes from Cryptotermes secundus, assembly GCF_002891405.2. NCBI lineage: Eukaryota > Metazoa > Arthropoda > Insecta > Blattodea > Kalotermitidae > Cryptotermes > Cryptotermes secundus. The sequence goes on from NW_019718639.1 coordinate 729,393, forward strand.
TAACCAATTGGTTGCTGAAATAATTGTTATTAACCAGTTAGTCGCTGAAAATTTTTTCGTTAACCAATTGGTCGCTGACACATTTTTCATTAACCATTTGATCACTGAAATTTGACATCAGCTCTTTCCGCCAACCACGAGGACGCTCGCTCACAGCGACGAATGCGACGCCTACTCAGACAGACCAACCCTTACTTTCGTCCAAGTGGAGATCCAATTTTCAAATATAAATATTCTTGGAACGAACAAAAATTTGGTCACGATTCCCGGCGGAGTCAGAAGTCAAGAATACCTCTGCTAGAGAGGGCCAGCAGGATTTACTGAAATGCTCTGCCAAGTCATTGACCCTGAAGAAGGCAACTTAAATGTTGGCCAAAACGTTGGGAAACCTTCAGCATCCTTCGAAGCCTAGCCCCCAAAAGCTGAAGTCACACATAACGCTCATGCCACGAAAATATAACTTTCATTATATCGCACTGTCTTGCATGTTTCTTGGATTAATTTGTAACGTTTAACACGATTAGGCGCCGAAATCGGAAACGTAGCACACAACTCGGAAGTGTTTTGTTTGTTGCAAGCCGGGCTAAAATCGGATTAGTTGTCAGATGGCAAGATTAGGTCCGCTATAAGCCGTCTGCCATGTTGTTTTAAAGAGGACGCTGTTTGGACAGTGCTGCCATGCCGGCGGTTTTATAACTGCAGTGGCTTTGTTACGTATCTGAGCAAACTCTAGCAACTGTCTTCTCGTGTTTGTTTCGGTTATTAGAATCGGCGTGGGCAAATACACAGTGGGCATGGATTAAAACCTCATGAGTGGAGAAAGTTACAGGTCCTAAAGCAACAGGAACAGGAGGACAGAAGGGAGACAAGCGAGAGAGAGGAAGGAAGAAGAAGATAAAGAGACTCAAGGACAGGAACAAAAATATAAAGTTGCCTCCATGTCTCATTAAGCACTGCACCTTGAAGACGTATGGGGGAGCGAAGATATGCCTCACCATTCTTAACTATAAGACTAGAAGGAGGAGAGTTGTTAGTTTCACACTCCGGCCGCTTTATCCTTAGGGAAACAGCGTTCCGTACCAATTGTATAAGAAGCTGAGTAACTCACAGATTCTGCCTGGACACTGTGGAAAAGACAAAAATCTCAGTTCCTGATGGGGAACGAACCACGATACGTGGGTAGTCTAGAGCCGTAGTCTAGTCACTATAGCCAGTGAAATGTGTAGAGTGAAGGGCTGAGAATACAGGAAGAAACCCTAAATAAATGGAGATAAACAGAAAGAGGAAGAGTGATGAAAAGAAGGGGAAACTGGGATTGAAGAGAAGACGAAGGAACATCATAAGGAGTTGAGATAAAGAATGAAATGTGGGAGACAAGAACAAGGGTAAAGATAGAAGCAAATGAAGGGAACAAATAAACAGGATGACAGAGAATAAAAGCTATGAGAGGAAAGGAACATGGGGAAAAAAATAACAGGGATTAAAAGATAAGGAGAAACAGCAAAGAAGAGAACAAGCAACTGCAAGAGAAACAATGATGTGACGAGGAAAAGAAGGAAAGGCCAACGGAAAAGAATTCGGATGAATAAGAATTGGACGAGATGCAGTAAATCAGAAAGGAGAAATATACAATTAAGAGACCCAAGTACATTACGTACATGAAAGAGGATACACTGACCAGGACTCGAATGTGATACCAGTGTAAAACATGTCTCGGTGCCTTCTACAACAGCTTACCAAGGTCGACATGGCAAGACTAAGTATTACAACATCCTGACCGGCAATACACACGTTATGTAACAACATAACGTTCATACGAACAGCCTTCAAGTAAACCTCTAGAGGGGCCGCACCATAGCTCAAGCGGTTAGTCGCTGGCTTCCCACCGCGGCGGCCCGGGTTCGATCCCGGGTCTTGTCAAGTGGGATTTGTGGTGGACAAAGTGACGCTGGGGTAGGTTTTCTCCGAGTACTTCGGTTTCCCCTGCCAATCTTCATTCCACCAATTGCTCCACAATCACCCTCACCCATCATCTGGGGCTGGTACAATACGCCAGAAGTGGCCGCAGTACACGGGACTTAGTACCACCCCACTAGCAATAAAAAGACCCTCCACATAAAACAGAAAACACAGCACTGCCAGTGTTGGCAACACTGAGAGACACGCTGCTCAGAATCCATTTCCTTTACGCCAATTACTCCACGTTTCGTTACAGAAATACAACACAACGGGCCTATCTGTGACAGGCGATATCCAGATTGCAACGTGTATCTTTGGTGCACGCGGTTAAGGCACTATGCTACAAGCAGAGAGGTCGCGGGTTAGGTTCATAATGAGGTCACTGGAATTTTCAACTGACATTATCTTTCCAGCCGCACTTTGGCCCTGGGGTCGACTCAGCCTCTAACAGAAATGAGTACCAGAAATTTTCCTTGGGAGTAAATAATTACATAATTTTCCTGGGGAGTAAAGCGCGGCCGGCGAGTAAGGCTGAAAACCTCACCGCCATCTGTGAACCGACTGTCTAGAGAAAATGTGGGAGCCTCGACGTTTCACAACCCTATGGGCCTCCAAGGCCTGTTACACGGATAGCTCTACCTTATATACCCACAGCTCTGGAGGCCCTTCAAAGTACATGTTCAGAGAAAGCATTTCGCTGTTAATCAGAAGACAAAAATTTCGCAGCCCTTGTACATAAGTTCACAGAACGTCCTACTCTATCAAAATTTACAAATTCGCTAACGTACACCCAGGCCAGTGAGCACTGCTAACGTCCTGGATAACTTCGACGCTCAAAATTGACTTATCATGCAGTTAGCTTCGTCTACACGCCCTCCCCTCATTTTTCTGTCAGGAATTTCACGATTTATAGCTGTAAATTACATAACAAAGTGTTGGTAAAACCAGCTGTTATGTTTATGTAACCGACTGTTGGTGCAACCTAATCAGTGCTTGGTAAAGCACAAAGTGCAACCACAAGGCCGAGAATGCAGATCATTCAATTAGAAGGCTAAACTTGAGCGTTTCACTTGTTAGCACAGCCGGAAACACGAAGTCACGACACTTTCCATTAAAACACGCATGTGCTGGATATATCAGGTAATGTTCCGGAAACTGACTTTCAACTATTATAATCGGGAGTGACACCAAACACTTCCGTCAGTGTCATGATCACGCAACTACACGACACGAGGCGAAATTCTCATACCGATTCGTTTGGGCTCCGTGCGCTTGCCGCCACGTACCTGCGTGGTTTTACTTCGGGAGATGGTGGTCTCCATAAATTTAATTGAAATTGTTGAGTCGTCTAAGGGGGTAGCCCCAACTGTCTGCCTGAGGGCTGCTGTGATGGGCGCTGTTTCTGGGAGCTAGAATCTTCCTATTCCCCGCACATCAGACTACTCGTACAATGGATAAACTTCTAAATATCGAATAAGAATCAAATTCGTCCAACCGTTCAACCTGTTCTCGAGAAAACTAGCTTCTATAAGACGCAATATTATTTTCCTTAAGATACCGTCTACAATACATGGCTCGAGTCCGCAAGCGAACTATACCAACCGAGCGACTGCCGCTTATCGGCGAAGTTAGTGCTAACTTTTGCGGATAGAGGGTGTCGCGTGGCTAGTGCAACGGATCCCCACGGCCGTTAATTTCGGTTTTCTAGACCAGAACCGCTATTTCCTTGAAACAGCTCCTCGGTTATAGGCGCGAGGCTGAGTGTACCCCGTTCTAGACCCACTACTTCTCAGAAAATCTGGTAGCGCCGGTAATCAAACCCGGACCTCTGGAACTGTAGCCAGGAACTCTTATCACTAGACAACAGAGGCGGTCCACCCATACAGGCAGATGAAAATCCAAACAAACAGGATCAAGAGTGTTAAAATCGGGGAGGAGTGGTAAAAATAGAGCTATCGTTGTAACAGGCCGTGGAGGCCCACAGGGTTGTGAGACATCGAGACTCCCAGATTTTCTAGACAATCGGCTCAGAGATGGCGGTGAGGTTGTCAGCCTTAAGCGCCGGCCACCTTTTTTTTTATTGCTAGTGGGGTGGGACTAAGTCCCACTTCTGGCCTATTGTACCAGCCCCAGATGATAGGTGAGAGTGATTGTGGAGCAATTGGTGGAATGAAGATTGGCAGGGGAAACCGAGGTACTCGGAGAAAACTGCCCCAGGGCCACTTTGTCCACCACAAAACCCACTTTACCAGACCCGGGATCGAACCAGGGCTGCCGCGGTGGGAAGCCAGCGACTAACCGCTTGAGCTATGGCGCCATGGCCGCCTTATACCCCCAGGAAGATTCCTGGTACCCATTTCTGTTAGAGGCTGAGTCGACCCCAGGGCCATAGTGCGGATGGAAGGATCAGGTCGATTGAAAAATCCAGTGACCTCATCGGGAATCGAACCTACGACCTTTCAGCAGAGTGCCTCAACCAACTATGCTACCGCGTGCACCTAGATTCCGGGAGGTGTAAGACATTTCTATCTTATCCACTATCACAACGAGATCGACTCTGGGGTCCACCCACCCTTCTATACAATGGGTACAGGGGTCAAGAGTGGTGAGCTACACTTCCACTCCCCCCTGTCTTCAAGAAGTAGGTCTTCAATTAAGCATACGGATAAATTTACCTTTACTTTGAGCTTTCCACACGAAATACGAGAAATGGATCAGATGGTATCCCTGTCGTTCAACGTCTGCATTTGCAGGAACGATTTTTAACAGTTGGCAATACTGGTTGCGTAGATCCAATCATTTGGAGATTCTTTTGTGCAGTTTTCTGGCCACAGCCCTCGGCTGCGGCAAGAGCAGATGGGGTGAACACCCGCGAGAGAATATTGTTTCTCTGCCAGAAAGCACACACTCTCGAGTACGCGAAGCAGGAAAAACAAACGGCCCCGTTCACACCAAGTCGGCTTCGAACAAAGGCGCCGATTTCATTTCTTCTTGTAGCTATTCCGTGATCCAAACGTGACGGATGGTGGCTGTCGCTTGTGAGGCAGCAAGGCCTATCACGTGATGACAATTAAACCAATCAGCAACAGCCATACTTCGGTATACATTTATTCTTGAACTTCCACAGATCAATCACTCTCTCACGGAGCCGAGCCTTTCCTGAAAAGCCACCAATTGTGCAGCTACTCAAGAACTTCCCAGCATTTTATGGAACCTGAAGGTTCATTACAGTGTTCATAAGAGCCCTCCACTGGTCCCCATCCTGAGCCAGATCAATCCAATCCATACCATCCCCTCATATCTCTCTAAGGTCCATTTTAATACTATTCACCCCCCTACGCCTTGGTCTTTCCAGTGGTCTCTTTCCTTCTGGTATTCGCAACAATATCCTACATGCATTCCTCTTCTCCCCCATCCGTGCTACATGCTATGCCAACTTCACACTCCTATTTCTACTTGGAGAAGGGTACAAGTTGTGAAGCTCTTCATTATGCAGTTTTCTGCAAACTCCTGTCACTTCATCTCTCTCCGGTCCAAATATTCTCTTCAACACCTTGTTCTCAAACACCTTCAGTCTATGTTCCTCCCTTAATGTCAGAGACAAAGTTTCACACCCATACAGAACCAGAGGAAAAATTATAGTTTTGTATATTCTAATTTTTATATTTTTGGATAGCAGACGAGAAGACAAAAGGTTCTGGACTGAATGGTAGCAAGCATTACCCGAGTTCAATCGCCTCTTAATTTCCTCTTGAATGAGGTTTTGATTTGTTATCGTCGTCCCCAAATATCTGAACTGTGCCACATTTTCAAAACATCTGTTTCCTATCTTTATGTCATGATTTTGCCCTGCAGCTTGTTCACGGGACAGCAACACATACCTAGTTACTTACACTAATACATTCCTTAAATTAAGTGGTCTGAATTGTTGTTTTGTTTCAATGACATTTTCCGAGTTCTGGGGAATGAAGACAATAATGCAGTATTTTACATAGAAAAGCTAGATTCTTTATCCTAGATATATGTCCATCCGATTGTACTTTATTACAGTGTGTCTCAACCGTAGGGCCGCGGGCCGGTACCGGGCCCTCGTCTTATAGAAAAAATAATTTACCGGGCCGCGGTCTGACAAAGGTTGAGAACCACTGCTTTACCTTACTATTCCAGTAACACTAACATTTCTCCATCTAGAGCTACATCAGCACTTAAATAAAAATGATACTCGTAGTCCGCCGAAAGCAAATTGACGTTTCGGAGAAATATCTTGACTACATCTTCAGGTCGGAAGAGTACGCCAAGCATAAAACGAGTGTCAACACGGCATCAAGTTCTGTAAGCAAAGCAGAGCCGGTTGAACTTCAACGGGGCTATACAGCGGTATATCCCAGAATGCAGAAATATTCATAACCACCGCTGTGATAACCTCAGATCAAAATCAAGTGATGGAGCAGACAACTCTCCGTTTCATTTCGGTTTACTAGATCTTAGACATTCGGTAGGACTCCTTGAACGGGTGATCAGCTCGTCACAAGGTCTCTACCTGCATACAAACACACATATACACACAAACACTAAACACCCATGCCTTGTGTGGGATTCACACCGACGATCCAGGCTTCCGAGCGAGCGAAGACAATGCATGCCTTAGACCGCTCGGCTACCGTGACCGTCTCACCGTTACATTTCTGTTGTGCAATTGTTGCCTTGGAAATATGATTGTTTGCAGCGCCGTTATTTAGAAACGGTTGTTGTATAGCTGTTCCATTCATGGTCGTTGCCTAGCAACGGGTGTACATGCCATAATACATTAATATATAAAAGCTGTTCCTAAGATATTATTCAAAACGTGAGGGCTCGTAAGAGGCACTTCAGACCCACATTTCGCTCCGATTTGAAATCCAAGGAAACTTTAAGGAGCTCAGAGCCCAATAATGGCACCGCGTGTGAACAGGGTCCTGGATACGGAGCTAAGAGATGAAACGGGCGAGGTGATAGGTCGATGCGCTGGGATGCACTCTCAACAAGGAACCGCGTGCCCTGTCATGTCCTGACTGCCTCTCCTATGTTTCTCGTCAGCCTCTCGTCAGACTCTAGGATTCTAGGATGCTGTTACCAGCACGACATGTCCTCGTTTCGGGTTCACACGGCCCCAACGAGTATAGAAATAAATCGTGACTATTTGAAACTGATCAAACTGTCACGATTCATCTTGGTACAGCGAAATAAATTTACTGTTCTGCTTACTGCCGTCCATAAACTTACAGCACATAAAGTCGGCATTGGTTCCTTATCCTAAGCCAGCTAAATTGATTTCTTCGTACTTCACATACCAAAAATGAATATCAATATTGTTTTTGCAAATATGACTTGATTTTCCACGGAGACCTTTTCTTTCAGATCTTTACTCAAAAATTTTGTTAGTGAAGTCTCCTGTTTGTAAACACTTTAAGGAAGTGGTAACTACATGTACCAGTGGTTATACAAACTCTGTGGCCAGTAGTCTGCAAGCGAACTATATCGACCGAGCGACCGCCGATTGTCGGTGAAGTTAGCGCCAAATTTTGAGGGTAGAAGGTGTCACATGGTTAGCGCAACAGATCCTCATGACCGTTAATCTCGGATTTCTAGACCGGAGCCGCTACTTTTCCATTCAAGTAGCTCCTCAATTATCTTGAGACTGAGTGGATACCGCTCCAGACCCACTCCTCAGAAAATAAGGTAGCGCCGGGAATCGAAACAGGGACCTCTGGATCTGTAGCCATGAACTCTGACCACTAGACCACTGGTTATATCATTAAAAAACTCTTTAATTTTGCTCAAACAGTGAACATATGGAATTAATGTGTTTCTGAACATTATCCATCGTCCTATATTTATTTAAAACAGACAACGTTGCGAAGACTGCGTTCTGTCTCCGTCTTCAGGTGGAGCCTAGTCGGCTGGTCCCAATCGATAGATGTAACCCCTCTCTCCGGTCTCATGTTTCACGATCTTCACGATCAGCACTGTTGTTGTTTGTCCACTGGCTTTCAACTGTACGGAATAAGTCTTCTCTTCACAGACTCTCTTGCAAGTACTTCCTAAACTTGTCTCGGACAGCGCAGAGAACACCGTTTCAAACAATTCCTCTACTGCTGTTTCGTGGTCGCAACCTAGCAACGGGTCCACACGCTTATATGAATAAAGTGTTCATCATCTCACCCCGTCCATAAACTTAGAGAAACAATGGAAATGATAATTTGTCTGAGAGTAAGTCTGTATATCACTACATTGTGACGTCATTATGACGATCAACCACGGCACTTGTTTTCTTTGAAATTTAAACTCCCTGGCTCAGCAACAAGCCGAGAGCCGAGACAGAAATAAAGTATCAAAGACTGAAAATATGATACTGTGCTGCCTGGTCAGAGCTCTCGCGCTCCTGACGTCAGTGCTACGTTGTTTCTATTTCCTCATGTTTGATTATCTGAACTTACAAATTGACTTGATCCACTGTTCTTCGCAACACAGATAAAACAAACGTATCCCGGAACCACTGACCATTCATGTCCACAACCCCACCTCATCGCTTTGCAATCTATTACTGCAGCACGTCCTCTCAATAGCGTCCTCCAGCCCATAATACATGGCAACACTAGAACAGAAAGCCAGCAGAATCAATGGCATTCGTTGTCTTTTATTACACATTATTAAAACTTCGCACAAAGCCATATTTAATTTCCTCTACTGTCCATTCTGCGTTAATGGATATATGTTGTCGGAAGAACTCTGGTTCGCGACCAGGGAGCGATAATAGGTTTTTCCATTGTATATTCAATGAGTTGAAGCCTCATAATGTGTCTCTCTCTAGTGGTCACACTGACATCCATAAAATGTCTAAATTGGGAGCAAAATTTTGGTTTGATACAGAACAGGATCGCTGGAACTCAGCGTTGCAGCTGGTAAAGTTAACTCATCTCGGTCATGTTTAAGAATCCGGTTCCTACCTCACAGGAAACACATGGCGACTCCATTACAAACAGATAAAGGCTGTTTACGAAAATAACCGCTTTATTGTTTAAGCACCACATAACACCTATATGTAAAATATTGTGTGAGCAAAATGTGACCGCCTCTATGATCTAGTGGTCAGAGTTCCTAGCTACAGATCCAGAGATCCCGGGTTCGGTTCCTAGCGCTACCAGATTTTCTGAGAAGCAGTGGGTCTGGAACGGGGGTCCACTCAGCCTCGTGAGGAAAATTGAGGCGCTATTTCAAGGAAATAGCGGCTCCGGTCTAGAAACCCGAAATTAACAGCCGTGGGGATTCCAACACCCCTCTATCCGGTGAAGTTTACACTAACTTCGCCGACAAGCGGCGATCGCTCGGTCGGTATAGTTCGCTTGCGGACTATAAAACCACGGAGTTGTGAGCAAAATGCGGAGTTTTTGTACGTTAAAGCAGGTGGTATATATATATATATATAGTTACCACATCGTTTCAAAGACTTAGGTTCTCCTTGTATCTCCCATATGAATAGCAAAGCGATGATCAGGTTTTACAGCAGTGACACAGATACTACCTTCTACAGGGATGCGGCGTTATGTAACCTGTTGGATATTTTGCTACGTTTCGCAAAATGTACTGCTTCCGTCCTCAGGGTAGAAAAGGGATAAAAGTGGGGAACAATGTTCCTCCTAAGCGTCGTTAAATACGTACGGCATCACGACCCAAAAGGTGATTATAAGCCTGGACACCGTGCAGACATGGTGCGCCATTTTAAACTGATATTTTAGTGTCCCGAGCAACTTAAGCGCAAGATTCGCTTTTGGGTCAGCCTGTACTTCACTGAGAATGTGTTTTGGTACATAGAAATGTTTACTTAGGGCTGAGAGTTATCTTTTGTATGAAATTTCCGGAAGAGCGGCGTGATAATACTGTAACGTGTTTCGTTACTGAAGACGCCGTAGAGATGGTTAATTGGTTTATTTAACAATCTACAAATAACGGCTACACTTAATTATCACACAGTTGCGGGGTTTCACACTTTATAACCCTAAGCGCATTAATCTGTTAACACTGTCGCGGGGTTTCACACTTTATAACCCTATGCGCAAATCAGCTCACTCTGTCTTCAGCAGTCTACACGTTTACAATAGGGGAGCTTTGTATCACTGTATCACACGCTCCCAATTACANGCAAACTTTGGGTCATGAGTGTCCGGTTGTGTACGGAACAGCCCATAAGCCACAGGGTACATTTTGAGCAAAATAACTTCGATTAAAATTGAGAAGAAGTTATCACCAGCAGATCAGGCACGAAGTTCAATCAATATACGGTTACTTACGTGAGGGTTTTGTACCGGCAGTAAAGTTGTCCCTATGGTTAACTAATTAAACAACTATACCATGAAGGTGTATGGGGAAGTGATGAGTATATCCACGTTGTCTTAACTAGTTTGAGTGGTCAGTTTCACGTCCCGGCCGCTTTATCCCCGGGCAAAGAGCCCGTCGGTATCCATTGGAGTGCAGGCTGAGTGGACCCCAGAGCCGGTGTGGACAACGTACAGAAGGGAAAATTCTTGACCTTTCTGGGACTCGAAATCCGAACTCTCGGTCGTCCAGCCCGTACCTGCATTATCATGCGAGTTTAACGGAAAGCAGATAGTCTTAAATATCAGGTCTGCATAGAGAGGGGCAGATCAGATCCAGCTGTAAACATAAGTAAAATATATATATAAATGAAATTTACCACTACGGACATTTCTCTGAACTGTTATGGTTCGGGGTGGCTGTTGCAGGATGGTCTATTTATAACCTTTTTCAATAACCCAAATTACGTAATGTTCAATAGGATGACAGATGAACTGTACACGATTTGGAAGAAAGCGGTTTGTCTCCTAATAGAAGAACCATGCTTGCATTTGCCTGCCCACGGAAAGAAAATTCGGTTAGGACAGGCTACTTCCCTGTCACGAACTTAATCGTGCACTTCCTTAATGCTAAACCAGAGCGTCACCGCTAGGCAAACCTGTCCGGTAAGACTGCAGTGGGGATATCAGTCCCTTGGACTGCGGCCACTTCTGGCCTATTGTACCAGCCCCAGATGATAGGTGAGGGTGATTGTGGAGCAACTGGTGGAAAGAAGATTGCCAGGGGAAATCGAAGTACTCGGAGAAAACCCGCACCAGCGCCACTTTGTCCACCACAAATCCCACTTGACCAGACCTGGGATCGAACCCAGGCCGCCGCGGTGGGAAGTCAGCGACTAACCGCTTGAGCAATGGCGCGGCCCAGGGGGACATAAGTAAGAAAGCTGGAATGGAAGTCATTATCAGACACTACACCAGTGGAGGGGAAGTGACCAGTAATAGCCACATCCCTACTCTCGTCGAAGCGGAGGCCCCATTTCAAAACACGCAATGGGCTAGAAAGAATAAAAACACAGATGTCTTCCGGCGGGGCTCGAAACCAAAGAACGACTGTGTTGACGAGGCCCAGCAGAAATTTACTGTGCCGGGAGTCACTGTTCAACCATGATGATGGAGGCAGTGCTCTTTTCGGAAATATTGGCAACTACCACACTATACGGTATCACAGTAATCTTACCGAGGACATAATACAGAACAACATACACATGAAATTGACTCCATGGTTAAAGACTGGCTGACCGAAAATTCGTCGTGGATCGATTCCTGGCAGGTGTAAGAAATGTGTCTCCATAGTTTCCAGGCCGGTTCTGGAGCCGAATCAGCTTCATACACAACCGGCACAGTGGCCTCTTTCGTCAGGAAAAAGTGGCTGGGGCGTGAAGCTGTCCATTCACTTCTATCTAGTGTCGAGATCAAGAAGGGTGGAAGTATACGTCCACACCCTCCATACGTGTTGAAGGCGCAGCGTTTAAGTAATTAAGAACAGAGCAGCTTTACTTACTTACTTACTTACTTACTCACTCATGGAGCTGAGCCTTTCTTGACGAGCCGCCAATTCTGTAGCTACTCAAGAACTCCCCAGCATTTTATGGAACCCGAAGGTTCATTACCGTGCTCACAAGACCCGTCCACTGGTCCCGATCCTGAGCCAGATCAATCCAATCCATGCCATCCCATCCTATCTCTCTAAGGTGAATTTTAATACTGTACACCCACCTACGCCTTGGTCTTCCCTGTGGTCTCTTTCTTTCTGGCTTTCCCACCAATATCCTATTCGCATTCCTCGTCTCCCCCATTCGTGCTACATGCCCTGCCCACCTCATCCTCCTTAAACAAAACAGCTTTGCCTTTAAATGTTTAGCTAATGTATGCCGTGATAACGTAACGTAGCCATACTCAGGACGAAGAACGGGTGGTTCTACTCGTCAATAATAAAACGGAATTTGATACGATGTCTATATACTCGTATACTGATTTATTGGGCTCTCCTGCTTTATTAAAAACGTATGAAACTCGCGACATAAAATATCTATTACCATTTATAAAACAAACAACAATTATTCAAAATCAAAATGTTTCTAAACCGAATCGTGTGGTTGTAGCAGGTGCTGCCGCGCCGTGACCGAGGGCACAATCACTGCGGTAAGCTGTACAAATTGCCGAGGGCAACTTATTGACTGACAGCCAGGCCCGCTCTACACGGCCGCGCCATCACGTGATCCGCGCTCCTTAACATAAATCTGTCCCCGGACTTTTGTCAGCTACGTACTACACCAACTGCACGCCCTCAAGTGCGAACTGATTGATGGTTTCATGACCCTGTGTCAACTGCACAAGTTTGGGAGCCATTTCACTGGTTCCGCGGTCTGTACAGATTGAACGCAAACTGATACCGGACTGATAACGATTTATTTCAGTTGGTCATTTAACGACGCTGCCACTATCGAAACTATTTATAGCGTCGCACAATATGGTGATCTATATAATCTCGCGGTATCAACCATGTCAACGGGTTAAAAATTACCGACATTTCAGGGACTATCTATCCATATTATCAGGGTCTGATGACACAGTTAAAATTACCGACGTTTCGGGGATCATTTTCGTCCCCATAATGAGGGTCTGATGATATGGTTAAAAATTACCGACGTTTCAAGGACCATCTCTGTCCCCATCATCCTGTACATGAAAATTCGGTAAGTTTGACCAACTGACACTGCTGATAGTACGAGATGTTATAAACTTCAGCCGCTGTGAAAGCTTCAGGTCTTAAATACTGTGGTTACTGAGTGTGGCGAAGTGATGGAATTGGTAGGGGAAACAGAAGTACTGGGAGAAAACCTGCCTCAGTGTCACGGGGTCCACCGAAAATCCCACATGACCTGACCTCAGATCGACGTATCACTTAAACCGACGCACAGCTCTTGCTGGTAGCGAAGTCAGCTTTAACTGTGGCTAGCACTATGCTACAAGCCGGAAGGTCGCGGGTTCAAGTCCCAATGAGGTCACAGGACTTTTTTTCAATTGACCTAATCCTTCCAGCCACACTATGGTCCTGGGGTTTACTCAGCCTCTAACAGAAATGAGTACCAGGAATTAATTAAATAATTTTCCTGGAGAGTAAAGAGCGGCCGGCGCGTAAGGCTGACAACCTTACCGCCATCTTTGAGCCGATTATCTAGATAATGTGGGAGCCTCGACGTCTCACAACCCTACGCGCCTTCACGGCCTGTTACAGGGATAGCTTTACTTCTTTTTTACTTTATGGTGATGTTCCTATTTCAGGCAGTCAGAGAATCGTCAGTACAGTATATTTACAATGAAGGTAAAAGTAATGATCTCCCTGTGCTTAATTAACACCACACCATGAAGACTTATGAGGGAGTGGAAGTATATCTTCTTATATTCTTAACGTTGGCACTAGACAGAGGCGAGAGGTCAGCTTCATGACCCGGCTGCTGTATCCCAGGGAAAACAACCCTCGACATCCATTGTATTGGATACCAGGTGGGTTCCAGAACCAGTCTGGACGTTATGAAGACGACAAAACAACTTTTGCCCCTGCCGAGAATCGAATAACGATCCACGGGTCTTCCAGCCTGTAGTCTAGTCGCTATACAGACTAAACTATCCCGGCTCCTGTAAGAGGTTGCGTTGGACTCAAAAAAAAAAAGTACAGTAGAACTTGGTTATAACGTCATCAAAGGGACCTAAAAATAGTGTCGTTATAAACGAATGTCGTTGTAACCGAAATGGGCACTTCCACAGTAGCCTTATGTTAGTCACGTAAAAATCTACCAAAAACCGAGTTAAAGTGTTACATTTTTTAGTGAAATACGTAGTTAAGTACAGACTAACGTAACATTAACGTGGAATTGCCCAAATGTGTAATATCAAAGACATATTACAGCGCTTTTCACTGACAATACACACCGCACTAATACTGTATATTAAAGGTAGGCCTACTCACCAAATTACAGTAGATTACATCAATTGTTGTGCCTTACTGTACCTAGATACGAGTACAGTAATCAGTTATCTTCATCTGTTTCCTGTTACTTGCCCAATACACACTTTCTAAATTACGTTCAATGTCCATATCAGAGAGATTCAGGAATGAAAATGACGTTACATACGAGGTTGATGCATTTGTGCATGTCGTACTAAGCAAGGTATAAAAACAGTTGCTTTATGAGGAATTAGTTCGTACCATTGAATATTTGACGCAATAGACAAGGTGTCGCAGAAACCGATGTTGCTATAACCAAGTTTTACTGTATTTTAATACGCAGTAGAGACTACAAAGTGTCCACCGCAGCGGGCCACCATTCCTGACTCTTCGGTTCGCAGGCGGTCACTCCAAGCGTTACCTGCTGGCTGACCTTGCACACAATACAGTCCCGGACATAGGTGCCACATCAGGATTTAGAAGGGAAAAGAGTGATAAAAAGAGCAAACAAGTGAAGGCTGCCACGTGCATTGTCATGAGAATGCATGCTATTTAATCTACCAAGGACTCCCCACACTTTCAAGGATTCATCTTTCTGTGGGGGAGACAGCGGCCGGAATTATGTGCACACTCGGGTAGGGAGAGCATGTAGACAACTGAGGTAGGGCACTGTCAGCTTGTCTGCCTCTTCCTCCGCTCCTTAACACACTAAAGTTACAACTTAATATAGCCTTATTTTTATATAAAAATGTAACGGTGAGATGAAACCTCTCAAATTCTGCAATTTCGGGTTATCTTGTCAACGAACTGTCCAACAATGACAAGTTGCATGAACGTTAAGCTATGTGGCAGGTCACGAATTAGGGAGCAGTCTTTTGATTCAGTGCATCGTGTCTGTTCTTTGAGTATTGACAATATTTTGATGCTGACTTATGACGTGTAGTATATTAAGGAGAAGACTTGCGACTGACTGCGTTTTATTCGTGGGATAAGTCGTTAAACGTCGCCTTCCATGTATCGTTCAATCAAGCAAGTGTGATTGCCAAGGTATACTGGACACAGCAGAGGAAGTTAATAGTATGACAGCTTGTATAATAAATTATGTGACTTCCACTGTCACAGTTACTATATGACTGACGATTTACCGCCGCTCATTTCGTCTTGGTGACAAGTCCCTTGAGACCCACGACCAGTATCTTTTTTCTTCAACTGAACATTTACAGTTTTAGTCCTTATGTAACATCCTCTGGGACGAGAGGATGTCTGTCATTTACAATTGCTGCTGGTCCTCGCCACCGCAGGCATTCTCAGGTCCGAGTCCCACGGGACTCATGACGAGATTTTACTGTCTCAGGTTCGAGACTCCCCCAACCTGGAGGGCCAAGTTCTCGTCCCCCAGGAACAGGGTGGACAAGGTATACCCT
The DNA here is from genome assembly GCF_002891405.2 of Cryptotermes secundus. NCBI lineage: Eukaryota > Metazoa > Arthropoda > Insecta > Blattodea > Kalotermitidae > Cryptotermes > Cryptotermes secundus. Next base: position 745,136 of record NW_019718639.1, read on the forward strand.
CAAGCACCGGGCTCCCTTTTCGTCACCTCTTATCACTCACAAGGCTATGGTGAAAGTATTCGAAGCCGCCTCCACACGTTGTGCTAACTCTGACGTGACATCCCGTTATACTAGCGCATATAAACATTCAGTTCGTACCTCACAGGAAACACATTAAGCCTCCGCTACAAACACCAACCGGCTAATGCTGTTTAGGGAAGTAATCGTTTTTTATTATCAGGAACATACAGACTACAATAGACAAGTAGGTTGAAACAGTAACGCCTCCGAGTTTAACTTGGGAGTTTACCGGTTCGAATCTCGACCGGAACAGAGGACTTTGTTTTTATGCAACAGATACAGTCTAGCCGACAAAAGCAGCTCCATGATCGTTTTAACTCACAGATTTAGTGTTTCGGAATTTACAAGCTAGCGAGTTGACATAACAGCAAGGCTGTAGGCTCGCATTTGCAAAGTACGCCTATCCTGACTGAAGTTTTCCTTGGTTTTCATCAACCCTTCTGGCAAATACTGGAATAGGACAAGCTTCCTTACACAACCCTTCTAATTCATCATTCATGAATCACCCCACCGCTTGCCGCTATATTTTCTAGGTCTAAGTACTGACGCGTCGGAAAACACACCATAAAAGAGAAATGAATTTATAAGCAGATGCGATAATGGTTGTGGTTGGCTTATACTGCCGGCACTTCCTACGTCGTCTGGCCGTCACACAGCTCTTTTTTGTTTGTTTGTTTCAGTACATATAAACACAATCTCCCCCATAGAAAGTCTCCCATTTCTATTCGCAGATAAAATCTGGGCACGCTTCCGCTATGAGATTTCAATTTGGCCCATAACTCTTAGACCGGGAAGCTGTGTGCGTTCCAACGCGTATCATTAATCACTGTTCCAACTGAATTTTTATATAGAATTATGTTACCCTTTTCTGAATTTTTGTATTCGTTCTCGGAAACGACCAGAGGGAGAAAAAAGTTAAAAGGAAAACATATTTTGGTGTTTACTAAGTGCCTGTGTTTCTTTTTCTTATTTTCTTCTCTCAGGAAGAAGAATCAGCGAAACTTGTCATTAACATTTCAACACCAACATCTTTTAGAATGTGATACCGTGAAGTTTTGTAGAAGTTCAAACGTTATGACAAACGTAGGCTTTTATTTTCACTTTGAAAGAACACACCAAGCAGAGATCTGTTCCTATGGAATGTGGTAACGAGTATGATAAAAGCTTACAGGTGTTTCGAAGCTACATTCTCCCACCATCTTCAGTGCCAAAAAGTCTACTCTGTTCTTGTGTGGTGTTACGTTATCTTGCCACGGCAGACATTTACCGACGCACCGTATTTGTTATAATAAGCGTGGTTCTTAATTATCAACAATATTCGAATTGATCTGCTTTCTCAGATCTAGACTAAAATTAATTTTTACAAGCAACTTCTGATATAGACCTCCTCCACTAAGAGATTTTCAATGAAATCCGTAATTTATTCGTCGAAGTCGGGGGGGGGGTGATTTTCCTATTATACGTTTACTTTATACAGGCATAAAACTTCGTGTCTCATCAACATGTACGCGTTCTTCTCAACAAAATGTCTGACAAATACGGCTGAAAATGCGCTAACAATTTCCATATAGCATATTCAATTTCATACAGAGTTTTAACACCAGACTCAAAGCTCTGAATATATAAAATTTTTTCTGCTATAGTTTATTTGTGCTGTTTTATTTTAGACAGCAACACCCTACTCGTTTCCGCTGTCCATTCATTAGAACTGAGAAGTTAGCATCTGGTCTCTTTTGCCCGTATTTCCCCCATTCCAACAAAAAAAAAAACTCACGAACCACGAGAAGTGTGACTAGAATAACGAGATACCGAAATGCCGCAATGGCGCCTTAGTACAAAAACACGTGTTATTTCCCGACATGCATAGCTCTTATGTTCTCACACATGATTCGTTACTCTGAGACAAACTCTGATCTCAAGGTCACTATCATCCTTCTAAAAGTCTGTGACGATGGTATATTAACACAATTACAGTTTTTCTGTGCATTATCCATCCTCAAGCACCTATAGAACATGAGAAATCTGCTCATATATCTCTGGTAGACCATCCGATCAATCAGCCCTCCCATCTGGACTCCCATTATCGCAGCAGAAGCAGGAAAAACTGCTGCTCCGTCCAGTGCAGATTAGGTGCCAAAACTGTGGTCTATATCGGTACCATACAGAGAATTTGTCTCTTTAGTGATGACTTCTATTCTGATAGTACACTAATTTTAACAAAAAGATCCATGAAACGGTGCATGGATATAGTTGCTAGGCGTCATGTGTGTGGAGTTCTGTGATGTTTGTCTTAACTCTCGCTGATGCTTCGTGCTGTGCTTGTTTTATATACATTATATCGTATTGGTGATGTTGCCCGACCCCGTGTAGAGGTGAGGTCGAATACTTCCACCGTAGCCCTGCGAGTCGTAGGAGGCGACGAAAAGGGCAGTCTCGAATGTGGGACACAGACACGAGAATGACTGCCCTGTCAAAGGCCAGTAGCAATTATAAACGAAAGACCCATTCTATCGTCAGAGAGAGAGAGAGAGCATATCAACAAACGAGCAACTGTCTGACAGCAAAAAGATCTGGTCGTAAGCCCCAGATGGGTGTTTTATTCCAAGAAAGACCGGCCGACTGACAGTCTGTCGTTAACAGAAGACTCGACTAGGTGCTGTTGTCCGGAGACAGGGACTAGTCCTAACGATTGGGCCCAACTGAGTAAGTTCCACTTGACGAAGAAGACAGAATATAGTCTCCAAACACTGTGTTTTAAATAAAAAAACAGGACAGTGGATAATGTGCAGAAATGCAGTAACTGTAATATAATCATTGCAGATATATGAACTTCACTGCCACTTCTGTGCGGCACTTTACAACTCTGTCGGTATCAAAGTGCCAACTTTAGCGGATAGAGGGTGTCGCGTGGTCAGCGAAAAGAAACCCCACTTCTGTTAATCTCAGTTTTCTAGACCGGAGCCGCTATTTCCTTGAAATAGCTCCTCGATTATCCTCGCGAGGATGAGTGGGCCCCGTTCCAGACCAACAACTTCTCAGAAAATTTGGCAGCGCCGGGAATCGAACCCGGAACCTCAAGATCTGTAGTCAGCAACTCTGACCACTAAACCACAGAGACGGTTGGTTACTTCGCCGACAAGCGGCGGTCTCTCGGTCGGTCTAGTTCGCTTGCGGACTCAAGCCACGGATTATTTTGTTTGTCGTTATCCAAACTACACAACCTGGTATAGCAGGACGATCAGAACGATGAACCGTGAAGGATCCGAAAGGTAACTGCCGCGGTCTAACCGAGGTTCTGTTCTGTCATCTTCTTGAAAGGACTGAGGAAAGTTGTCACTGTGCTTAAGCAATTAAGCACTGCGCCACGAAGGTGTATGGGGAAGTAGATGTATAGGCCCACGTTTCCTTGATCTTGGTACTAGCTGGAGGTGAGTGGTCAGCTTCACGGCACGGCCGCTTTACTAGAGGGGAAAGAGCCCCCGGTACCCATTTGATAGGAGGTTAGGTGGAACCCAGAGCCGTTCTAGACGACTTGGAGAGGAGAAAATTCTTGCCCCTACCGGAAACCGAACTCTGGTCCCTTGGTCGTCCAGACCATATCCAGTCGCTATACTGACTGCGCTATAGCGGTTCATGAAGCGACTGAGTAAAGGCACAAAATTTCTCAAGTCACGACAGACTGTATCCTAGCCAACAGCCTTCTCACCACCGTCCAGACTGGCTCAAGGGCCCATCCACCCACCAGTTCAATGGATACTGCTCGAGGAGTGAAACTGACTACTCGCCTCTATCTAGGTTAAGAATGAGCAGAGCTAAACCACCATTCCGCCTATACACCTTCATGACGCAGTGCCTACTTAAGCACAGGAACAACTTCACTTTTATGCCCTTACGTCTTTTGTACACCTCTTACCCAGAGTCTTCCCCCCCCCCCAATTTTTTTCTCTTCCTTACTTCTCCTATTCTCCTCCAGTTAGTGCTGAGGTCATAGCCGTGCCATAGCTCAAGCGGTTAGTCGCTGCCTTCCCACCACGGCCGTCCGGGTTCGATCCCGGGTCTGGTCAACTGGAATTTGTGGTGGACAAAGAGGCGCTGGGGCAGGTTTCCTCAGAGTACTTCGGTTTCCCCTGCCAATCTTCATTCCACAAATTGCTCCACAATCACCTTCACCTATCATCTGGGGCTGGTACAATAGGCCAGAAGGGACCGCAATACAAGGGATTTAGCCCCACCCCACTAGCATTAAAAAAAATAGTGCTGAGGTCAAGAAAATGTGGATCTATATATCCATTCCCCCATACGTCTTCATGGCGTAGTGCTTAATTCGTTGAGCACAGGGTCAACTTTACGTTTACCTTTCTCATTTGTTTCTCAGCCCTCCTTCTTTCCTGAAGAAGAACAGAACGGTTAGGTTAAACCCGAGATTAATCCACTGAATACACCCGTACATTTCATTTGTAAACTTCCTTAAGAGACAGTAGTATTTTGGGATGTGACACCGTGTAGTCTGGCAGACATTTACCGCCGTTCTTCAGAGAAATATCGCCTCGGTGAGAATATTAACTGCAACACAATTACCTGCTATGCTGATGCTACTTAGCCTGTCTGTTTCTTACATATATTTCGACCCTAAAGAAAGTAAACAAATTTCTTCGAAAGCAGATATACTTCTGTCAACTCATATTCACCGTTTTGAGAACCTCAGATCCAACACAGTTGTCACTTTGACCCTGAAGATGGAAGTAGTACTGTCCTCTGAAACATCAGTAGCAATACGTCCCCACAACCCAGAAGAGAGTGCCACTTCACAGTCACCTCTCTGAGAACATTAAATATTCCTTAACACAGGCGCACGAGAACACCGTTCCCATCTGTATGCAAGTGCCGAACATGGACAGACACTGCTACTGTTTAAAACTGTGAGCTGTTATGTTCATACGAACAGCTCGTCCACTTCTAGTTTCAATTACTTCGCATGAATTATTCATCACACAGCGATGAAATAACGGGAACACAGAACAACAGACGGAAATTTACCGTCGCCCTCAACAGTGAATCCACAACTGATATCCTGTCATGGAAAGAACATTATACACTTGAAAGTGCTTCAGCTATGTGAGCCGTATTCAGACAACGTAACCCTTCATGATTCAAGCCTTTTGGGATATGAAGTCATTTCGTTTGATACTAAATTTCTCCGTGCTTAATTGGTTAAGCGCTGTACCATGAACACATATGCTGAAGTGGAGGAATAGCTCCACCTTTCTTGACCTCGGCACTAGCTGGAGGTGAGTGGTCAGCTTCACGCCTCGGCCGTTTCACCCCCGGGTACCCATTGGATAGGAGGCTGGGTGGACCCCAGAGTCGGTCTGGACACTGTGAGTAGAAAGACCTTGCTGCTGCCGAGAATCGAACCCTGACCGTCCAGTGTCGCCATATTGGGTGATACCGACTCATCATACACGGTATTAAAAAATATGTGTCATTCGGAAATATATTTAAGGACGCTGCTCTGTTATCATGTAAGGTGAGACTTTGATAAGTCCAATCCGCTCTACGAATCAGGTTACGTCATATCTCATGCAGGGCAGGCAACCTTATGGAAGAGAATTGTGTGCTTCACTACTCCGGCGGCAAACAAACACCGGAGGTATGCTGAAAATAGAATCTAGCAACTTGCTGATTATGGCGAACCCTCCTTTCCACAGTACGAGGGAGTCAGTAAACAGGTCACAAATGGACGTAAACCAGCTGTAATTGACGTAATAGGTTTTCTGTGTGTATCACTAGGTAACAGCACAGTCCAGCTTCATGACAGTCTAGGGAGCAGACGCGCATGCCCATGTTCACAGCCTGATTTTTGCAGTCAAATTGGTGACCGTGCTTGAGGAGTATCCTACCGAAGACCGCCGTTCTGTTGTGCGTTTCTTGTGGGCAAAAGGTCCAATGCAAAGGATATTCATAAAGAAATATTTCATGTTTACGGTTGGAAGTGTTGGTCGCGTAAAGGAATTCACAACTGTGTCGACCTGAACTATGAATTTAACGTGGCGGTCTCCTTCCGAGAACTGACTCACTGAACTATTGAACTGCTCCTTATATAGGCTCGGCACGGAGCAACCTCAGAAAACACATCAACTGCTCAGCAACGGATATCATGTATTTTTGTCAGGCGTATTCACCCATGCAATGCCTAGCAATGGATACCCTACTGTTGCGCATTCGTTGCTGTGATGTGTGTTCACCCGTTTCTTACCTAGCAACGCTTTTAGCAAATAAGTTACAATACAGTTTAGGATTGACTGTGTGTGCTTGTTATTCGTGGGAGACGGCGTTACATATCTCTCTCGGTGTATCAGTCGATAACGTGCGGAGCTTGAAAGTAAGAGAGGGGAAATCAGGGGGAAGTTATTACTGAGAAAACATATGGAACAAGAGGCGAGACAACGCGCCGAATTCTCAACAGGTGACGCACTTGTTGACAACTTCAACCAGCAGAAACTTGAAATTAACAGTTCCTGACGCTGCGACTTACATTATAAACGGATGTAACACGATTTTTGATAGCAGGCACTCAGATGACGGGCGCCCACAGGTATCCAAGAACAGCGGGAAGTGGTGATACGTTTCGGAGGTATAACCTTGTCGTTTCAGGAGGTCACGCTTCTGCGTGCATCCGATCCGATGCGGAAATAAAAACTGTTTTGTTTTGTACATCCTGTCCCCGATGGGCTCCAGTTCCGCACCCCACCTCAACCCGCCCACCATATTGCAACGTCAATGGACGACCATCAATTGAAACGCATCTGAATGCTGTAACAAGGGTTGCTGAACTGGTAGGCTGACCTCGCAACCATCTCTAGCTCTCCAATGTGCTACAGCGACCTTAATCAAACCATGAAACACCAAGGTACAGCGTGCACCTTCGGTGAAAAACCAATATCCAGAATACGATATTTCTATAAGCTTAATATTTTAACACTTTAATAATATTAAAACTTTTGACATATTGTTGATATTTTAAGATTTTAATGAGTTCAAATGCTTGTTTTATACAAGTGAAGACAACACCACACGCTGCTAGAGGGAACAACTCACAAGCAAGGGGCAAAATTACAGACTGCAGACGTAACACAACAACGGGCTTACGACTAGAAAAACAGGTTGCCGCCATAAAACATTTGAAGACAAGGATACAGATCTAAACAAATGGACGACGCCCCTTGTGAGGTGTAATAAGAACTGTACAGGATTTAAAGAATTTTTAATAGATTTTATTTCATTTAAATTAAGCGAACTACAGCGTGCGCTATCTTAGCTCATAGCGGTCAGACCACAACTATTACATTTTAAACCATGAAGCTTGCAGGCGCATATGTGATGAATGGACAATATTCGTGCAGTGTACAGTTTTAGGATAGTAAGACACCTGAAAATGGAAATTTAGGGCCGAAACACGTGCCAAAAGTGAAAGTGTAAGAAAGAAGGAACAATTTGTTGCATTATTGAAGGACTGTGTAGTACATAAACAGCTTTAGATATGTAAGATTTGAGGCTTTCACGGCGGTGACTATGAAGAAAGCAGTCTTCTGGGATTTGGCACCGTGTATATGTGGTGTTAACCGACGTTTCGGAGGAACGTATCGCCCCCATCTTCAGGGTAGAAGAAAAAGTATAAGAAATCTGCAAGCGACAACACCGTGAGAAACGGTAAACCGTTCCTCCGAAACGTCGGTTAACACCACATATACACGGTGCCAAATCCCAGAAGACTGCTTTCTTCATCAGCTTTAGATATGGTAATGCAACAATATTTTAAACAAATATGGGTTCAGTATAGAACCACTTAATTTGTGCACATGATGGTGAATAGCAGAGCTGACAGAAGCGCGCTGTATTATCACTTCATTCGCAATACACGACAAAAAAAGAACACGCTATACAGATCCATATAGAAAGCGTAATTCATTAGTGTAAGACTTGGTTATGCATTGCCTGATGATGGCGCCATGAGCTGAACCACATAGCGGCGCTGTACAACCAAATAAACTCAGATATGCACAATGGAATGTGAGTTATTTGGTGTTGCTTTTGTTGTGTCTGATACAACACCCTTACGTAGGGTGGTATGACGGTGGTTCTAAGATCTTCTATGTGCTTTCACAGCATGGCATCACAGACATCGGAGGCCCGGCTTCAATCCCAGGATCATATGTATGATATGTGGTGTATAAAATGAATAAAACGAGTCTTTTTCTCTAGGTACCGAGGTTCTATCCTGCCAATTAAATTCTCATTAATTCTGCATATATCACATCTGTCATCCGGGGTTGGTGTAATGGGCCCAATTGGTCTCTCACACCACAGCAAATGGAAAAACAACTGCCCCAACGATCGCCGTTGGCAAGTAGGAAGCGCACACACTGTGTACAATAGGCCAGAAGTGGCAGCAGTACAAGGGACTTAGCCCCACCCCACTAGCAATAAAAAAAATTAAAAAAAAAATCTCGGTTCATAGTAGTACACTTGACAGGTCTTATGGGAGCTTGACTCAGCCCCACCCGATAAATACAGGGGAAATGCTTCAAATTAGGCCACGACCACTTCCTTCATATCCTTTCCAATTCATTGTTCACATCACATGACGTTACATACCGAGAGGGTAAATGAAATACGTTTTCACGACATGAGGATGAGGATTAACGTGGCGACTGCGGCCGATCACAGTCGCCAGTCGCGCGGTCTGAGGCAAGATGGATGTCTGCGTGCGTCTGTTCCGTGTTTATATTGTTTTGTGAGCAAGTAGCGGCCTTGCGACGGGCTGATCCACCGTCCAAGGAGTCCTACCGACTGTGTACAGTCCGCGGGAATATAACAAAATTGCAACAAACTGACTTGATGATACAGAATATCACATAACAGTTTTAACCTTATTTTACGTTATAACTTTCATTTTCATAAGTTGGTACTTCATTGTACTTTTATACCGTGTATTTTATAATGTATTATCAAGTGTCCGGCTTTACCATCGCAATTGCAGTTCAGTAGTGTGTGAATACGGTAGTCATGTGTTTGCCTGATGATAGCTTTAGTAGCCGAAACATGTAGCTAAGCTAATTTTAGCCTTGACCCTTATATTGTTGTGTTGTAACGGACTGTAATAAAGAAATTGTGTACAGATTAATAAAAAACTGCCACAGCCCGAAAAGGGCTGTGGGTGGGTGGGTAGGTAGGTAGGTAGGTAGGTAGATAGGTAGGTGGGTAGGTAGGTAGGTAGGTAGGTAGGTAGGTAGACGGATGGATGGATTGATAGGCAGACAGACAAACATTCAGACAGACAGACAGACAGACAGACAGACAGACAGACAGACAGATAGATAGATAGACAGATAGATAGATAGATAGATAGATAGATAGATAGATAGATAGATAGATAGATAGATAGAGAGTCAGATGCGGGCATGCAGGGGGACACGAACCACACATCTGGAACCGCTGTCACCTAAGTTCGCCATATTGTGTGTCGTGCATTAGCAAATGCCTTCAGAGTCAAAGAGAGTAAACAGGTGGGCAAATAAACAGGAGTCTCGAGCGATAAGCCCTGACTTACGGAAGCCATCTTCCCAAGAGAACAAACACAAAAAAGTGTTTTCGGCCTCGGAACGGGACAAAGCAAAGGCGACTAGTAAATTTATCATGCAAACTTATTTACAAATCCTGACATTTGAAACGTGCAAAGCGTGGAAGTGCTTATAATGGGATGTTGCCACCTGCTTTCACGCTAGTATCTTGCTAGAGTCATTACATCCTGAAGAAGGAGGTGATGTTCCTTCGAAACGTCGGATGACTTTTAATGGAATACAGCGTTATATGTTCACATCAATGAAATGTTATACATAAATAAAATTTCCCGTTCAGCTTTGCATTCGTGTCCTGGGTAAGAAACTCTCTGATTAGGTTTTCTGAAATGATGTTCCCTTGTTTACCTACAAACGGTAGGCCTTCCTCAATTTTAAAATATATAAACAAAGCAAATGGAATTGAGTTATTTACATAATGAAGACTAAAGATAAAGAATGTAATTAAATTGAGTTTAAAATTTTTAGAATACTTATATTAATAAATAAATAAATACGATTTCATGACGTAAGTTGTGTTTAATGACATAATTAACTCGAGATTTCCACATCTCATTCTTTATAGTTTAATGTTGAGGCCTGATGTGATTGTGAACACTACATTCTTCTGGAATATGAGACCGTAGAGTCTGGTAAGTAGAAATTTTCAGAGTAAAATACAGTCTCCAATTCCAGTGTTGGAAAAACTGAAATATCAGAATCTATCTATCAAACTACATGGCGTCACACACCAGAATACAGTAATCTTCTTTACGTCTTTGGTTAACCGATCGGAGAGCAAAATATTCTGCACTGAGTGGCAACAGAAACCGAATGAATTTATGGTAGAAATGAACTTTCTCTGTGCTTAATTAAGCACCATGCAAGATGGCGTATGTGGGAAATGACGTACGTATAATTACACGCATTCTTGACCTTCTTATTAGATGGAAGTGAGCAGTAGCTTCACGCCCCGGCAGCTTTACCCCCAAGGAAAACGTTCCTGGTACCCATTGGACAGGAGGCTGGATGGGTTCCAGGGCCTGCTTGACCGACGTGGAGAAGACATGTCTCTTGCCCCCGCTGGTAATCAAACCCCGATTCTTCGGTCGTCCTGCCCGTAGTTTAACCGCAATACAGACTCTGCTATCCCCGATTTACGCCCCAATTTTAATGTTCTCTTAATCTGAAATTTTAGCGACTCATGACCTAACGTGACCTCTGACATTAGGGGAGGAACATTCGAGAATGAACAGGGATAAAGTGACGGGATATTGCAGAAAACTGAATAATGTGGAGTTTCATAACTTGTACTCTTCTTCAAGTATAATTAGAATGATCACGTCAAGGAGGATGAGAGGGGCAGAGCATGTAGCACGCATAGGAAAGAAGAGGAATTCATATAAGAGCTTTGGTGGTCGTATAATATTAAAATGGATCCTAGAGATGATAGGATGGTGTGGACTGGACTGAACTGGCTCAGGATAAGGACCAACTGAGGGCTCTGTGAACACGGTGATTAACCTTCGTGTTCTATAAAATGTTTGGAGGTTCTTTGAGTGACTGACTATGCGTCTCACGGCTTCTAATAACGGTCTCAGCTGCATGGAATAAAGAGCTAATTAGAGAGCAGAGGCTATATGGAGACGCTGACGTCAGACGTAACCGTCTGTGTGCGGAGACGGCAAAACACGTGCTGCCGTGACGTACGCGACAGGTTGTCCTGACGCACGGCCGGCCTGTTAGCTTACTTCTCATGCAGCAGGCCAGAACCAGGCCTACCCGGTGCCTCGTCTCATTTAATCAAATATGTCTGCAGCAAAGCGCAGGACTTCAAAACGATATTTTCCCCCAAATTTGCAAACCAATGGTATGGAACTCGCATTTGTGGAGTCAGTCACAATAATATGTGTCCCGGACGAAATTCGAACCAAACAGCCCCTGAACACGAGCCTCGGTAGTTACCGCTACGCCAACCCGATAGGTAATATATCATAAAACGTAGGACGCATAACGTCGGTGCTTTCTGTGCAGTCCGTGCCGAGATGTTAATAAACAGAACAATTTAGCAGTTGGTTGGCAGGTGAGTTAGAGGACCGCTGAAGTTCAGTTGTCAGATGTTGCTGTGAGAAGCCGGTAGCTGATGCACGGGGACAGTTCTGGAACCCAAAGGAAGGGGAACACCCGTAGTTGGAAGCCTCTACCAAGAAACGGCTACTGAAGAGTATAACAAACTGAGAAGCACTAGTGTGTCCGAAAGCGGCCTCCGTAGTCTAGAGGTAACGTTCCCACCTCATGACTCGTGATACGTGGGTTCAAACCCGGCGGAGGTCGTGGAATTTTTAAGGGCGGAAAAATTCAGGGAACAAGTCCTCCGGGAGGGACTTTAAGCCGTGGGTCCCGTGTCGTAGCTTTACGGCACGTAAATGAACCTCATATCTCCATAGGAGGTCACTGAGCCAAATTCAAGGACGTTACCCGCCCAACAGTAGTCTCTAACGCCTCTGATAGACTGGGGAAGCATTATAGATACCGCCAAGCTAGTTGATACCGAATTCGCTGGCTCGGTCGGGACTGATGGTACGCACCAATATCGGTAGGGTATAGAGACTTGTAGAATATCATAGATGGAAGGACAATAGATCAAACTGGTCGCGGTGCATGGGGAAACCCGCCCTCTCCAATAACTAACTAACTAACTAACTAACTAACTAACTAATGTGTCCGAAAGTGATTTGTGAAGTGTGTATAATAGTGAGAGCACAATACTTATTTGTAGTTACAAGTTGCCAGAATTCATCGAGTCGCCAAGCCAAACCCCGTCTATAGTCACTCATACACGTGACAATATGAAGAGTCTGTTCTTCCCAAATGTCTGTGATCTTAACCGGACTATACGGCGTCATATTTCAGAAGACAGTATTCGTCTTATACTAACTTGTGTTAATTACAGAATTACTGCTGAAACACCCTGTAGGATCCCTTACGAGTTCTTCTCAGGCACTGTGGCGTCAATTTAAAGCAAAAGGAAATGTGTTGCTAACGCTACATTAAAGTATCGTACGTAACTTATCATTTCAAGGTCTCTTGTTCCACTGCGCGCGACAAACTCGAACTGAAGTGATTATGCACTATTCCATTCTCCGTTTAAAAAGTAAAAACTATTCTCACTGAGCCGGTCACGGTAGCCGAGCGGTCTAAGGCATGTACTGTCTTCGCTCGCTTGGAAACCGAGCTCGTTGGTTCGAATCCCACTCAGGGCATGGATGTTTAGTTTGTGTGCGTTTTTCTGTGTTTGTGTACAGGTAGAGGCCTTGCGACGAGCTGATCACCCGCCCAAGGAGTCCTACCGAATGTATAAGATCTAGAAAAACCGAAGTGAACGGAGAAGTTCATGGAGGTAGGCCTAGGCCCACTGGGGCTGTAGTGCCAAGGAAAAAAAAAATCCTCACTGAAGGCTTCAATCCTTCAGCTAAGATAAAAAGTAAAGTCCGCGTGCTCAATTAATTAAGCACTATGCCACAAAGACGTATGGAGGAGTGGATGTACAGCTCCACCATTCCTGGTCTTGACAATAGATGGAAGTTAATGGTTAGCATCACGCTCCGGCTACCTTCCTCCAGGGAAATGAGCCCCCAGTCGCCACTGGATAGGAGAATTGGAGGGCCCCAGATCCGGCCTACACACTGTGAAGAGAAAAATCCCTTGCCACTATCGGGAACCGTACTCTGGCCGTCCAGCCGGTCGCTATAGTGACTCATGAATTCCATTAGGTTCAACCTCGAAATGAATCGATGTAATAAAATTTCATAAAATTCTTTTAGCAACATTTTGCTGTGGTTCATTTTACGATGCTACCACTGCCTACACTGCATAGCGCCGAATTAGATAGATAATGAATCGGAAAGGATTTGGAAGGCAACGGTTTTGCCCCATTCAAGATACTATTCCGTAACTTGACTGGAGGGACTGAGGAAAGCCACGGATATTCTCATTCAGGATAACCGGTGTCCCAAAGAGTCGAAATGAGTACTTTACGAAAATGAGTCTAGAGACTTACCGCTATGCTAACCTACTCGGATGTTCTGGTGTATTACGAGTGGAACAGTGCATTTACACACGTCACACCACATGTTCAAAAATTATTTTTCTCTCCATGTCACCTCATCGAGAAATATTTTTAAAAAAGCTGTAGATCTTATCAGGATCTAGTATACATATTGATCTCACATAACAAGTTCCTGCAGAATGAAGAACTTTCGAGAAATCTGATAATGTCATGTAGTCTATGCGTGACCACAGACGGGGTTTTGGGCCGGTTATTGCATTTACTGACCACTTATACACACGTATTCTAACTACAAGCAATCACAGCGCCATCGCTAATGTCCACAATTCACAAATCACCACACCAATCGCTAAGTATTTTCCAGCGTGCAGTCTTCACTAGTCGCTGCCTGGTAACGGCTTTACAATGGCGCTCAAGTCCTCTCCGAACGGCGACTCTCTTTCGGCTGCCTTTTTTCTTCACAGCCTCCTGTACAGAACTGACTCGACTGCCCCAGTTGTCTTCCTTACAACCCCTCTGCACGGACCGAATAGAAAAGACCTTTTCCAGCAGTAACTCTATTATTGCAAGCTTATAGCGTAGTTGGTTGAAGAACTATGCTACAAGCCGGAAGGTCGCGGGTTCAAGTCCCGATAAGGTAGTTGGATTTTTTCAATTGACCTAACCCTTTCAGCCGCACTATGGCCCTGGGGTCGACTCAGCTTCTAACAGAAATGAGTGCCAGGAATGTTCTTGGAATGTTCTTGGGGGTAGGGCGGTCGGCGCGTAGGGCTGACAACCTTGCCGCCATCTATGAGCCGATTGTCTAGAAAATGTGGGAACCTCAACGTATCACAACCCTATGGGGCTCAACGGCATGTTACAGGGATACCTTTACTTTACTTTTTTACTTTTTATCCGTTGCTGCGGGGAACTGTTTACCAGGCTGTTGCCTAGAAACGAATGTATTTTCAGAACAGTTCGCTAGCAACGGCTGTTTCTCTGACTCCAGAGTTCTTGCTTTGAGCAAATATGCCACAGTGAGTATACATCTATTATGAAATTTAATCGAATTCCTCTCACTACTTAAGAAGATAAAATCCGTGGACGGACGGACGGACGGACATAACGCTCCCTTATTATTAATATTAGGGTCTTCTGGTTGACGGCGTGCAATTTGGTATATGGGTAATAACTTTTAGGAGAAACCTCCTGCCTCAATCTTCAGGGAAGAGGAGTTTTACCTCTACCGTGAAAATAGCGGCAGCAAGTTCCCTCGAAATATTAGTGCCTCTCTACCAAACTATATGGCGTCAGAGACCGAAAGATCGTAAGCTAAGTATTAACCGCCGAAGAACCCATGCCACATTCGGAATATATTCGGTTCTAATGTCGGCCGGGCACGACTATCCTGACAAGTTTCACGGTTTTCCTCATGCTCTCCACATAAACGTCGGAATAGTACCTCGATTAGACTGCAATCGATTCCTCCCAATTCCTTTCCAATTCACTATCCATCAATCCCCATACCGTTCGACACCATTCATTCATGTTCTTGTTGCTCCCACTTGGAGCATAAGGCATCTGTGAAACGCTTCGTTTCACTTCAGATTCTTAATTTTAGACAGTCGGTAGGACTCCTTGGGCGGGGGATCAGCTCGTCGCAAGGCCGCTACCTGCACAGGACAACACACACACATCCATGCCTCAAGTGGGATTCGAACACACGACCCCAGTATTAGAGCAGGCGAAGACAGTTCATGCTGCAGTGATCGGTTCGACGCTATACAGTATACATACTTAGAGCGTAGTATAACAACACACAAAATATACAAAAGATACAAATATATGCTGTACATTCATTCCGAGAGTGAGAGCTGAACCCGTGATCACCAAATATGCGCTTGGTACAAGCAATACGGGCTGTCAATTTTAAGGCGTTTTATGTACCAAGCCACCATGGGGTTTCTGGAGTGTACAAAGAACGCCCGTAAACTTCATAAGCACGAAGTAGCTAGTCCTGACCTCAGAGAAAACATATCCCATCACTGTTATCTGTCTCATGTACAGAAGCGTAATTGTTCTTAATTCCGAAACCTATAAATACACTTTATGGGCGGAACGGCAGTTACTAGACGTTAAAGGAGGTGGTAATTATAGTAACCACTGCGTTTAAACACAGCTACCTAGCGACTCTGAGACCACTGGAAGGTATGCAGGACTTGGACAAGCAAGGTTCAGCCAGGCGGAGAGTTGTGATTTGTATCAGAACCGGTTCAGCGAGCGATTTACAAGTAATTCTGTGTTGCTAACCTGAAAAACGTTAATTGCCCCCCCCCCACACGAAGTCCTCTCCGACTTTAAATACTACCTTTTTTATTAATACCAACCGCAAGTTGCAGGGATGGAATATCGGCGTTCAATCCTCTTGAGAGACAGGAGTGTCTTCCTTCGCCATACTGTCCAAACCACACATCTCGATCTGATGTTCCAAGTCAAGAATATCTGGAGCCATACCTCCATCACTTCATCCATTGTCATAGCACGCCCCTTAATTAAACACGGGAAGAACTTCACCATTTTTATCGCGTCCAGACCTATCTGAGAACCACACAACTATTATCCAATTGCTAGAGGGGATATTCCTTTCTCCTGGGGTAAAGACACCGGAAGCTTGCGACTTATATCTAGTGAAGACCTTCCCAAACTCTTTCAGTCGAGGAAATGAAATGTCATGAGCCCTCGGTCTCAGAGTGAATCTTCCAGTATCTGCGGGTCTCAGAGTGAAATTTCAAGTACCAATGGGTCTGAGGCTGAAATTTCACATGCTCCGTGTTAGCAGATGTTTCATTTTCATGTCAAACTATATGTTAACGACGATTATGAACTCCTCGACAGACACAAGTTTTACCATATCAAACCAACTTTACTTGTTCTAACATAGAAACATTTGCACAAAAGATAGCTTCACACCAGGTAGAACAGATCACTGTGGTCGCGGTGCAAGAGCCAAGAAGGTCCACCCCTTATATATTCAAGCTTGACACCACGTTTTCTAATGCCCTTTAGAACCTGTATTTTTAGAAATACCCATTTTGTGGCCTTACGTACCTCCTGGGGGTACATATACATTTATCAGTAATCTGTCAGATGACAGGTCCACAGTCTCTTCCAAAACAATTCCTCCACTTAATGCGATCTAGAGCTTTCTCCTTCAAATGAAAATATCCTCTTCTGTCCCCAAGGTCATCCAGCATCTTCTTACGTATTTTTCCTCGTCTTCTGGTCGCATACATGGTATCTCTGTTTTTGGAAAGAGACTATCCAGGGAAAATGATAATGTGGTAGTTTTTCCATTTGCTTTCCACATCGCAGTACAACAGCCGTTCAAACCACTCTGGTCACGGCTGTTGCTATACGAACTTGAATCATCTCGAGCATCATTTGCTCTGTGCTTCAAGTCGCTGCTGATGACACTGCTCCCGGCATCACCCACCCAATTCAGAACCAGTGATCTAGCACCAAGATTAAGAATGTTTGGAGCTATACCTCCACTCCATGTCTTCACAATTTGGTACGCCCTTTATACAGCAACTGCGTCACGTAACCAGTGACGTCAATCTGTGTCATGACTCAGTGTTCTTGCCTGTGGAGTTCTGTACTTCACTTCTAAGTGGTAAGATCGATTCTAAAGAGAGAGGACCTTGTACGGCCTCACTGTATCAGTACCTGCCACCACTTCACGTAGAACTGTTCAAACATTTATTTAGATATTTCCTTGTGGGGCATACCAGGTCTGACTCCGTTACGAGAGTCATTACCTTACAGTCAGGCAAACAAACAGGACAGAACCCAGCAGTACAGTAGCTTCGTATTCATGAGGTCATATGCTCCAGATATATTTGCATACTGTACGGCGCTCTAAGTATTTAGGCTACATAAAGTCGAATTGCAGGTTGACTGGAGAATGATGAATTGGAAAGGATTCAGAGGTAAGCGGCTGTGGGTCTAAACGACGTTCTAACCCGGTATTTGCTTGTTGTAACTAAGGAAAACCACGGGGGATCTCAGCCTTAACAGCAGTGATACATCAGTTGGTTCTCACTGAGAGTCTGCTTTGTTCTCATAGTACCTTAAAATATTCCACGACATCATCCTTTCGTCCCAAATTTCCATATAACAAAAAACAAAGATTAAGTGACATTAGCCCACAAGCGAACTATACTGACCGAGCGACCGCCTCTGTGGTCTAGTATTCAGAGTTCCTGGCTACAGATCCAGAGGTCCCGGGTTCGATTCCCGAGGCTACCAGATTTTCTGAGAAGTAGTGGGTCTGCAACGGAGTCCACTCAGCCTCGTGAGGTGAATTGTGGAGCTATTTCAAGGAAAAAGTGGCTCCGGTCTTGAAAACTGAAATCAACGGCCGTGGGCATTCGTTGCGCTGACCACGCGACACTCTCTATCCGCTAAAGTTGGCAACTCTCCACATGCATGTTGAAATTTATCGTTCATTGTTATGCACCCGCTTGAAAAATAATCGTAAAAGCCAAAATTCGCTATCTAAAGAACAGAACGCTGAGAATATATTGTGACATATAGACCTGTTGCTGGGCAACGACTCGGCAAACACATTCCCGCGACAAGGAATACGCAGGCAAGAATAGGGTAACTTCCGTTGCTACGCAACGCGCTGTAAATACAACACATGGAAAGAGGTTTTCTATGTGGTTCGCGTATATCCATTGCTGGGCAACGGATATTTTTTCTATGGATCCACCTAGAGACTATATAAGTACTTCGGTCGTAAATCATAACTAGAACGGATTGAGCCCAGTCTAGTCCTAGTGATTTGGGAAGTAGGCAGATTAGCGTTAGCGCAATAATTGATTGCGATTAACAGAGATTGTGAAATAGGTGGTCAATAAATGCAATCATCCAAACCAAAACCGGTTATTATTAGTCACGGAGTCATAAACTCGTGACAATACGGATCCTAAATTAAGTAACAAGGGGCTAGAGAAAATTAAAATTTAGGAGATTCATAAGTTATGCCCCTCGCCAAACAGATCTGTTATGAGAACGATAAAATCAAGAATAAGATGGGCGGGACATATAGCACGCATAAAATTTATGACAAATATACATGTAAATCCATTGAATTTAGGCTGCTCATAACGGTGACTATTAAAGAGTGCTGTCTCATGGGATCTGTAGCCGTGTAGTCGGGTAGAAGTTCACCGAAGCTTGAGATATACGTATTGCCTCCATCTTCAGGGTCGAAAAGCAATCCTAGCAAGCAGATGACTCTCCTAGGTCGCAGACAAGGTAAGGCTTTGGAAAATGAAGACGGTAAAGTTATGGGATGTGGCTATGTAGGAAGGGGTATAAGCTACACAGGGCCTTACTGTTATAAGATGTTGAGAAAGGCTTCGATAATTCAGAGACTGGTCGCTTCCCAAAAAGGGGTCAGTAACATGAAATTACTTAGTGAAAGTGAAGGCGAAGATGATGGTAAAAGTAAAAGTAAACCTATCCCTGTGACAGGCCGTGGAGGCCAATAGGGTTGAGAGACGTTGAGGCTTCTTGACAATCCGCTCACAGATGGCGGTGAGGTCAGACCTAGGCGCCGGTCACCCCCAGGAAGATTCCTGGTACTCACTTCTGTTAGAGGTTGAGTCGAACCCAGGTCCATAGTGCGAATGAAGGGATTAGGTCAATTGAAAAAATCCTATTACTTCATCGGGAATCGAAACCCCGACCTACCGGCTTGTAGCATAGTGCCTCAACCAACTACGCTACCGCGTGCCCTTAGTTAGTTAAGGTCTTTAATGCAGGGCCGCGCCATAGCTCAAGCGGTTAGTCGCTGGCTTCCCACCGCGGCGGCCCTGGTTCTATCTCGGGTCTGGTCAAGTGGGATTTATGGTAGACAAAGTGGCGCCGGGGCAGGTTTTCTCCGAGTACTTCGGTTTCCCCTGCCAATCTTCATTCCACAAAATTCTCCACCATCATAATCACCCGGGGCAGGCTACAATAGGCCAATCAGTGGCCGCAGTACAAGGGACTTAGTCCCACCCCACTAGTAATAAAAGAAAATGTCTTTAATGAGTCTGCGAGAAATTATGATGGTTCATCTATACAATATTGAAAGAATCAATTCGTACCTCACAGGAAACACTGTCTCCGTTACTGAGACAAATCGCTTGAAACTGTTCAAGAAAATTATTGCTGTAAATACGGGAAAACCACAGAAAAACATATAGATACACTTTGTGAGGAAGATGGGAAGTGTGTACGTGATGAAGCCAGTAACAAATACAGCTACCACGGTGCTTCAAAGCGCTGCAGTAACACAGACTGCTTTTTAATGCTCGGTTCTGAGCCATTTTACTATTTTTTTTTTTTTTTTACAATTTTAGTTAAAGCAACTTTTTTAAACTGTGTAGTACAACCGTCCCAGACAGTGTATGTTAGTAAATGTTGTATACATGGTCTGCTTATTGTATTCAACGTCTCTATTGTACGTTAACATAACAACCCCATTATCCCAACAGCATGAACAAAATTGCCTCATTTCATACGAAGAGATTTGTTTGCTATAACACCATAACGAGATTTTCTGTTAGCATAGAAGAAATGTATGCAAGCATCGGATGACATATTTATAAACTTAAACATCAAAGGCATTCAACTGTAAATCTAATTTTCGTTTTGTATGGGTGCAAAACTTGGTCTCACGTTCTAAAGGAAGATCAGGTACTTAGTACCAGATTTGAGGTTCCTACATCGGAAAAAAAATAAGGACGTTGTGTAATCCGGTTGATAGGTACAAACATTTCAGAGGGACTTTTGCCTCCATCTTCACGGTATTATTAAGATGGAATCACCAGCTTCTTCCGAAACGTCAATACTTATCTACAAAAAGGATAAAATTTAACAATATAAAATGTATATACGTTTCCCGATGAGGTGGATTTTTTTTTTCAATTGACCTAATCCTTCCAGCCGCACTATGGCCCTGGGGTCGACTCAGCCTCTAACAGAAATGAGTACCAGGAACATTCCTGGGGGTAAAGGGTGACCGGGCCGTAAGGCTGGAAATCGCCATCTGTGAGCCGATTGTCTAGAAAATGTGGGAGCCTCGACGTCTCACAACCCTATGGGCCTCCAAGGCCAGTTACAGGGGTAGCTTTACCTTTTGTCTTTTCGTTTACCTTTCGCATGCTACATGACTCTCACAACTGATACACAATCATTTAACCGTCGTGACACATCTCTTTACTTATCACTTCAAAACAAGAAGTATGAAACGGTTACATGCAGACACTAGTCCTCTCCTGGTAATGCAATTAGAACACAGGAACTAGAGCTTCAGATCACACACATACAAAGTCTTCACATGACGAACTTCCCGTGGCTGTCACTTAAACACTCTCAAATACACTCAGAAACTCCAGCCTGAAGTCAAAGTCAAGTCACATTGCGACTGACGGTCGGTCAGTCGGTCGGTCGGTCGGTCGGTCGGTCGGTCGGTCGGTCGGTCGGTCGGNGACTCGCGACCATATTTTACTCTCTCAAATTTGAGACTTCCCTTTTCGTCGCCTCCTACGACTCGCAGGGTCACGGTGGAGGACGTTTTTAACTGTCATTATATAGCCTCCGCACTGACCACAAAGAAAACAGCCTATATTGTTGGAACGTGTTTAGTCAAAATCACATTGCGACTGACGGTCAGTCAGTCAGTAAGTCATGGTGTCGAGCCCCATTTGGGGCTCATGACCAGATATTAATTATTACCCTTTGACAGTTACGGTCTTGTTCCTGTCGGGCGCCTTCTCTGACGAGAGGACGGGTCTGTCTTTTATATATGCTGCTGGCCCTTGCCAGCGCAGTCTTTCCCGGGTCAGAGTCTCTTGGGACTCGCGACCATATTTTACTGTCTCAGAATTGAGACTTCCCTTTTCGTCTCCTCCTGGGAACGTGTTTACCGAGCGATCGCAAAGCAAAGGTCACCGCGCCGACCGCATAGAAAACGCCGAACTTCCATTCTTGCCTTGCATGTATTCGGTCGCGATGTGCTTAACTTTCAGTTACCTAGCAACGCTGTGTCCATCCACATTACAATACGAAGGGTCCTGAAGTATATACCCGCTTCTTCGGCCCGTATTTTCTGGTAACTTTTATATAACTGAGCAAGTGAGGATCATTTGCATATAGAATCTCCAGGACGAATGTTTGCCTGGTAAATTCAATATCTGACCAGACGGTAGAAACACATCTGTTACTTGTTGCCGATATGGAATCGCTCTTCTCCATATGTCGGTACATGTACACGAGTAAAACAAGGAACAAGTCCATACATGCTTAAATAATTCATCAATCTAACAGATACCTGAAGCGGCATTTGACGTCAAAGAAACTCAACACAAACGTAAAAAAATTAATTCCCTTGAGGAGTGCTGTTTGGGATGGTGCGGCGCGTAGCCCGGTAAAAGTTTACTGACGTTTTGTCTCCATCTTCAGGGTGGAAAATATGCTAAGCAATCAACGAGCAAAATAAAAGAAGACATATTTTTTAATATTTCTTGATCGTCTGACTGAAGAGGTAGGCAATAAGATTCCCCGAAACGTCGGTAAGAATCTCTCAGACCAATCAATGTCACAGTTTTATTGGAATTTACGGGTTCCATGAAAGAAGACAAGTTCTCAGATAATATCCTGGACCAATTCGTTAAATTGTTGGGTTTCATTCAGGATAGCCCAGTCAGTACAGTGACTTGGTTACAAGCTGGACAACCGGAGAATCCGAACCCTGGGGCCCAATCACCTACACAAAGGGTAACAGGTGTTCTTCATCCTGAGATAGAGCGGCCGAAGAGTGAAGCTAGCCACACCTCCACGTACTGTAGGGATTCTCCAATTCTCTATATTGAGTTGCGTCGGTAAACGTATCCTTTTGCATAATCAGTTGCGCAGACGTATGCAGAAGTGGAGGTGTAGCTCCAAACATTCTTATGTTGGTTACTAGACGGAAATTAGTGGTGAGTTTCACGCACTCCCCCTTGCCGTCGGGGCAAAAGCCCCAGCACCGACAGCAGAAGTATGAGTGGGCCTTTGGCAGGGCTAGTCGCTGAGGATAAAAAAGAAATCTGTTGCCCTGCCGGGAACTGAATTCCGATCGTTCGTCCGTCATGCCCATAATATAATCGTTATACCGACTGGCTCCTGAGAGCCGGACGCGGGCCGCGGACGGGCGATTGAGAGACCGTGCCACAAGAACTTGCTGCGGTCTGAGATAATGCGAGGGCGGTCTTTCTCTGGAGTGGAGGCCACGGAAATAAATTGGCTTGTTAGGTCTAAACTTACGAGACCGTACACACTACACAATGCGGTGCACCTTAATTGACCACAAGGGTAGGTATCGAGAAGGAGTAGAACCATCTTTCGTAGCCTCTTGCTTTACTGAGGTTCATGATAAAAGTCATAATATTTCCAGTGACACAAACCTGCATACAAACTTCGAAGCATTTTAAATCACTTCAGTGGACACTGTTTCTATAGCAACCAAAGAATCGTGTCAAGCACTGGTCAGGAGGATACAAATCGTTACTTCAAGTAACTTGACTTTCGCGCCTGTCACACAGAATATAATGTATGGCTTCTGTCTTCGGGAATACGCCTCATGGAATTTTGAAAGTTTCTGAATATTTCGACAAATACTACAGCCACCTTCTTCACGGTTGGTCTTGGGGGGGTGGGAAAAGGTAAAGTTGTCCCTATGCTTATGACTTGAACGCTTCTCCAAGTGTAATTATAATGATCAAGTCAATGAGGGTGAGGTGGGCAGGGCATGTAGCACGAATGGTGGAGAATAGGAATGCATATAGGATATTGGTAGGAAAGCCAGAAGGAAAGAGGCCACTGGGAAGACGAAGGCGTAGGTGGGTGGACAATATTAAAATGGATCTCAGAGAGATAGGTTGGGAAGGTATAGATTGGATTGATCTGGCTCAAGATAGGAAACGTTGGAGGGGTCTTGTGAGCACGGTAATGAACCTTCGGATTCCATAAAATGTTGGGGAGTTATTGAGTAGCTGCAGAATTGGCGGCTCCTCCAGAAGGGCTCAGCTCCATGAGTGAGTGTCCCTATGCTTAGTTCATTAAGCACTATGATATGAAGACATATGGAGGAGTGGAGGTATAGCTCCACTACTATCGACTTCAGCCCTAGATGGAGGAAAGCGGTCAGCTTCACGCCCTGGCCGCTTTATCTCCCGGGGAAAGACTTCCCGGTGCCCGTTGGATAGGTGGCTGAGTGAGCCCGAGAGTAACTCTGGACGCTGTGTAGGAGACATCTTACCCCTGCCGGGAATCGAACCCTGGCCGTCCATCCCGTAGCTACGCCGACTGAGCTACCCCGGCTCTAGTTTTGGGGGTGTTGGTGGATCGGAAGAAGAGCGGGGTGCTAACAAATAGTGAAATCTGACTTAAGGGACTGAGGAAAACAGAGATTCGATGTTCTTCCGCATCGCCCCTCCCCTCTCTCTCTCCCTCGAGCACCAAACGTCAAAGACGAAACGCTTTGCTGCTCGGGTTACTCTTCGCCCTGAAGATGGAGGTGGTACGTTCCTACCGAAACGCGCGTATTCACATACCGGAAGTTAGTACTGTCCACTGCGAGAATCTCATTTCCAACATCACGTTGCAATTACGGGCTCCCAGAAAATTACACGAAACAATAAATGTGAAGCTATCCCTGTAACAAGCCGTGGAGGCCCGTGGCCATGAAGGCCGTCGAGGCTCCCACATTTTCTAGACAATCGGCTCACAGATGGCGGTGAGGTTGTCAGCCTTACGCGCCAGCCGCGCTTTATCCCTCAGGAAGATTCCTGGTTCTCATTTCTGTTAGGGTTTGAGTCGAGCCCAGGGTCATAGTGTGGCTTGAAAGATTAGATCAATTAAAAAAATCCAATGACCTCATCGGCAACCGAGCCCGCGACCTTCAAGCTGGTAACATAGTGCGTCAAGCAACTACACAATCCAAACAATACAAATGAAAAATAAAAATTGTTGCAGAAAGAACTTGTTGATAAAACAACGCCGTTCCTTAAGAGATGTGAACATGGAAAGTTCTCTTTGTGACGTAGTTTTCAGAGAAACTTTTCTTCACAGAACGTCTGTTTAAGCGCCTACCCCCACCACTCAAAAAAAAAGACCAGCAAAACTGTGTGTCGCGCAAAGCCAACAAGTATCGCACGCAACAAAGACGCCACCTGTTAAACTCAACACAGCATTTTGTTGTCGGTAACAAAGGGACCAGACACCTGCCAACTGCTGGAAGTACCAGCAGTCTCATGTCTTCAATACAGACCATCAGTTATTGTAGTCCTTTAAAACACGATGGTTAATATACGTACCAGCTGCTTTAATAGTGAAAACAAAACTCTGCATTCTGCCCACAGAGCGTATCTGTGTGTTCCGTATGGTTCTCACAATAAACAGCGACTGTTAACCTAAACAGCAGTAACCGGTTGGGCTCTGTAGCGGACACGCAATGTGTCTGGTCCCTGGCGCTCAGTTTATGCAGCATGAAGTATCGGAGGGTGGAGGTACGGCTCCATGCTTTCATCTCGGCAACATTTGGTGAACGGTCGGCTTCACGCCCCAGCCACTTTATTCCGGGAAAGTCCCCACTAGATATGAAGCTGGGTGACCGGGTGAATATGAACATTCTAGTGAAAACAAAAAAAAAATGGCTCTTCATAGGGGCCCCTAAACGCAAAATTGTGAATTTCTCGAATAAGATTAAAACGAATTTCATTATATTCCAATAATTTATTAAGAATATTTACCGAAGTAATATTACACTGGTGACATATTCAAAAAAACAATTTTACTCTCTTCAGCGTTCCAAAACGAGAAATGTAATTTTTCTCGAAAAATACTTACAGCAATTTTGATTAAATATCAATAACATACAGTGGCAATGGACCCTAATTGTAAGGATATGATCCGTGAGGCGCATATGAGACAGCATGTGCACGTTCCCCGCTGACGTTCCCGCATTTCCAGGTTTCTCCAAGGAGACTTAGAGACAGTTCAGGTTGCGTATTTTCAAATCCCTACCCAGTAATACGCTATTAGATTCCAGGGTAATCTTCGCTTCGATCCAATTAAGTTTACTGCGTGCTTAATTAAGTATCACGCTATGATGACGTATGGGGTGACTGGAGATATACCTCCGCGCGCTTAACCTAGACAGTAAATGGAGGTAAGTGGGCAGCTTCATGTCCCGAACCCAGAACTTGTATTCGGGAGATATTCCGTTCGAACCTCGTTCAGGTCACCTGCCATTCTGATAGCAGTTCTTCGTGGTTGTCTTCAGTTCATCCAAGCAAATTCAGGGATAATCATTCAGAACACAACCATTTCCTTCTAAATCCCTTCAAATTTATCAGTCACCCGATGGAGTGTAATATAGATACTGAAAATGTCTTTAATTATCCCACACAAAATTATCTCCTTGCAGCTTTACACCGAGGAAATGTTCCCCAGGCCCGGTCCGGACGCTGTGGAGGACTCCTGGCTCCCTGCCGGGAACCCAACCCGAGTTCCTTAATCGTGCAGCCTGTCTCCTGGTCACTACAACGACTGAGCTATCCCGTTTCCCATAAATGTTAAAGTAGCGGGGATGCATTGTGGCAGGTGAACCCACTGTATAGAAAAATGTCACTTCCTATGTAACGCATTGTCAAGACAGTGCGTGATAACCAGTGTCCACTGCTAGTCAACAGCTACCAATTCCTAGGCAATGAATTGTTAGAGGCAGTTGCATGATAACGGATTCCATCGCAAATCAACGGTTATGTAACATGTATTCTCGTAAAAACGAGAGAGCCGTTTGCATGACAGCAAGGAAGTTGAACTATTCAACAAGGTGTCTTATAATCGGCACCCAAGAACCAACCTCAGGGAGATTACAACAGATATGACGAAATAAGAGGAAAAAAGGGTACAGATCAGTGATCAGATAGAGATCAGAGGTAAGATGAGATACGATAGACTAGTCAGGTCGCATCGCCTGGAAGAAGTTATACCAGAGTGACTATAGTGATTGTTAAATGTATTTGTAAAAGAGTTGTCCAATAAAACAGCTTCCACTAAAGCCGCAACCCATTAATTATTTGTTACGGAAACGCGGACAAATGGGTACGCGGTAGCGTAGTGGTTAAGGTACTATGCTACAAGCCGGAAAGGTCGCGGGTTCAAGTCCCACTGAGGTCATTGGATTTTTTCAATTGACCTAATCCTTCCGGCCGCACTAGGCCATGGGTTTACTCAGCCTCTAACAGAAATGAGTACCAGGAATTAATAAAATAATTTTCCTGGGGAGTAAAGCGCGGCTGGCGCGTAAGGCTGACAACCTTACCGCCATCTTTGAGCCGATTGTCTAGATAATGTGGGACCCTCAACGTCTCACAACCCTATGGGCCTTCACGGCCTGTTACAGGGATAGCTTTACTTTTTTTTTTTTACTTCTTTTTTACCCCGGACACGTGACAATATAGTTATCACTGTGATTTTAAAGGGTCAAACAGGTCCGTTGCCTACTTGAAAAACTATACCAGCATCCTTTCCATGTAATTTAATGTGAATAACCTTGGTATTTAAAACAAAGTCGTAAAATAACCTAAGAGGTCGGCAGTCCACCTGCAAAACACGAAACAGCAGTGTTGAGCCGCCCACGCAGTGCAGTTCAGTGAAAGTGACAGGAGAGCGCGCAGGCAATTTACTCGTCCGCTTTTTCCTTAGGAGGTAACATCATAAAAATGAAGTTAACGATGTCTTGGAATAGCCCAGTCTTTAAAAAAAGGCTTCCCCTTTTCCTTTTTAACGAGAGATAAGCGATAAGCGGAGCCTTCTTTATTACAGAACAGAAGGCTCGCCTGCAAATGTATTACATAATAACATAACTCTGTGAAAAAGAAGAAGAGGAATAATTTATACACCGTACTCCCGGTACAATCTACCGCAATACATTGTAACCACGCGCAAATTCAAATAAAAATTATAAAACCGAGTCAGGGAAAGAATGAACACATGTGCTTCTTTACTTGCCTGCCTAGCAGTTAGCTCGCCTTTCCATGCCCTCCCTCAATCCCACAGGCTATCATATGCGTTCCAGTTATCTTCCCCTCTATCTGTGTTCTCAGTTTCTTATTGCTGACGAAGGGGAACTGCGAATTATAGATAGGAAGGGGGGGGGGACAGCCGATTTGCTCTCCACCACCGTGTTCATTCTTTCGTCGGCCAAAAATTAGCAATACCTTCGCCTGTATTTTAATAGTCATTCAGAAGACTAGCTGAGCACCAAGAAAGCTGACATATTCTGTATGCAACTGTTTCAAACATCGCCCGAAGACCGACCGTTATGAGCTTTATCATGATAGTCTTCAGTAACTCTAGGCGGATACAGGATTGTTCTAAAATGGGCCTCTCCCGATGACCAACCAACCAATCAGTGCCTTGAGATCAAACCTAACGTTTCTTGAGTAGCTATGCGACTACAATCTTCTTAAGGACTATGTGGTATGGAGCTACTTAACCGGTCAGTTAGACCGTGCCGGCTTACCACCAGCCCGGGTTCGACCCCGGGTCAGGTCATCTGCGATTTGTGGTGGATAAAGTAGCACTGGGGCGGGTTTTCTCCGAGTATTTCTGTTTCTCCTGTCAATTCTCATTTCACCTACTGCTCCACACTAACCATCTATCATTGGGGGCTTGTACAATAGATCAATTAGTGGCCGAAGTACCAAGTGGACTTGGTCTCACCCCAAACTACCCCCCCCAAAAAAAGTATCCGCTTAGTTAATGATATCAGTTCTATTACAGAAACTTCAGAGACAGCTCTACACCTCAGTGTTCCAACTGACTTAGGTTCAAGCCAATCAATCAAACGATCAGCTTTACCGGCTCCTACTTCCATTTCGATTTCTTGCAGTGTCTGCAGAAGCAAAGTCGTTTCAGTCCTTCATTTGTTTCAGTCAATCTTGGTTTTCACACACAGCCTCTGTAAGAACATCTCCACGGTAAATGTACTATAATTTCTGTTGAGAGGCCATAAATAGCTTCGACTGTTCCGAGTTAATGGGACATATTTCTTACATTCTGAAACACCAAAGAAATCCATATTATGACATGACGCCTGAAAGCCGGAATTTCACTGCTAGTCAACGGCTCGATAAACACATTCTCGCGAAAGTGAGCCACACTCAATGCTACGCAACGGCGCTATGAACATATATGCAACAACAGAAGCGGTGTTTTGTGTGGGGGGTCGCCCCAAGGCCGACTAATGAGAACTACACATGAAGGGGGCACAACATGGAAGGCACAAAATGAAAATAACGCGGAACGAAGACATTCTCAAACATATTTGAATGCAGACGACGATAATCATGAGGGGGGGGGGGAAGCATTGACATACGAACTTGTGCAGTGAGGCAGTTTCGGTTATTGAACAGTTGCCTGAAGACGAAATTGTAAGGCCCAAACATGCTGCAATTGAATGTGATTTCAATGGCATTTTAAAATAAAGGGGAGACTGTGAACGGCCTGTGTTGCATTACAGACGGAATGAGTGCATGAGTGAGCCAAGTGTTTACCTATACAGACTTTACTTTACGTTTCGTTTAAACGCCTTTTAATCAGCCTAACTAGTTGTACTATACTTTCCTCCTAACTAAATCACAGGCTTCGCCGCGCCATAACTCAAGCGGTTAGTCGCTGGCTTCCCACCGCGGCGGCCCGGGTTCGATCCCGGGTCTGATCAAGTGGGATTTGTGGTAGACAAAGTGGCGCTGGGGCGGGTTTTCTCCGAGTATTTCGGTTTCCCTTGCCAATCTTCATTCCACCAAATTCCCCATCATTATAATGACCCGGGGCAGGCTACAATAGGCCCATCAGTGGCCGCCGTGCCGAGTGGACCCAGTTGGACTCCAACCCCTACTAAACGAATTTAAAAAAATCATAGGCTTTCTTGAAGTCTATGAATAGATGATGTACCGTCTCAGTGCACCCCCATTTTTTCTCCAGTATCTGACGAATGCAAAAAAACTGCTCAGTAGTTGATCTGTTACGTCTAAACCCACGCTGATGAGTCCCAATAATTTCATCTGTACGTGAACTTAACCTTTAGAGAACAATATTAGATAACTTTTTACTGACGACCGTGAAAACCCATATTTCTAAGTATGTGATGCGTTAGAAACGATTGGGAACACCCTGTATAATTCTGGCCAGTAATCCTCCACCTGTAGTTACCGGTGTACAATAGAAGAAGGTTTCAACGTATCGATGCGCAGTGAACATTGCACCTTGTTCTGGCCGATGGCTGCCTGGAATGCCGTCAGACACTGCAAGGACGGCCTCGCCTGACGCAACACTATCATCCGTCGTATTGCTCACGGAGTTACTGGAGCCCCGCTGGGTTCTGCTCCGCTGCTACGAGGCCAGTTTTTATAAAACCATCTAGATAATAAAATTGTTAACTGCTCCACAATCTCCCATTCCATATTTTTAAGATCCTATGTACTGTATCCAGACCGCCTCTGCGGTCTAGTCGTCAGAGTTCCTGGCTACAGATCCAGAGGTCTCGGGTTCTATTCCCGGCGCTACAAGATGTTCTGAGAAGTACTGAGTCTGGAACGGGGTCCACTCAGCCTCATGAGGATAACTGCGTAGCTATTTCAAGGAAATAGCGGCTCCGGTCTAGGAAACCGAAATTAATGGAACGTGGGGATTGGCTGCGCTGATAACGCGACACCCTCTATCCGCAAAAGTTGGCGGTCGCTCGGTCGGTATAGTTCGCTTGCGGATTAAAACTAAGGAGTTTGTTTTGTTTTGTTTTAAGTTTATCCACACCTACGCCTTCAGGATTTCCTATGTAAAGCTTGTATGCATTTGTCTTCGCTCCTATGCGTGCTGTATGCCCATCGAATCAGATACTCTTTGAGTTTATCCGTTTATTATTTGGCGGAGAATATGTGAGCTCCTCATTATGCAGCTGTCTCAACCCTCCTGTTATTTCCTCCCTCTCGGGTTCAATTCTTGTTCTCAGCACCCTCAGTCTGTTTCCTTCT
The DNA here is from genome assembly GCF_002891405.2 of Cryptotermes secundus. Classification (NCBI taxonomy): domain Eukaryota; kingdom Metazoa; phylum Arthropoda; class Insecta; order Blattodea; family Kalotermitidae; genus Cryptotermes; species Cryptotermes secundus. Next base: position 775,999 of record NW_019718639.1, read on the forward strand.
CTTAACATAAAACACCAAGCTTCATGCCGATATAAAATTTCGATCTTTAGGATTTTAGACAGCAAGAATCTGAACAGAACTGTAGCAAGCGTTCCCCGAATGTCTCTACTCTTAATTTCTTCTTGAACGGAATATTGTTGCCAGACATTAGAAGTATGGCTCTAACAGACTGCGCCTCAACAAGCACTACTCAGTGCTACTCCACTGATATCTCAATCCTAAAGGAGCTGAGAATGGCTAGAATTTTCAACACAGAGGCGCTGATAGAAGCACAGAAATTACTTACTCCAAGGGCAGGCCAAACGCTACACACGGAGATCAAAAACATGGCTTGCCAATAAGCCACAGCAAACATTTATTCGCTTCTTGTGTAACAAGAAGTTATATTAACGCCGTGGAACTTGGAATGGGGGGGGGTTGTGGCGGAATATTTGAGGCAGGTTTGAATTTCCCTCTTTCTCGCTCTCTGTGGAACCGACAAGGAAAAGTTCGCTGAAATTCAAGCTAACAACTTAGTACAGGCAGTGTTTTTGACTTGGCCTCTGGTTTGCGCATAATGATGGAGGAATGGTATAACATTAAATGGCGGGGCAGTGGCTGCACACACATTGTCGGACAGAAGGAAGAGGCGCACTATAGACACTAACCCACACACCACACAGTAATTATTTCACTTATCACACTTACAAAAATGTCCTGCGAATACTGTTAAGAGTGGACAGGTCGAAAAGCACAGCCTGTAGATCAGCTTTCACTGCTATGAAACGGGAATTTATAAGCTGTTAAGTTAAAATCTGTTTCTAGAAATGCAAATATTTCGAAGAGCAGCACCACACGCAATCGGGTAAAGAGTAAAAAAAGGCAAAGCAACATGCCATGAAGGCGCATGGGAGAGTGGATGTACTTTGGTACTAGTTTTAGATAAATGGTCAGCTTCACGCCCCTGTCGCTTTAACTCCGGGGAAAGAGCTCCCAGTACCAACTGGATAGGAAGTTGGGTGGGCCCCACAGCCGGTCTGGACGACGTGGAGAAGAGAATATTCTTGACCCTACCGAGACTCGAACTCCGAAACCTCAAGTCGTTCAGCCCGTAGCCAGTCACTATACCGACTGAGCTATCCCGGCTTCCACTTTATCACAGATACATCTGGGAATTAGGGGCAGCAAAAAATGAATCATGTTAAAAACACAGATGAAATCATAATAGTATCACTGGATGACGAAAATAATTTATTTTGTCACGTGTACAACACTGGGTGGATCTTTAAACAGTCATTTCACAAATTCCAAAGTATTCTATCACCCACAAGTTCTGAGTTAATCAGAAATTAAATTTGGAATAACTTAAAGGGCTAGTAACAACATTAAAACATAAGCAGCAAAGTCAGTTCCATGGAAGAAAAGCCCCGCGTGGAGGCGGGTTCGAATACCTCCACCGTAGCCCTGTGAGTTATTGTAGATGACGAAAAGGGAACCCAGTGACTGGGGGTATAACTGGGTCACCCTGTACCTGGGGGATATAAATACTGGGACCTGGCCCTCCAGATTGGAGGAGTCTCGAATGTGAAACAGTAAAATGTGGTCGTGAGTCCCGCGGGACTCTTGACATGAGAATGAATGCGCTGGTGAGGCCCAGCAACAATTATAAACTACAGATCCATGTCTCGTCATAAAGGATGTTACATAAGGACCATAACTGCAAGTGTTCTGTTAAAAAATAAAATTACTGGTCGTGAGTCTCAAGGGATTTGTCGCCAAGACGAACTGACTGGCGGTAAACCACTAGTCGCAGAGTAACTCTGACTAAGGAAGGCAGTTCTGCAAGGGAGACTGAAGATACAAGTTGAGGGCGTGAAGTTGCAGAATCTCCACTGTTAGAACCCGTTACTAGGGAAAGACTGGTGAAAATACAGCAGGCTGGAAAATGTTTAGCGGGTGCTGTGATGATTTGTAAATTGTGATCAACGGTGGCGCTGTAACTGCTTGTAGTTGTCAGTCGTGTGTATAAGTAGTCAATAAAACCATTCACGAATCTGAACGCCGTCCATAGTCACACATACTAGTGATAGTATCCCCTCTGGGCCCGGAAAGATATTACATTCGAAGAACCATTTTATATAAAAAGGTATAGAGTCTTGACTCTCTAAGTCACATCGGTAACTGTATCTGAACTTTCACAAGCTTTAAGATAAAAAAAAACTCGACAATTTACCTTCCTTACTTACTTACTTACTTACTTACTCATGGAGCTGAGCCCTTCTTGAGGAGCCGCAAATTCTGCAGCTACTCAAGAATTTCCCCAGCATTTTATGGAACCCGAAGGTTCATTACCGTGTTCACAAGAGCCCTCCATTGGTCCCTATCCTGAGCCAGATCCATTTTCGTAAATTTCTTATAAAATCTGCGACTGTTTCCCATTAAACATTAAAGTAATGCAGATACATTGTTTTCTGTGATGTAGGAACTGAGTTTCAACATATGACATGATCCAAATGCTTAAACCCAAACAGCAGGGAAGTTCCATATTCTTCTGTTTGCCGGACTGCTGGCCAGAAGCCAGTATGAGTCAAGAAGTTTACTTTTCGTGGTACATTCAATAACGCTGTCAGAAGCTCAGGCCATATGACATCAATGGAAAGGATTTATGAATCCTGAAGAGGAAAAGACGTGGAAGAGAGAGCAGTTTTAGTCTATTTAAAGACATTTTCCCTGGATTTGTCTATGGGGACTGAGGAAATCAACGAAAAATCTCAATCCGGGTAATCTTGTATCCTGGACGAGATTCGAAGCAAACACCTTCCGAATTCGCCTTCCAACTTTCTCGGTTACTCCTTCATGCTTAAGTCATACAAAATTTTATAAATTTTATCATAGAATTATAAAACTACCTCTTTTTTGGTTAAAAATTTGGTATGACGGCAGGCTAATCTAACTACACAACACGTGTTATCAGTTTGAGGCATTCATGGAGGTAAATATGAAAATGACTTCCATCTGGAAAATTAGGTGCCTCCTCCTGTCCTGAAGAGTGGGGCTATAAATTCCTCCGGAACTTTATTTAACAATATACAGTCCGTATTTCTATGCGTGGCCACTCTCGACAGAATGCGCAGTGGATAGGTCGAGCCCATTTACTGTCATAAGGGCTGTAGGATATGTGTGGGTTACAACATGGTCTTAATAACACTGCACTACCCTTTCCGTTCCCACAAACGCAGCTCCAAACACTGCCCTGAAACATGCTACCATACTTCTCACGCGCATTCCAGAGGCCAAGTATAACAGCGCAGCCTGTACTATATGCAACATTCCAGAACACAGACCTACACGTATTTCGACGCTTTATAGGAGGAAGAGTTCATTTTAAATTCATTCTGATATTTTCATTGTGAAACAAAGGAGACGCATGGGGAAATCTGTGTTTTGTTGGACATCCTGCACCTAATTTCGTGAATAGTCCCAGAAACCTGGAACCAGCAATTACTCTTAAAGTCAACATCTCAGCAAGGTTCTGTTGCCATGGAAACTCCAGCGGCGACAGTTCTACGGAATGAGTTACGCTTCGGGGATTTCGAGCCAGCACTAAAATCACAAATTGAAGGTGCATTTTTTTTTGCGCAACGTGCGTATGTGTGTGTGTCCAGGAAGCGTAGCGTGTCTTTCCTTAACGAACCGAATCGTTAGATGAGATCAGGCCGCTCAAAGGGTTCCGAAGGAAAACAATTTCTTCTGCCGAACCAAAACAATGAGGCACCATCCCATGATTCACATGTTATTTTTATTTTCTTTTCGTAACAACACGCTCACAAGCTTCGCCTTGTAATAATTCAAAAACTGTTATAGATCACTCCAAATAAACAATCTGCCTCCACATGGGTGGGTTCCAGCTGACTAAACTCTAAATTAGTCCCGCTTATAAACTCTCGGCACGGACCGCGTAGAAAACATCGCTCATTGTTGTAGTTCATCAGTTGTCGTGGAAACATATTTGTTTTCTGCATTACATTTTATTTATTTCGCGGTCGTTGCCTAGCAGCTGGCGTTACTTATAGAATTATTACATAGCAACGAGTCTACACGCCACAATATGTTGTCCCTCGATGGATCGAAGTTGGACAACCCTGTTTTAAACTATAAACTTCAAGGAATAGATTGGGACCTTACGGTTTGCAACACTGTATAGTTTAATGTACGGATACCGAAGTTGCTAAAGCACATATTATCGCCTCCGAAACGTCGGTATCCGAGCAGAAATCAACCCAGAGGATCATAACTTCTAACCTGAAGGATGTCAGTGGTGAGCTCCACACCATGACTCTTATTACAACCCCCAACCATTTTTATTGCTAGCGGGGTGGGACTAAGTCCCTTGTACTGCGGCTACTTCTGGCCTATTGTACCAGCCACATATGATAGGTGAGGGTGATTGTGGAGCAATTGGTGGAATGAAGATTGGCAGGGGAAACCGAAGTACTCGGAGAAAACCCGCCTCAGCGCCACTTTGTCAACCACAAATCCCACTTGACCAGACCCGGGTGCGGCCCAACAGGGCATTAGATACAGTGAGCCTCCCTCCCTTCTTACCACAAAGCAGCTGCAACCACTGCCCTGATGCTTCTTGCCATACTTCTCACGCTCAACCCACAGGCTAGGGCTAAAAACACGGTCTTAAATGAAATTTGCCTGTCTGTCGTTATGTCTGTCTACAAGCAGGTAGCAGTGGGTGTCACCGGATAACAGATGATTATGAATCACATTACAAAAAAAAACTACAAAGGAAATTCATGGACCCAATTTTGGCCCATAGTCGGTCGTTCCATCTTCAGAAATCCAAAGGCGGGGCCCATTAGAAAAAAATAGGTCCTTGAAAAACGGACAATACCAAAAAGGTAACAGCTGTGTCTGCATTGAACTGCGCACCATGCCACAATTGCTCAGTCGGCATAAACACTAGCGTACAGTTTGGTCAATATCTTAAGCAGGGTTTGATTGTCAGGAGGAGCAAGAGATTTTTCTCCGACATATCGTCGTGTAGTCTGTTGAAAGTCAACCGACTTTTCGGAGTAACATGCCGCTCTGCTTGCCACCTGCTTTCACACTGGTTTCTCGATTGTCTTATTCTTCGACACTGAAGATTGAGGCGACATGTTAGTCCGAAACGTCGGTTGACTTTCAGTGGACTACACGGCGTTATATACCAGAAGACAGACCGTGATAACTTCAATTTTTTTTTCCTTGGCGCTACAGCCCCCAGTGGGCCTAGACCTACCTCCATGAACTTCTCCGTTCACTTCGGTTTTTCTAGATCTTAAGACATTCGGTAGGACTCCTTGGGCGGGTGATCAGCTCGTCGCAAGGCCTCTACCTGTACACAAACACAGAAAAACGCACACAAACATCCATGCCCTGAGTGGGATTCGAACCCACGATCCCGGCTTCCGAGAGAGCGGAGACAGTGCATGCCTTAGACCGCTCGGCTACCGTGACCGGCGATAACCTCAAATACTAGAAGAAATTTTTCTCTTCTCCGCAGCCAACCCGGCCTCCTCCCCAGTGGGTACAGCGGGCTTCTTCCCAAGGGATAAAGCGGTCGAAGCGTGAAGCTCACCACTCACCTTCACCTAGTCCAGGGATGGAGCTATACCTTCACCCTTCCACGTGTCTTGATCTAGTGCTTATGTGAGCACAGGGTCAATTTTACCATGAAGACGTTAGGACGAATTCTGAACCTCGGCACTAGATGGACGTGAGTAGTCAGCTTCACGCTGCGACCGCTTTACTACAGGGGAAACAGCCCCGGTACCCACTGAACAAGAGGCTGGCTGGGCATCGGAGTCGATCTGGACGCTGAGGAAACGAGAAAAATCTTTTGCCCCCATCAGAAATCGAACAGCCATTCCCCGATTTCAAGTCCGTGGTCTAGACACAATACCGACTTAGCTAACCCAGCATGGACCTAAGTGAACTTAAAAAAAAAAACACGACCTCTTCCTACCCTTAAGGGTCATATTTTCATTCCGCGGTATGTGGTACCAGCAGTTGATGTAGCATCGTACTCTAGCCAAGTCAACTCTCGCGTGAAGACGGCAAGGAGACAGAAATTCATAAAGAGGCGTTCATATCCAGCCACCCAAAGGGACGACTTCACTGCCCTTTGTTAAGGGCTGAAACCCCCCCCCCCCTTATAAGATGGAAATTTCTCTCCTCTGTCTGCAATAGCATCTGCCCGAGTGCTTCTTGACACCCTCACAACTGCGAACAATCACTTCTTTTCAAAATTTCTTTAAGAACTGGTAGTGCTGATGGCAGTGGAAGTCAGTTCTCTGAATTCTAACAACAGCCGCTAGAGGAGCGCATTTCCCGTATTCTCTCATTTTCCAAAGTAATTATGGGGGAAGGGAGGGGGGGGTCCTTGGTTATAGGCAAGAGTCGAGAGTCACTTGCTGCTGGCCGGGTAACTGGGCTTGGATCCTAAAGAGGACAGGTGACATCGGCTTCCTCGCACACGTCCGGGAACCGCTGAAAGGATTTAAAAAAACTCAATATTGGGAAGTTTTACTAAATTCTGCCCGTATAATTCAACTTTTGTTAAAATCGGAAAACAATAGCGGGCACTTCACATGGAGACCTACATGCGTTTCTGCCCATATCTCCAACGTAACGCGATAATCGTACAGAGAAAAAAGGTTTCGAATAAAATTTGTAGAGAAAAATGAAGCATACACTTAATATAAAATAATACTTTGTGCAAAGTCTTGCGGGTTTCTTGATATTTGAATATAACTGAGCAGTCGTACCAGAATTGCTATCCTACGCATTGATTTCCAGCGTTCATACCGGCGCTGGAGCCCATCCAACCCACTTCTTAAAGGGTAAATTGGGATACAACGGCCAAAGGGTAAAGCTAATTACTCATCTCTTACTAGCGTTGGTTACAATACGTGCAGCTTCACTACCATTCCCCTTTATGCTTTCTCGGTATGGTGCTTAGACATTCGGCAAATTTCAACTTCGCAAAACGAACTGCGGCATTCTTTTCCCAGAGAATAAATCTGCCAGAGTGTAAAGTTAATCACTCAGCTCATACTAGTGTCGACGATAAGAAAGTGTGCAGCTTCGCCACCATAAGGCATGGTGCTTAGACATTGGGACATTTCAGCTTCATGATATTGAAAGATATCCCTGACAGCGTGCACTTTCCAGTCACACCTAAATATAATTTTCGACCTATCAGAATTGCTCCAATAACTTACACGCCTTCCCAGAATTTACTAACATCAAACAGAATATACATAAATACGTAGGCAAGCGGTGCTGTCTGGGTTCATCAGGGCTGTCAATGCTTCGAACCGAGCGTTAGTGCAAAGTTGTAAAAACTTCGAAATTGTGTTCGTGTTACGGTCTGGAAACGAGCCAATCAGGCAGCTTCCAAGTTGTGTTGTTACCTTGAACTCTGTACCGAGCGCCAAACACCAACGTGACAGCATCACATACCTGTAACAAAGAGAAAAGAGTCCCTTATAGGGTGAACCAAAACAAGAGCGCCACTATTCAATAAATTTCAAACAAAACCCATTGATGGGCAAGATCATTCTTCTTTGCTGGGTTTGGACAAAGCGTAGGTCTGTTCTCGTACGTGTGGATAAATATGCAGGGTAGAAGTTCCATTTTACCTTGAAGATGAAAGCAGTATTAACATTATTTATATCTCACTGACAAAAGACAAGGCAGAGTTACTGTATTTATGCTGAACCGAGTATTGATGCCTCATAACAGTTGTACTGACAACTGCAGATAGAATGATGCTTCGTAACAGTTGTACTGACAACTGTGGCTAGCACGATGTCTCATGGCAGCTGTACTGACATCATCAGCTAGAATGATGCCTCGTGAAAGCTGTACTGCAATTTCAGATAGAATGATGCCTCATGAGAACTCTAGTGACAACTGCAGCTAGAACGATGCCTCATGAGAACTGTAGTGACAACTGCAACTAGCATGATGCCTCATGAGAACTGTAGTGACAACTGCAGCTAGCAGATGCCTTGTGGAAGGCATACTGAGAATTGCTGCTGGAATGCAGACAATTTAGCCCATCTGTTTATTTTCTTAACCTATTTATAAGGTCTAAGCTGCTTGCCCACCACAGCGCTACACTATTGCGCCGACCGTGACTGCATTCGGAGACCAAGTTCCGGCCATATGTTGCCCCAGATTCCCCTAATATGAACTCGCCTCAATAGTGTTAAAGAAATAGATTAGCACTTTGCACCGGTCAGCATATAGACAACAGTACATGGAACGGGTTAGCTTAGCGCTGCATTGTCAGACCTGAAGCCGGGAGGGGGGGGTTCCTATTTGTCTTCTCGACCAATCAGCTATACCGTTTCAAACGCAGCGGATCAGCCTAAGAAACAAATATGTACGACTGCCCATCTTATAAATGGACCCAGCTTTGGAGACATCTTGCGGCACAGTCTCAAAACGGAATACTGACACTAAATTGTGAATCAACATCACTTGGTAATCACCTTATAACGTATTCTAAAAAAAAAAAAAACAGGTATGGAAGGCCGCGCCATAGCTCAGGCGGGTAGTCGTCAGCTTTCCAACCTGGCAGTCCGGGTTCAGTCCCAGTTCAGGTCATGTGGGATTTGTGGTGAACCAAGTAGTTTCTCAGAGTGATTTAGTTTCCCTCGACACTTCTCGTTTCACAAACACTTCCATATTTCATTAATCGTCTTATCATCGACGTTATGTAGTCTTGTTACTGACAGCGTCTTTAAACAACCAAGTTAAAAGATACACGCAAATTACAGACATTAACTTGTCACCTGATGATTATATTAAGAGACAATAATTACAAGATTCTGCGTAGGGCTGCTGTGTGAATACCAACTTCTTAGTCATACAGCTGTGTTTTCACAAAACTTATATGGAAATTTGGCTTGTGGAGGACTTTACAGTTCAAGTAACAAACACAGCTACTGTGAAAAGTAACTTGGTAATCACCCTGTAGCATAACAGCAAATCTTCAAATTTCTTCCCTGAATGCAGACATTAAAATGATATATCTGTTTTAGTAGGCAGAGTGTGAATACCAACTGTCGAGGCGCCCTGTGGCGTGTCCGGCCCGCTCCACGCTCCATGGCACTTTTCTGCCGGCCCGTGGTTTCGGTCCGCGTATTCTTGTTCCATAATAAGTCCTCACGGAGCTACAGGAATCCCCTTGACACTTGTTTACCATACTGTGAGCGGCTTGAAATGTCCCCGCCACTTACGAGGCTAATTTCCCTTGGAGTTGGGCTCCTGGCTCCTAATTCAATTTACTCTCACTCCAAAGGGAGAGCAGTTAAGTACAACACAGAGAGAATAAACTAATCGTTCGAGAAATAACATGTTAATCCTTTAAAGCGTGGTGGTTACTATATGTACTAATATAACTAAAATTTTCCTATCTCCGCACACGGCGTATTTGTGTGCTCCGTATGGTTCTCACAATAAACAGCGACTGCTTCCCTAAACACGGAGCCAGGATAGCGCAGTTGGTATAGCAACTGGCTACGGGCTCGACGACCGAGGTGTCAAGAATTCGAGTCCCGGGAAGGTCAAGAATTTTCTGTTCTCCATGTCGTCCAGACCGGCTCTGGGGTCCACCCAAACTCCTAGCCAATGAGTACCGGGGGATATTTCCCCGGGGGTAAAGCGGCAGGGGCGTGAAGCTGACCACTAACCTCCAGCTACTGCGGAGATCAAGAAAATATGATCTATATACATCTACTCCCCCATATGATTTCATGCAGTAGTGCTTGATTAGTTAAGCACAAGTACTTAACCTTTTTTTACCTGTTTCCTTAAACAGCATTAACTGGGTTGGCTCGCAGACGAGACGTGATGTTCCCTGTGAGGTACGAACTGAATTCGTATATCCTGCTCACATGAATGTCATGCTTGAACAATAACGCAAATAACTAAAAATTATACCTTTCTTCCGGTGGACAAAACAAGAGGAAGATATTTATGTCGGCCCCAGTACTGTTGCCAAAGGCAGTTGTACTGAAAATTGCAGCTGGACTGCAGACAATTCCCCCTGTCTCTCTCTTCATGCTAGACCAAGGTATCCCGCGATTTCCCTCGGTCCTGCAATAAATCTTGAAATGGGACCCAAATGCCACGTTCCACTGCATGCTTCACAACGTAAAGTACTTACTTATGGAGCTGAAACCTTTTTAAGGAGAAGCCAAATCTGCAGCTACTCAAGAATTTCCCAGCATTTTATGGAAACCAAAGGTTCATTAACATGCTCACAAGAGCCCTCTACTGGTCCCTACCATGAGCCAGATGAATCCAATCCATACAATCCCATCCTATCTCCCTAAGATCCATTTTAATATTGTTCCACCTACGTCTTGGTCTTCCCAGTGGTATCTTTCTTTCTGGCTTTCCCATCAATATCCTATATGCATTCCTCTTCTCCCCCATTCTTGCTACATGCCCGGCCCACCTCAACCTCCTTGACTTGATCATTCTAATTATACTTGGAGAAGAGTACAAGTTATGAAGCTCCTCATTATGCAGTTTTATCTAACCTCCTGTCACTTCATCCCTCTTCGGTCGAAATATGCTCCTCAACACCCTGCTCTCAAACAACTTCAATATATGTTCCTCCTTTAATGTCAGAGACCAAGTTTCACACCCATACAGAACAACATGCAAAATTACAGTTTCGTATATTGCAATTTGTTTATGTTTTTGGACAGCTGACGAGAAGACAAAAGATTCTGGACTGAATGGTAGCAAGCATTACCCGAGTTCAATCTCCTCTTAATTTCCTCCTGAATCAGGTTTCGATCTGTTATCGTTGTTCCCAAATATCTGAACTGTGCCACATTTTCAAAACATCTGTTTCCTCTCTTAATGTCAAGATTTTACCCTGCATTTTGGTGACGTGACAGTAACATATACTTAGTTTTCTCTGTGTTTACTTCTAGACCAACCTCCTTACTTGCATCAATTAAAGTTTGTGTGTTTTTCTTTATGGTATCTATATTATCACCAGTGGATTCACATCATCGGCATAGACCAGCAGCTGATGTGTTCTGTTCAATTTCAGTCCTACCTGGTTTTCCTGGACGTTCCTATTGGCATATTCTAAAGCAAAGTTGAAAAGGAGTGGCGATAAAGCATCTCCTTGTTTTAGACCATTCTGGATAGGAAATTTATCTGACAAATGTTTACCTATACGAACTTTACTATACTGTCACGTATTGGGTGTATTACGCGACAAATAACTTCACGCCTATTTGGTATAGCGAATTTTATTTCACATTCGCAC